>NC_082720.1:32966166-33279017 GCF_030144855.1 Hypanus sabinus
AGAAACAGCGACTGTTTGTCTCCCCGTTCACTGTGGAAGGAGTGATGACTGTCTCTCCCTTGTTAGTGAAAGAGGGAGCCAACAGTTATTTTTTGATGGACTATAGACCATGGTCTCTCTCTGGGGGTTTGCTGTTGCTGGCATGGTGGGTGGTGGGAATACTGATGCCTTCTGCTAGAACAGTAGGGGGCTGGGGAGGGGGAAGGGTTGATGCTGCTTGTGTGTGGGAGTGGGGCAGGGGTCTTTGGCATTCTTAAGTTATTTCTGTCATTATTTCTTTGGGTTTTATTCTTTCTGTTTCAAGGCTGTCTGTGGAGAATAAGAATTTCAGGTTGTATATTGTATACATACTCTGATACAAAATGGGACCACTGAAGAAAGAGGACACCTCTGATGTCCTGGAAATAAAAGACTCATCCTGGGAACAGATGCAGCAGAGATGAAGGATCTGAGAACAAGGAATGGCATTTTAACTGGTGACAGGGTGGGAAGAAGTGTAGTCAAGATAGCTGTGAGGATCTCCAGGTTTATACAAGATAGCAGCATACAGTTTGTCTCCAGAGACAGAGACAGAGAAATCAATAAAGAGGAGAGAGGAGTCAGAAATGGATGAGGTGAATTTAAGGGTAGGGTGGAAGTTGGAGGCAAAGTTAATGAAATTGCTGAGATCAGCATGGGTGAATGAAGCAGAACTAATGGAGTTCTCAATGTAATGCAGAAAGAGTTGGGGATCATTATCAGTGATAATCTACATTATCGTTGATGAAATTATTACTTTAAATTACCATTGTCTTATGTTATAGTATAATATTATATGATATTATTGTAAAGAATAATAAAAGAAGAGTTAGATCAGGCTCAACATATTTGTTTCGGTAGTCCAAGATGGACATTCATTGAATCATTAGAATGAACAATGCAGAACAGAATGAGATCATTTGGGCTGATGCTAGCTTTATGGTAGAGCCATCTAATTGGTTCCAGTTCCCTGCTTGTTCCCCTTTCCCTGTAAATGTTTTCTTTTCAACACGTAATCCAAATAGACTTTTCAAAGTTATCTTTGAATTTGTGTTTGCCCCTCTTCAAGCAGTGCATTTCAACTTGCTGCAAAGTAAAATGTTTCCTTATGTTGCCTTTGATTGTTTTGCTGCTAATTACTCTGAATTTGTTTCCTCTGGTTACCAATTCTTCGTCCACTGGAAACAGCTTTTCCTTCTTTACTGTAACAAAGCCATTTCAGATTTTGAACACATGCACTGAATATTCCTTTAATCTTTTCTGCTTGAGGAAGAACGGCCACAATAACACAGGAAAACAAGAGAACAGGAGCCGAAATTGTCTACCAGGGCCCTCAGCCTTCCCCTCCATTCAATATAATCATGGCTGATTTACCTTGTTTACAATGGTTGATCAGCTAATAAATTCTATCATGTGTGTTACACTCTAGAATCTTACTAAAAAAAAACAATGATCATCTGGGACCAGCAATGCAACTGTTAGTTCACTTCCAGATACTTATTTGTAGTTCTCCACAGTCATGACTTTGAAGCTGTCAGTGCGATTATGTACGTAATATGCAACATTCCTTCTGGTGTCGTGTCCCTTTCACAGAACGACTCTTCACATAGCAAGCTGCTGGGCAGTGTGTACCTCATCAAGCCTTTACTGGAGACAGCGTTAATTCATTAAAGGAGGAAAACAAGATGTCCCCTTCCCTTCAAGTATTTTCGTTAATAACCTCTCAACAATGTAGCTGATGTCCTCAGACACTGAAATCATCAGGTAATTGACCACAATCACCTATCTGAATGACACCTTGACCTAACGCACAGAAATCACCATCTCACCCCCAAATCCCTGAGCCCAATCTTATCCCCAACTCCCCAATCCTCTTCCCTTCTGAGTATCATCCTCTGTCCCTTGCAAATTCTATCCCTTCTGCTTTTCTCTACCCTCTTCAGACTTTCATCTCTACAATCCCAATCTACTGAATTCCCATGACCTTTTCAATGTCTGATCCTCTCTCTGATCCCAACCCATTTCTCACTGACTTTCTCACCAATCTGTCAAGGAGTGTGTTCCATGCACCCAACACTTTCTGTGTGAAAACTTACTTTTGACACCTTTCCTGTAGCTACTTCCAAGTACCTTAAAACTATGTCCCATTGTGTTATCTATTTCGGTCCTGGGAAAATGCCTCTGGTTATCCACACAATCAATGCCTCTCATCATCTTATACACCTTTATCAGGTCACTTCTCATCCTCCGTCACCCCAAGGGGAAAAGGCCAAGTTCACTCAACCTATTTTCTTAACGCATGCTCTCCAATCCAGGCAACATCCTTGTAAATCTCCTCTGCACTCTCTCTATAGTATCCACATTCTTCCTGTAGTGAGGTGACCAGAACTGAACACAGTACACTCCAAGTGGGGTCTAATGAAGGTCTTATATAGCTTTAAGTCAGGCTCATGGCTCATGGCTCTTCAACTCAATCACACGGCTGATGAAGGCCAACACAACATACACCTTCTTAACAACACTGTCAACCTGCACAGCAGCTTTAAGAGTCCCAAGGACATGGGCCCCAAGATCTCACTGATCTTCCATACTGCCAAGAGTCATACCATTAATATTATATCCTGTCTTCAAATTTGACCTACCGAAATGAACCACTTCACACTTAGCTGGATTGAACTCCCTCTGCCACTTTGCAACCGAGTTTTGCATCCTACTGATGCCCCACTGTTATGCCTGACAACCCTCCACATTATCCACAACACCCCTAACTTTGTGTCATCAGTAAACTTACTAACCCACCCTCGACTTCCTCATCCAGCTCATTTATAAACATCATGCATATCAGGGGTCCCAGAACAGATACCTGGTCACTGTCCTCCATGCAGAATACAAACCATCTAAACCACCCTTTGCTTTCTGAGGGCAAGCCAATTCTGGATCCACAAAGCAAGGTCTTCTCAGATCCCATGCCTCCTTACTTTCTCAATGAGCCTTACATGAGGAACCTTATTAGATGCCTCACTGAATTCCACATACACTACATCCACTGCTCTACCTTCATCAATGTTTTTGTTACATTCTTAAAGAATTCAGGCAGGTTTGTAAGGCACAACCTGCCCTTGACAAAGAAATGCTGACTATCCCTAATCAAATTATGTCTCTCCAAATGCTCATAAATCCTGTCTCTCAGGATCTTCTCCAACAACTTGCCCACCACTAAAATAAGACTCATTAGTCTATAATTGCCTGGGTTTTCTCTGCTCCCTTTCTTGAAGAAGGAGACAACACACGCAACCTTTCGATCCTCTGATATGCTTCCCATCCTTATTGATGATGCAAAGATCATTGTCAGAGGCTCAGCAATCTCTTCCCTTGCTTCCCACAGTAGCCTGAGGTATATCTTATCTGTCCTGGCAACTTATCTAACTTAATACCTCAATAACCTTAATACTTAAAAATTTGCTCCTCTGTATCTCACTGACTATTGGGTGGTCTATAATATAATCCCATTAATGTGGCCATCCCCTTCTAATTCCTCTGTTTCACTCAGTAGATGAGCCCTCCAGTCTGTCCTGTCCAAGCATCACCATGATATTTTCCATGACAAGTAAAACCATCCATCGTCCTTTAATACCTCCTCCTTAATCATGCCCTAAGCAACAGAACTCTGGAACATTGAGCTGCCAGCCCTGTCCTTCCTGCAACTAAATCTCACTTTCAGCTACAGTATCATAATTCCATGCTGATCCAAGCTTATCTGTCTGATCTACAACACTCCTTGTATTGAAATAGAGGCAGCTCAAAACTCATAGTTTGTATGTCTGCTTAACATCTGCCTTCCCCAAAACCAAGCCATTACCTGACCTGGCACTGGGGCTCCTGCCCCCTGCAACTAGCTTAAACACCTCACCAACTACCACCCAAGTGTAGCACTCGCGAACGGCCCTGCAAGGATATTGGTCCCCATGCAAGTTCAGCTGCAAACTGTCCCACTTGTACAGGTCTCATCTTCCCTAGAAGTGAGCCCAATAGTTTGCAAATCTGAAGCCCGAGCTCCTGCACCATCTCCTTAGCCATGTGTCAGATTGCATTAGCTTCCTATTTCTAGCCTCACTCGCACATGGCACTGGTAACATTCCTGAGGTAAGCACCCTGGAAGCCCTGTCCTTTAACTTAACAGATATTTGCCTGAACTCACTTTGCAGGACCTCATCACCCTTCCTGCCTATATCGTTAGTACTGATTTGGACATAACACCTGGGTGCTCATCCTACCCCCTAGGAATGCTCTGGACTCAATCCAAGATGCCCCTAACCCTGACACGTGGGAGACAATATACCATCTGCGAATCTTGTTTCTGTTCACAAAACCTCCTGCCTATTTTCCTAATTAAGAATCCCCTAATGTTACAGCTCTCCTCTTCTTCTCTCTTCCCTTCTGAACTCCAGAGTCAGACTGGTCACTGACCAGAGAACTGGTCACTGCTGATTCCCCCAGTAGGTAATCCCCCCAACAGTATCCAAAGTGGTATACTTGTTACTTAAGGAAAGTCAAGTCAAGTCACTTTTTATTGTCATTTCGATCATAACTGCTGGTACAGTACACAGTAAAAACAAGACAACGTTTTTCAGGACCATGGTGCTACATGAACAATACAAAAACTACACTGAACTACGTAAACCAACACAAAAACTACACTAGACTACAGACCTACCCAGGACTGTATAAAGTACACAGAACAGTGCAGGCATTACAATAAATAATAAACAGGACAATAGGCACAGCAGAGAGCAGTAGGTTGGTAGTCCGATGGCTTGGGGGACAACCTGTTACATAAATAATCAGCTGAATGGTGGCGTCCCGGATTCCATCCGTTTCTGTACTCCTGCCGAGTATTTCGTTGCCACAGATGTAGTCCAATTTAATGTCCACTGGAGAGCAGAATGCACAGGAGAGCCGGCTGGCCAGGGCTTGCTTTTTTCCTGGCACGGACTCCTGCTCGCTCGCCTCGCTTCTAAATTAAAGTAGCACCAGATTCGAAAGGCCACTGCTGTTGTGTGCTGCGCCGCCTACAGGAAAATGGCACGGGTGTAATCTGCACTATTTACCTATTTCCTTTCCCCTCTTCTTACAGTCATATTGCTACCTGCTTCCTGCAACTTCCATGTGGCTACCTCCCTGTAGCTTTGAACTATCATCTCCTCATGCTCCTGAATGATCTGACGGTGATCCGATTCCAGTTCCAGTTCCCTCATGTGGTCTGTAAGAAGCTGCAGCTGGATGCACTTCTTCCCAGTGTAGTCGTTAGGGCGACTGGAAACCTCCCTGTCTTCCGTATTCCACAGAAAAGTCACTTCACTGGCTGTCGTTCCAATGCTCTAACTATGCAATAAGAAAGAACAAGAAACTTGATAGCAACCTCACCCTAGCCTCTGTCTCTGCTTGCTAATGTCTCAGTTGCCCACCCCAACAACAGCTGCTCCACTTAAACCTAACTTATTTTTACTGGCCCTTCCCTTATAATCCAAACAATCTTAAGTGCCGCAGAAAGTCACAACAGTGCCCACCTACATTTTAAAACTGGGATATACACTGCACAATTGAGACATCAACAGCAAGATTCTGCTTAAATTTATTCTGACATAGTTGATTTTTTGTATCTTTCTTTGAATAAATTACAGCTTGAATCAACTAATTATAGTTCTGCTTGAAAACAAAGCATTTAGAAAATATGAATTGAAATTGCAAATGACTACATAAAATGGGTATGTTTTGCAATAAAGCGAGGATAAACACTACCCTCTTTAGTTTTGTTTGAAGTGAGCCATTTGGTGTTGTTTTTAAGCAATAAATGGAAAGAACTGCTTCATGGTAGTATGCCAACTTTTTATTATTACCATAAACCCAAAGGCAGGAATTGTATTTCTAAATGTAGTGGAATTTTGTATTCACACATATATCAAAAGTATTAAATAATATTAATGACTACTATCTTTTTCAATAACTTTAAATGGCCAACATGAATTATTGATTGTACCCAGAAAGCATTTTTTCATAACATATTCCAACTCAGAATATTCAAATAAATCCTTTAGCTGTCGATGTAGTCAATTGGAACATTGGCTTTCCAATCAGTGCAACAGGTCAAGATACTGACAGACTCTCTCCTACATGGAAGTTAAATAATTAATTAAAGGAGATGGTGCTACTTTCACTGAACCAAACATTCGACAGATACTAAAGTTTAATACAATCAGTATCTCAAGTAAGCCTCAAGTTATCTTCCTCTCTTTATTTCAGGCTAGGGGATGACTAACACATTGGAAAATAGAAAAGGTACATTGATACAATAGGAGACGATTTTCCAAAACTTGTAGATAATCTCTGAACTTGTAATCGTTCTTTCTGGCATGGGAGTTTTTAAACAGTTGCATAACTGTATAAATGGATAACAAATGCCCCAGTATTAAAGCACATGTCTTGCAATGTTTTCTTTCTTGTTGCCAGGACATAAACAGTTCAGTCTTTGATCACTTAAAAGATCAAAATGAAAAATACATCTAATATACAGGAATCTCAATGAAGAGAAAGTGTGATTGTTCTCTCACAAAACTTGATTGAGGAAACAATGGCAACAGCTGTATCTTGGCCTGGCCAAAGCACACCCTAGCAGTGCATGATCTTCGCATGACCAAGAACATAACTGGGCTTTCCTTGGTTTCAGTTGTTAGGGAATGCAGGAAAATCCTCTCGCCAAAATCAGCGTTGAAAGTTTCATTTGAAAACAGCGTCAGCATTTTTTCCCTGTACACAGGAACTTTAAAAGTAAACTAAGAATAAGTTATTATAATTTATTGCAATGTTGCTCTTGGGAAATGAAAACTTTGTATAACCTTGCCTGAATTTCCATTCCAGTTCACGTATTGTTAGGACCATAACAATGTCTTTCCTTCACAAATTATACCATGTTTTCTTGTTTTAAGCAAGATAATTATATAAATGCACTTTAAACAAGTAAACTAGTGAATCTACATACTTTAATAGTTTCAATGTTATTCAAACTACTAATTGGATTTATTTTAAAAATAAAAACAGCTAGAAGCTATCTTGGGCATGCAACAAAATGTTGCCTAGTTTTCTATCTCTTTGCTGATCATCATGATTGTAAACATAAGTGATTTAAAAAGTGCTGCAATTGAGAAGGAAGAAGGGATTTGGTCATTTATGAGATTTTCCAGAAAAATAATAACCAGAGCTACCGGCTACTGAACCCAGTGCACATATGGGATTCAAAATTTGCTGGGCAACCAAATTTTGAAAAAAAAATGGTGTGTGTGTGTGTGTGTATGCAATGTGCTGGGATTGGGGCACTTCTAATCTTCTACCAAGGTAGTTCTTTCAACTACTATGGGGTGGCAGGATGCTGCTTCATTTGCTGAGTATTTTCAGCAGTTTTTGCTTTAATTTTTACTTTTTGCTAATGGGGCTCCACTCCATCGGTGTTACTGTGACAGGTAAGGGTCCCTGCAGAACAAAACAAATGTCCCCACATAAATGTAACTGGTACTGTTTGAGAGCTGATGCTTTCCCCATTGTGTTATTACATTGTGCTCATCACAATAAACATGAGCAGAATACGAGTGGGAAATATCAGAAAGACTGATATATAGATTCTACATGAATTTTGGAAAGTACCCAACAGTCGGGAACACATTCCTGTAAGTGATTACAACACAGAGACAGACAATCTATGGAGAAGCACTGTATTCATAGTTAGTTCTTATAAACTGCTTTCATTTTAAAATATTCATATTTTCATGCTTGTTTCTTTAACCCCATTTTAAAATCAATTTACAGTCCAAGGCAGACTCAGTAAGCATATTGCTCCAAATGCTTTCTTGAACCAACGGTTCTGTGTAACAGGAGAGATTTCTAGATGCAGAAAGGGAAAATGTTTAGTGAGATCGTAAAAAAACTAAGATTACAAATGAAACTAATTAAGCCAAAATGAGAAAATAAACTTACGACTTGGTCCATGAATCTTTATTGGCTCAGAGGCTGTAACCAATGTATGAGAACACTGCTGACAGACACAGTCCTTCCCACTGAAAGTAACACGGTCTCCAACAGGGAATGGCTTCCTACAACAATGACATTAAACACTAGTGAATGGAAGTCCATCCTTGCTGGAATGCCACTGTTTTAAAGCACATACTCACAAAAGTATTCCATCCCAAAATGATTTGAAGGTACTTACTCTCTTGCCATAAATATATTGTGCTATTTAACAAAATATTTAAAAAATTACTTTGCCATGTGCATTTTTCATTGAGTATATGAGTAATTAACATTTTAAGTATCCTGTTCACAGATCACTGAAAACTACAGCAGTATTCACTCTGATGAAATCAGGTTGTTGGTCTCTTTTGCAGAATTTGACAGTAAAGTGGAATAATGATAAGCATACCATACAATGTGTGTATTATCAATTGGCTGCCCAGCCATAAATCTGTATCTGTAAATCAACCTTTTATTTAAGAACACATTCATATCGCATCTACATCATCACAACAGAATCCACATCAGATTGTTTTAATGTCTCCCAGTCATGTCCATTTCCCATTTTTATCTGCCAGAGGAATCACTCTCTGAATATATTAGCTTTTATTATTCAGTCCAAAGAGCATTTAGATTGGAGTAAAGTACAATATGTTCATCAACTTTACTTTTCCCATTCCTGCATTATCACTCAGGGTAAATGCAGGCTCAGCACTGCTGTAGGAGTACCTACACCAGAAGGCTGCATTGATTTCAAAAGGCAGTTCACCACCATTATCTCATGAGCAAATAAGTGACAGGCAACAAACAGTGCCAGTTACATTCATGTGGGAAGCACCACCCAAAAGCAGAGTGTAAAAAAATCTTGTTTAGTATTAAGTTTTCTTTTAAAGCATTGAAAAGGAATTATCTATCACAATCAAACAGTCAGACTGGGCTTAGAATATGTTTATCTCATCCATTCATTTACTCAATCTATTCCTTAAATTCAATTTAAGCAATTCCTTAAGAGCTCCTTATTTTACAAACCTGTCAGTGCTATGATTTCACAAATGAATTGCTCTTTATTTGATTTTTAATATTTTCTTTCCTAACAGTTTTGAGCTCTGTCATCTGCAAGCTAAAAATTCTTTCCTGCAGCACATAACTGTTACTTACCATTTAATAGTTTAGAACAAAAAAAGAGGTGTTAACTGTGTCTCTCTGCATATGTTGTCTGGTGCTCTATACTGTCATGCATTTTCACTGAATGTTTGTCTTGATATGATCCCCTGCAAAATTAAATGTTTTACATGCAAAGCAATTTCCAGATTTATTTTTCTTGAATGTCATTTTCCTTCCAATCTGTCTTAACTGCTTGCTGTTTGGCAGTGATGTTAATTAATGCGCAGCAATTGGTATTTGAGTGCAATAAGCATTTCCTGCACAATGTACACTTTAAATGATGGGGTAGGCATGAAACTGAGGGCAATGTAAAGGATATATCCCTTCCTGGACTGCTGTTGGATAGTGATGAATAAGATCTCCTGAACTCATCCATCCCTCAGATAATACCTTGTTGGTCAGATATAATGATCTCTGATAGCACAAAGTCCCATTAGCTAATGGGACCTGTGGCACCTATGCCCATTATCAATCCACAATCTCATTGGGAATATGGCCTAAAGTATCAAATGGTCATGGAACAACAGCAGATTATGCAAAATAATCTTGCCTTTCCCAATTTAGCAGTAATGTCACAGTTTCGGAGAAGCCTAGGATTCAGGAAACTTACACGTCAGTTCACTGTACACATTGTGCATGAGAAGAACACATGTTTATGACCCTGGAATTGCAACGGGAATTGGTTTAGTACTGTTAAATGTATTAAGTTACCGTGAAATGTTTGTCTTGATTTGATCCCCTGCAAAATTAAATGTTTTACATGCAAAGCAATTTCCAGATTTATTTTTCTTGAATGTCATTTTCCTTCCAATCTGTCTTAAGGTTTGCCTTGGTGATCATGTGCAGCCAAGTTTGTAAAAGGACTAATACCAAGAGAAGAATTGGGCACACGAAGATGCTCATGACTGTAGATACTTACAGATGAATCTCAAAATCTCAATTACATTTACATGAGTGATTAGCAAAAGCTCCATCAAAAGATTTAAAAAGAAGTCAACTTGTGTCCTCAGGAACAAATATTGCGTCAGTAGGTGGTTTCCCTTCTACTTTTGTTGCCTCTCATAAATCATTGATAGTATGGGATAGGAGATGGGCACTAACTTGTTGCTTCAAGTGATTCTGGATATTCTTAAGCTGTGATCTGAACAAGATGAATTCAAGTTTGGGGCTAGAAATGCAATCAATGCAGTCTGCAATTGAAATTTTATTTAAATATGATCATCAGGTGAAATTAAGCACCAAATGAAAAGCTGCATTTATGGTTTTTCTAGCTGAGTCTTTTTAATTTATGATTAGTTGTGTATGCTGAAACATGTTAGTAGATGGGTCAAACTCTACCTTTTAAATTCCTTTCATGTTTTGGATTTACATTCCTTATTTGAACAGCCTTTTAAAATATTTCTCATGCCTACTAGAAAGCTGTAAAAACTAGACTTATTAAATTATGATGAAATCCAGCAGCATACCACAGTAAATCATCATCTGGAATTATAAGAATACTGCCTTTTTCAGTGATATTAACTTCTCTATAAACATTTTAATGAGACAAACAACTCAGAGCCATGAATAAGAAACCCATAAGGAGCTTTTCGGGAGAGGCTGATCTAAATCCTAAACTGGGGGGGGGGGGGGGTGGGCAGCCTAATCTAAATTGGATCTAATCCAGATCTTGTTTACTAAATAAATATGACTACACCAAATTCTTTACAGCTTGTAACTTGCAAATATATTGTGTTTAATTCTAAATGTTTAAGATATGCTCAATTTAATATAATTTTGTGACATCATCTGTCTAGATTACTTCCAAGTACGTATATCACAAAGTATTATACATGCCCCCCCACCCCGTTGGCTCATGTTGATACTGAGGTAACATGCAGAATATAGAGAGTAAAGTGAGGAAACATAGAGGGCTCCAGAAGGTGTGTGTGATTATTCTTCTTTGATTATGCACACACATATTGTGCTGTATTGTCACATTGACATTGTAATGGCTTTCTCTTTCAAAGGAGAAAAAATAGTGAAATGCGTTCAACGCTTAAACGTATGCCAAATTATCCGATTATCCATAAGTTCTCTTCAAACTTTATAACTGTTCAGCTGATCTGCGAGGCAGAAGATATGTTGAATTGTATTCTGTAACTGGACTCATTCAATATCTCACGATGCCTTCTTATTATCAACTCTTCTTCAACACTCACATCAAAAGTATTTTCAAATTCAAAACCTCCCTGACTACTCTGTTGGGCCTTTGTGCTGAGATCAATTGGTGTAAGTGAACCCTTGTGAATGTCCCTCCTGTTCTTGAGACAATTTTTGAAATTACTCATTCTACAAACTCTGATATCTCATTTCTCAACTCTAGCCAGTTGGGTAGTCTCAGCACTTCAATCTGACCTTCCCCATTTGAAATGTTATCAAGTTTTGCTTCACCTGTTCCTTTCACTTTCCCTCCAGATTCAGCTGAAGCAGAATCCGACACACCATGAATCTTCCACGGTTCATCACTTTTGTAGGAATGTGTCATGGAGTGCAGCTCAGAAGAAAATCTGCAAGTTTATGATTCACAGTGAGATCTTATTTGTATTGCATGACTTTTTCTTTGCAGGGCCTCATTCACTGTACGTACTGATTTCCCAGTTTCTATGTTTGAGGCTGGATAATAAAGCAATTACTGACTCCGTTTCATTTCACAGAACCTTTAAAATATAATAACAAAGGTTGAGGACAAATTTCAAAGATGATCTCAACATGAGATATCGTAGCATACCCTCTGTGGTGCCATCAGTGGTAGGCATGACTCCATAGTCATTATGTTTATTATGAAGGGCTCTCCAGTAGTACCAGGAAGTTATCTTCACTCCTCTTATAGTAGTCTGTGTGGACATGCTGGAATGGCTTAATGAGCCACTCCCACATCTGGCTCTCAATGGCTGCTTCTGCAGATATAGCAAATAGTTGACATTTTGGAAATCTCTTCCAGATTATCATTCATGGCAGGCCAACAGACACTTTTGCTAGTTAATATTGTGATATTATCAATATTGATGTCTTAATTTGTAACATTCACCTTGCATTTGAGATTGCTCCTTTTTCAACTGCTGTTGCCAATGCATTAATGCTTCACTTTCTGTTTCTAAGTATTGTAGAAGTCTCTCCTTTATGGCCTTCATTGCGGCTTTAACATTATGAAACTTAGTGGCCTACATTTTTCTAGCCTGCAGTCCTGGGTACAACTTTACATCTTGTTGCTTATTTTGCAGTGGGAACATTTCCCTGATTAAAATGACATGTATATATATATTGCAGAGCATCAACACTCACATCGTGCACTCATCAGAATTCCTTGGTGATTTTGGAAAGCATCCTGTTGATGTTGCATATTCACATATCAATTGTTAGATTTTTTGTATTTAATAATATAGATTGAATTTCCTTGTCTGTTAAACTCATCCACATTACTTGATTTGGGAAGGTTTCAAATAAATACCTTTGCGATATTCTCTTCAATACAACTACAAAATCTCCATTGTTCTCATCTCTATTGGCGTCAGATTCTAACTTTTTATCTTTTCCTGATCTCCAAAGGTGCTGGATTAAAGTGATTCTGCAATCTTTCTATCACCTCATCAAGTGAAATATTTATCTTACAAGATGCTAGGATGATTTGGAAAAGTGGCATGGCTATCCTGCCATCTCCAGGATAAAGCTGTTTCCTTGCACTCTGTTGTGACTTCATTTCGAGTAAAGACCCTTAAATTCAGCAACATTGCTTGGCCTGAAGAACAGCTTTGTTGAACAAAAGAGCTTACTTCAGTAACAAATTACCCAAGTTCCCAATGTAGTCAAATTGGGTCTCAGCTGCCATCTTCTTTCATTCTCACTTCAATGATTCCAAGTCTTATATCTTACAACCTCTGCACCTGCAGCAGAACCAGAGCCCTATCTCTTCAAAACATGCAGGTGAAGTGCATTATAATTAATTGTGTGGCATTGACTTACCTTAACAGCTCAAGCTTGTGCTTGAGGTTATTCAGGAATTCAATTATTTCAAAACCTTACAGCTTCAATTCTCTTCCATTGAGCTCTTATCACAAGTACCATGCGGAGAGGGCAAAGTGGGAAACTTGGACAGATTTAGCAGATATATCTGGTTCATTCAAAGATTTTCCTAGATTGCACACAATGTAAATATAATCTATGTATTATTATAAATCAGTTACTGCCTATAATTAACACTGAGATTGCTATATATTCACTTATTGTTGTTCTTTTCTGGGAGACATTATTGTTTAAACACTTAACTCACGCAGGTTGTGTCAAGCTATACTTTGTTAGGAGTTGGAAGATATTTGGTATGTCACCAAGTAATCTTGCATATTTCTATAGATGCACAAAAAGTACACTGCAGATGCTGTGGTCAAATCAACACATACAAACACACTGGAGAAACCCAGTAGGTCGGGCAGCATCTGTGGAAACGAGCAGTCAACGTTTCGGACCGACCTGCTGAGTTCCTCCAGTGTGTTTGTATCTATAGATGCACAGTTGAGAGCATTCTGACTGATGTGGAGGCTCCAATGCACAGGATTGCAAAAGGCTTCAGAAGGTAATAGACTTTCCAGCTCCACTATGGTCAGCGCCATCCCAACATCACAGACATCCTCAAGAGGCGGTATCTCAAGAAGGCAACATCAATCATTAAGAACCCTCATTATCTAGGACATGCCCTCTTCTTGCTACTATCATAGGGGAGAGGTACAGAAACCTGAAGACCTACACCCGAGAATTCAAGAATAGCTTCTTTCCCTCTGACCTCACGTATCTGAATGCTCCATGACCAGCACCATAATACGTTTTTTTGCATTAGTTATTTAGAAACTTATATTAATTTTATGTCTTTGCACTGTACTGCTGATCTAAAATAGTGATAAAACAAGTTTCTAATTCTGATTCTATCATCAACCTTATAGCAAAGTACACCACTGTGCAAATGACATGGTCCTTGGAGCTATAACTAAATTTATCCAAAATTCTGAGCAAATAATTAAAACGTTTGCAAGTTCTAGAAGGCATGTCTTTATATTTAATTCTGTATATTTATAAGACCATAATATATCAAAGCAGAATTAGACCATTCAGCCCACCAAGTCTGTTCAGCTATTCCATCATGGCTGATTTATTATCTCTCTCAGTTCCATTCTTCAGCTTTCTTCCCATGACCTTTGCACTCTTACTAACTAAGGAACCTATCAACTCCCACTTTAAAGATACCCAATGACTTGGTCTGCACAGCAGTCTGTAGCAATGAAATCCACAGATTCAATGAACTTTGGTTAAAAAAAAATTACCCCTCATCTCTGTTCTAAAGAGACGTCCTTCTATTCTGAGGCTGTCCCCTCTGGTCCTAGACTTGTCCACCACAGGGACCATCCTCTGCACAACCCTTCTATCTAGGTCTTTCAATATTCAATAGATTTCATTGAGATTACTCTCATTCTTCCAAACTCCAGTGAATACAGGCTCAGAGCCATCAAACTCCTATGTTAACTCTTTCATTCCCCGGATCATTCTTGTGAACATCCTCAGGACCCTCTCCAATGCCAGCACATCCTTTCTTAGATAACAGGCCCAAATCTGCTCACAATACTCCAAATACATCTGGCTAATGCAGCATAAAACCTCTGCGTTACATCCTTGCCTTTATGCTCAAGTACTCTTGAAATGAAATGCTAACATTGCATTCGCCTTCCGTACCACCGGCTCAATTTGCAAGTTAACCTTGAGGGTATCCTGTACAAGGTCTCCCAAGTCCCTTTGCACCTCTGAATTCAGAATTTTCTCCCCATTAAGAAAATAGTCTGTGCCTTTATTCTTTATACTAAAGTAATTGACTATAGACTACCCGGCACTGTATTCCATCTTCCACTTCTTTGCCTGTTCCCTTTATCTGTCTACATCATTCTGCAGACTCTGCTTTCTTAACACTCCCTACTCCTCCACATATCTTTGTACTGTCCCCAAACTTGGCCACAAAGCCATCGATTCTATCTTCCAAATCATTGACATATAAAGTGAAAAGCAGCAAGCAGTCCCAACGCCAACCACTGTGGAACACCACTAGTAAACTGGTGGCCAACCAGAAAAGTTCTCCTTTATTCCCAGTCTTTGCCTCTTGCCAGGCAGCCAATCTTTTATCCATGCTTGTATTTCTCCTGTACGACACAAGCTCTTATCTTGTTTAGCAGGCATAGGTGTGATAGTTGTCAAAGGCCTTCTGATAATCCAAGTAAACAACATCCACCAACTCTTTTTTGTCTGTCCTGCTTGTTACATCCTCAAAGAATTCCAACAGATTTTCAGTTAAGATTTTCCCTTAAGGAAACCATGCTGACTTTGGTTTATTTTACCATGTGCCTCCAAACACCTCAAAAACCTCATCCTTAAGAATCGACTTCAACATCTTCCCAACCACAGAGGTCAGGCTAACTTATTGAGTAGCAAATCTAGAGGGGCAACAAAGTTGAAGTCAAAGGTCAGGTAGAGATCAAAAAATCCAGAGAAATCTAAAAACCAGAATCAGAAAACAGGCAGAGTCGATACTCAGAAAGACAGAGTTTAGATATGAATGCTGGAAAGGTTCAGGAAAAACTCACTGGCACAATCTGGCAAAAAAAAACAGGTGAAAACACAGGACTAAAATACACTGAGAAATAAACAGAGAAGCACAATGAAACACTGGCGGCAGGTAATAATAGGAAACCGGTGAGAGGCAGAGTACTCGGTGATACAGGGGCCGGAGTAGAGCAGGGGCGGGAAGAGGAGCATATGGGGGCATGAAAACAAGCAAGAGCACATGGCAATACAAAAACACAGACTGACAACTAAGGGAAACACACAAAAAAACAGAGTTCAGCAGGAGGTACTGACACTAGCTCCATTCTTGAACTGTAGAGTGCAATTTGCAATTTCCTAGTCCTCCAGCCCATTTCAGAATCTTGTGATTTTTGAAAGATCTCTTCTGATGTCTCCATATCCTCCTCAGCTAACTCTTTCAGAACCCTGATGCCTCACAAAGACAGGCCCTTCAGTCCATCTAGTCTGTGCCAAACCATTAATCTCCCTAGTCCCATCGACCTCCTCCAGGACAATAGCCCTCCATATACATCCCACTCATGTAGAGTGCCTATCCCAATTTCTCTTAAGTGTTGAAATCAATCCCACATCCACCATATCTGCTGGCAGCTCATTCCACACAATTGCCACCCACTGAGTGAAGAAGTTCTTCCTCGTGTTCCCCTTAAACATTTCAGCTTGCACCCTTAACCCATAATTTCTCCTACTCTCACTGGAAAAAGCCTGTTTGCAATTAGCTTATCTATAACCCTCATAATTTTAATACCTGTATCAAATCTCCACTCAATCTTTTACGTTCTAGGGAATGAAATCCTAACCTATTCACCCTTTCCCATTAACTTCAGTCCTAAAATCTCTCTGTACTCTTTCGATCTTGTTTACATCTTTCCTATAGGTAGGTGACCAAAACTGCACACACTACTCTAAATTAGGCCTCACCAATGTGTTATACAATTTCAATATAACATCTGAACTCCTCTGCTCAATACATTGATTTATGAAGGCCAACGTGCCAAAGTTCTCTTTACAGCCTATCTACTTGTGAATTCCAATCTACATGTGAAGCTATTTTCAATGAATTATGGATTTGTATTTCCAAATCCCTCTATTCTACATCACTCCTCAGTGCCCTATGCTCACTATTTTAGAGTTACCCTGATTGGTCCTCCCAAAGTTCAACACTTCACACTTGCCTGCACTAAATTCCATCTTGCAAACACGAGGAAATCTGCAGAATCTGGATATTCAAGCAACACACACAAAATGCTGGTGGAACGCAGCAGGTCAGGCAGCATCTATAGGAAGAAGCACTGCTGACATTTCGGGTTGAGACCCTTCGTCAGGACAGGACGAAGGGTCTCAGCCTGAAACGTCGACAGTGCTTCTTCCTATAGATGCTGCCTGTCCTGCTGTGTTCCACCAGCATTTTGTCTAAATTCCATCTGCTATTTTACCAGCTGGTCCAGATCCAGTCTTTCTCACTGTTCACTGCACACCAACCTTGGTGTCATCTGCAAATTTGCTGATCCAGCTTACCACATTATTATCCAGATCATTGACATAGATGACATCAACAATGGACTTCACACCGATCCTTGCAGCACATCACTAGTCACAGGCCTCCAGCCTGAGAAGCAACAATCTACTGTCTGGCATCTCTGTGAAGCCACTGACTAATCTAATTTACCACCTCATCTTGGATACCAAGCGAATGAACCTTCTTGACCAGTCTCTCAAGTGGGACCTTCTCAAAGGCATACTAAAGTCCATGTAGATAACCTCCACAGCCTTGCCTTCATCAACCTTCCTGGTAACTTCCTTGAAAAACTCTATAAGATTGTTTAGACTCGACCTACCTCGCACTAAACCATGTTGACTATCCTTAATCAGTCCAGGTCGAGACAAATACTTATATATGCAATCCTTTAGAATACCTTCCAATAACTTTCCCACTACTGATATCAGTCTCATCGGCCTTTAATTTCCTGGCTCATTACTAGAACCTTTCTTAAGCAACAGAACAATGCTAGCTATCCTCCCATCCTCTTGCACCTCACATGTGGTTAATAATGTTTTAAATATCTCTGCTAGGGCCCCTACAATTTCTGCACCAGCCCACAGGGTCAGAGGGAACACCTTGTCAAGCCATGGTGATTTACCTACCCTAATTTGCCTCAAGACAGCAGACACTTCCTCCCCTGTAATCTATACACGGTCCGTGACTTCACTGCTGATTTGCCTCACTTCTATAGACTCTGTGTCTGCCTCCTGAGTAAATACAAATGAAAAAATCCATTTAAGATCTCCCCATCTCTCTTGGCTCCTTGCATGGATTACCACTCTGATCTTTCTGAGAAGCAGTTTTGTCACTTGCTACACTTTAGCTTTTATTACATCCGGAGAAGCACTTAGGATTCTCCTTCACCTTGTCTGTTAGAGCGATCTCATGTTTTCTTTTAGCCTTCATGATTTATTTCTGAAGTGTTCTCTTGCAGTTCTTATACTCCTCAAGTATTCTCATTGTTCCTACCTGCCCATACCTGCTATGCACCTCCTTCTATTTCTTAGCCAGAGCCTAAATACCTCTTGCAAACCAAGGTTCCCTAGACATGTTATCCTTTTCTTTTATTCTAACAGGAACATACATACTGTACTCTCAAAATTTCACTTTTAAAGGCCTCCCACTTTACAAGTACACCTTTGCCAAAAACAACCTATCCCAATCTACACTTGCCAGCTCTTTTCTGATATTATCAAAATTGGCCTTTCTCCAATATAGAATCAGACATATCCTTTTCCATAATTACTTTTAAACTAATGGCACACTGATCACTATATGCAAAGTATTGCCTTACACAAATTTCTGTCACCTGCCCTGTCTCATACCCTAATAAGAGATCTAGTATTGCACTCTCTCCATTTGGGACTTCTATGTACTGATTAACAGTTGATGAATTCTTTCCCATCCAGCCCTTTTACAGTATGGGATTCCCAGTCCATATATGGAAAGTTAAAATCACCTACTATCAAAACCTTATGTTGCTTGCAACACTTTGTAATCTCTCTATAAATTTGCTCCTCTAAATCTGTTGGGTGGTCTATAATATAATCCCCATAGGGTGGCCATATCTTTCTCATAACTCAGTTCTACCTATGGAGTCTCAGTAGATGGGCTTTCCAGTCTGTCCTTTCAGAGCACTGCCATGCCATTTTCCCTGCCTAGTAATGCCACCCCTTCCACTTGATCAGATCTAAAAGAACAGATCCCTGGAACATTGAGTTGCCAGACTTGCCCCTCCTGCAACCAAGTCTCACTAATGGCTACAATGTCATCAATACATGTGCTGATCTATACTCTAAGCTCATCCACCTCCCCTGCAATACTACCGGCTTTGAAATATGTGCAGCTGAGAACATTGGCCCCACCATGCTCAACCTTTGATTTCTGACTTTGTACGTAGGCTTAACAACATCTGCCTCCATAACCTCGCCACTATCTGTTCTGGCACTCTGGTTCCCATCCTGCTGCAACTCTAGATTAACCTCCTCCTTCCTGCAGCATTAGTAAAATCTTAGTACCCCTCAGTTCAGGTGCAAACTGTCCTTCTGTACACATCCTACCTTTTCAAAAATCTGAAGCTCTCTCCTTAGATCTGCACCATCTCCTTAGTCACATGTTAAACTGTATGATCATCCTATTTCTGGCCTCACTAGCACATGGCTCAGGTAGCAATCTTGAGATCACAACCATGGAGGTCATGTCCTTTAACTTAGCACCTTACGCTCTGAATTCACTTTTCAGGTCACCCCTCCTACACGTGACACATGACTACAACGTGGACTGTGACATCTGGCTGCTCATCCTCCCACTTAAGAATGCTGTGGCCTCGATCCAAGATGTTACTAATCCTCTGACATTTCGGATCGATGTCCAGGACATCAGGAGGTAACATACCATCTACATTGGATGCAATCTCAATAGATCTTCACTTGGCCTTAGTTCACCTGGACAATGCAGACACTTATCTCAGGATGCTGTTTATTGACTATAGCTCAGCGTTTAACACCATTATTTCTACAGACCTAATCAAAAGGCTACAGAACTTGGGCCTCTGTATCACCCTCTGCAATTGGACCCTCAACTTCCTAACCTAAAGACTACAATCTGTGCAGATTTTAGTAACATCTCCACCTTGGTGACAATCATTTAACACTGTTGTACCTCAGAGATGTGTGCTTAGTCCACTGCTTTACTCTCTCTACACCCAAGACTGTGTGGCTGGGCATAGCTCAAATGCCATTTATAAATTTGCTGATGATACAAGCACTGTTGGCAGAATCTCAGATGCAGACCAGAGGGTGTCCAGGAGTGAGACATACCAGCTAGATGAGTGGTGTCTCAGCAACAACCTTGCACTCAGCATCATTAAGACCAACAAGCTGACCGTGGACTTCAGAAAGGATAATGCAAAGAAATACGAACCAGTCCTCATAAAGGGATCAGAAGTGGAGACAGTGAGCAATTCAAAGTTCCTGGGTCTCAATATTTCAGAGAATCTGATCTGATCCCAACATTTCGATGCCGCAATAAAGAAGGCAAGACAGCAACTATATTTCATTAGGAATTTCAGAAGCATTGGTTTGTCACCTAAGACACTCAAAAACTTCTTCAGATGTATCACAGAGAGCATTCTGAGAGGCTGCATCACTGTCTAGTATGGGGGTGGGGTGGGGAGTGTGCTACTGCACAGGATTGTAAGAAGCTACTGAAGGTTGTAAAATTAATCAGCTCCATCATGGGTACTAGCCTCCATAGTATCCAAGATATTTTCAAGGAGCGATGCCTCAGAAAGGTGGTGACCATTCTTAGGGACCTTCAACACCCAGGCCATGTCTTCTTCTCATTGCTACTGTCAGGAAGGAACTACTGAAGCCTAGAGGCTCACACATCAATTCAGGAACAGCTTCTTTCCCTTTGCCACCCAATTTCTAATCGGACATTTAATCCATGAACACTACCTCACTTATTTTTCTGTTTTTGTGCTGTTTTAAATTTAACTATTTAATGTGCACACATATACTTATTGCAATTGATTTATTTATTTATGTTTCTATATTTATTGCATTGTCCTGGTGCTGCTAATTTGACAAATTTCAGGACATATGCTGGTGATATTAAACCCAATTCTGATTCTGAATTCCCTGCTCGTTTCTTTTAAACTCTCTCCTTCTACGCAATCCAACGTTTCCTTGGGAATTAGGGAGTGCAAGTCTGTGGCATCCATCTGTTCCAGGTGACTTATCTGCCTTCAGACCTTTCAGCTTCCCAACCACCTTCTCATTAGTGATAGGAACTATACTCACTTCTGTCCCCAGACACTCTTGAATTTCTGGCATTCTGTTGGTGTTTTCCATGGTGAAGACTGATGCAAAATATTTATATAGTTCAAACGCAAGAAAATCTGCAGACACTAGAAATCTAAGCACCACACATAAACTGCTGGAGGAACACAGCAGACAAGGCAGCATCTATGGGAAAGAGTAAACAGTTGCCATTTCGGGCATTTACTCTTAAATACTGAATGTTTAATCTTTCCATCGATGCTGCCTGGCCTGCTGAGTTCCTCCAGCATTTTGTGTGTGTTGCTTGTATTTATTAAGTTCATCTGCCATTTCCTTCTCCCCCATTACTACCTCTCCAGCATAATTTTCGAGCTTTTTATATATCTGAATAAATTTTTGGTATTCTCTTTTTTTTATTAGTTAGCTTATCTACATATTTTATCATTTCTCTCCTCAAGGCTTTTTTTTAGTTTCCTTCTGTTGCATTTTAAAGGCTTCCCAACCCTCTAGCTTCTCATTAACTTTTGCTATACTCTATGCCTTCTCTTTTGCTTTATGATGTCTTTGATTTCCCTTGTCTGCCCTGGTTGTCTCAACCTCCCTTTAGAATACATCTTCTTCTTTGTTTTGTACAGTATCTTTTCTGCACTTTCTAAATTGCTCCCAGAAACTCCAGCCATTAGTGTTCTGCTGTCATCCCTGCCAATGCCCCCTTCCAATCAACTTTGGTCAGCTCCTCTCTCATGCCACTGTAGTTGTCTTTAATTATGTCTATTCCACGGCATGAAGTAAATGACCCTACCCATCAGATAGGAAACTAGCATTATATTTAACATTAAACAATCCATCATTTCACTGACATCAGTAAGATTTTGCACACACTTTTATTCTCAGTACATCAAGTAGTCTGGATTTTGTTTGCTGGTGACAGTGGCTACGGAGTTAGCTCAGAATTGAAAAGCATGACTGATGTCAAAAAGCTATTTGAGGAATAATTGTCATCCACATGTGTTATCTATAATAACTGGCACAAATTTCATGCTTGGAATAATATTGCCTCACTCAATGTTATGTGACCAATGCTCTGACTGAGCAAAATCTGTTCCAGAGCGAACAGGTGCAGCTGCTCTTACTGGTTCTTGTGTCTGACACAGGCAGACAGCTGCACAGGAGCCAGGAACCCAATCAAGACTACACCAAATTTCTGAAGAATATTGTGCCAGATACTTTTCTGTGCAGTAATCCAATAAATACTTTGACTCCACCACCAGATTACACTGCTTCTCTTTAAAAGTAATTGTAGAAAAGGCACAATTTCTGCACTAAATAACCTAATTTCATAAGTCTATGCCATAAAGTTTAGTTTAATCACAAATTCCTGACTTACATTACAAACGCTTTTGCAATAAGCCAGTGAATATGTATTCTCCTAAATCATGATGGAATAAGTATGAATTGTGTAATCCTTGCAGAAAGAATGACAGATAATCATGATCTAAAACTTCTACAAGGAGAATGAGGGGCTATTGTAAACATATTCCTGACAACTATAATATATTTTGGGACTTTCTGAGTGCAGAAGGTTCAGATAGGGCAGAATTTGTTAGGTGCATTTAGGAGAGCTTCTTAATTCAATATGCAGATAGTCCAACAAGAGCAGGGACTGTATTGGACATGATGCTGGGTAATGAGCCTGGCCAGGTGACCGACCTTTCAGTGGGTGAGCAGTAAAAGAACAGTAGCCACAACTCCTTAAGTTTTAAGATAGCTATAGATAACTATGGACCCTGCTGGAGAATATTACATTGGAGTAGGGCAAATTATGAGAGCATTAGGTAGTAACTATGGGGAGTTTTTTTTTTGGAACAGCTGCTTTTGGGAAAGTCCACATCCAACCTGTGGAGTTGGTTTAAAGTTCAACTGCACAGAGTACAGGACAGGTGTGTTCCAGTCAGAAAGAAGGACAAGGATAGCATGGTAAGAGAACCTTGGATGTTGAGAGAGATGAACAATTTAGTCAAGGAGTGAAAGAGAAAGTATGTAAAGCTTAGGAAGCTGGATTCAAACAGAGCCCTTGAGGATTATAAAGAAGCTAGAAAAGAACTCAGGAAGGGAATAAGGAAAGCCAGGAAGGACCATGAAAAGTTCTTGATAAGTTGGGTTAAAGAGAATCCTTGGACATACATTAAGAGCAAGATGATAACCTAAGGAGAGGATAAAGGGGCGGGGAGAGAGCTTTTGCTTGGATGCAGAGGATGGGTCAGGTCCTTAGTCAGCAGTTTACATCATTATTTAGCAAGGAAAAGGACATGATGGATAGCGAGATCAGTGCTGAACATATTAGTATGCTCGGGCATTTCAAGGTAAAGGAGGAGGTTATGTTGGGTCTTCTAAACAGCATTAAAGTTGATAAGTCTCTAAGTTCATATGGGATATACCCCAGGATATTGAAACAAGCAAGAGAAGAAACTGCTGGGGCCTTAATCAATGTCTTTATGTTTTCTTTAGCCACAGCTGAGTTCCAGAGAAATGGCAAGTAACTAATATTGTTCCATTATTCAAGAAAAGAACAAGGGTTAATCCTGGAAAATATAGAACGCTGAGTTTCACGTCAGAGGTAGTGAAGTTACAAGAGAGAATTATTAGGGATAGGATTTATGAGCATTTGGAGGACCATGGCCCAATTAGGGACAACCAACTTACCTTTGTGTAGGGCAGGTCATGTCTTACTAACTTTTGGCGAGGTGTCGAGGGTGATACATGAAGGTGGAGATATGGATGTTGTTTATATGGAATGGCGTTTGACAAGATCCCTCATGGAAGGTCATCCAGAAAATTAAAATGTGTGGGATCCATGATGAATTGGCCATTTGGATTCAGAACTGGCTTTCTTGTAGAAGACATAGTGCAGTACTCAAAGGGTCTTATTTTAGCTGGAGGCCTGTGATTAGTGTGTTCCAAAGGGATCTGTACTGGGACCTCTGTGTATTGTGATGTATATAAATTACCTGGGTGAAAATGCAAATGTGTGAGTTAGTAGGTTTGAAAAGATTGGTGGTGTTGTGTATACTGTAGAAGACTGGTAAAGAATAGAGCAGGATATAGATCAGATACAGATATGGGCAGAGAAATGGCAGATGGAGTTTAACCCAGACATATGTGAAGTCTTGTACCTTGGTAGGTCAAAAGAGACAGTACACTGTTAAGGGTAAGATCCTTAACAGTGTTGATGTACAGAGTGATCTTGGAGTCCAGGTTCATAGCTACGTGAATGTGGCTACACGGGTTGATAAGGTGGTTAAGAACATAAACAGCATGCTTGCCTTTATTGGCCGAGGCACTGAATTCAAAAGTCAGGATATTATCTTGCAGCTTTATAAAGCATAGTTAGGCCATATTTAGAGTACTGCATACAGTTTAAAGGGCAGTTCCCCATTATAAGAAGGATTTTAGAGAGGATATAGAGGAGGTTTACCTGGATGCTGCATGGCTTAGAGAGCATGTACTATAAAGAGAAGTTGGACATATGTGGGCTGTTTTCTCTGGAGCAGCAGAGGCTGAGACAAGATCTGATAGATGGTTATAAGATTATGAGAGGCATTGATAGAAGTGACAACCAGTATCTTTTTCCCAGAGTTGAAATGTATAATACCAGAGGGTAAGATGGGATAATTTAAAAGGAGATGTAAGGGGCAATTTTTTTTACACAGAGTGGTGGGTGCCTGGAATGTGAAGAAAACACAATAGTGCCTGTATTTCCTTTGGCATCTGTAGAGATTTGGTATGACATCTAAAACTTTGACAGACTCCTATGAATGTGTATTGGAGAGTACATTGATCGGCTGCATCTTGGCCTGGTCTGGAAATGCCAATGCCTTTGAACAGAAAATACAACAAAAGGTAGTGGATTTGGCCTAGTATATCATGAGTAAAGCCCTCCCAACCGTTGAGCACATCTACATGAAGCACTGTCGTAGGAAAGCAGCATCCATCATCAGAGATCCTCACCACTAAGGCCATGTAATTTTCTCACTGCTGCTCTCATATAGAAGGTACAAGGTCCTCAGGACTCGCTCCACCAGGTTCAAGAACAGTTACTACCCACAACCATCAGGCTCTTGAACATAGGGAATAACTACACACTGCCCATCCATTGAGATGTTCCTACAACCAATGATCTCACTTTAAGGATTCTTTATCTTGGTATTTCATGTTCCCTTTATTGATTGCTATTTATTTATATTTGCATTTGCAGAGTTTGTTGTCTTCTGTACTCTAGTTGAACTTTCATTGATCCTGTTATAGTTACTATTTTAAGCAACACACACAAAATGTTGGTGGAATGCAGCAGGCCAGGCAGCATCTATAGGAAGAAGCACTGTCGACATTTCGGGCCGAGACCCTTCGTTAGGATAGGCAGGGTCTTGGCCCGAAATGTTGACAGTGCTTCTTCCTATAGATGCTGCCTGGCCTGCTGCGTTCCACCAGCATTTTGTGTGTGTTGCTTGAATTTCCAGCATCTGCAGATTTCCTCACAGTTACAGTTTTGTAGGTTTGCTGAGTATGCCCACAGGAAAAAGAACCTCCAGGGTTATATATACTTTGCTAATAAAACTTACTTTGAACTTTAATGGGAGTTGTGGTAAAGGCAGATTTATTATAGACATTGACATTTAGATCGCCTCAGGAATGTGAAGAAAATGTTAGTATATGGACATTGTGTAGGCAAAGGGTATTAGTTCAGTTGTCCATTTGATTACTAATTTAACTGGATCAGTACCACACTGTGGATCAAAGGGCCTGTTCTTGTACAGTTCAATGTTCAATATTTGACATTCTAACTCAAACCTTACAGCTTTTGTGCTAAAGTTAGAAATGCATCCACAGCAAAATGATAAGAGTAAGCAACAGCTGGGAAAGGAGATTTATTTAGAAGGAAATGTCTGGAAGTAACTGAACTTGTAAAATACTGTAACATTTTAATTGTCTATGGAATAATTTAGTGAAACAGTTCTCCACTCCAGGTGTGGATATAGGGCACATAATTCATGACATGACAGTTCTAAATGGTCACATCTCCAATGCATTTTTTGAATCAATGGACCTCATCTGTATCCACAGAGCACAAAGCAACTTATAGATATGAGAAAAAATCTTTTCGAGGATGAAGTAGCGATGATGCTGCTTGACAAGGTGTTAAGAAACAGGTGTAGAACCAGCAATGTGTTGTGCAGGGATATGATTATTTTTAGAACAGGCAACTTCAGCAACTGTTCTTTTGCCACCTTGTAAATAGCAGTATCCAGCTATTTGGGTAGTATGACAGAACGAGTAATTCACACTTTAGGTGTGGTAGGAATCTGCCTGAATTGAATGATCAACTAATTCACATACATAACTAGAAACCCAGCACTTAAATAAGGACCCTTGAGAAATTGATGTCTGTAAGTGTTTGAACTGCTCATATTTAATTATACTTAGAAAAATACGGTAAAAGCATTCATAAATTTCAAACAAGCATTTTTTTTCATGTGCTTCCCATCAGCATTGTGGAAAATCTTTGGCTATCATTTCTAGCTGCTCTTGCCAAGTTTGGAAAAGTATTCCATAGCAAATAGCTGCAGGAGAGCTGTCTTTTAGTAGCAGCTGGTCTTTGTCACTTCGGAGGCAGCAGTGGTACTGGATTAAA
Source organism: Hypanus sabinus (assembly GCF_030144855.1). Lineage (NCBI taxonomy): Eukaryota > Metazoa > Chordata > Chondrichthyes > Myliobatiformes > Dasyatidae > Hypanus > Hypanus sabinus. Next base: position 32,993,075 of record NC_082720.1, read on the forward strand.
TGGAAATAAAATATAAGAGGAGGACTGTAATGGAGACAAGCCGTTACCTGCTGCAAGACAAAATGAAGAAAAAGAAACTAGGGTGCACACAAGGCCACTCAGGGTCATACAGCTGTCATCAGCCAACATCAATCAGTTTGGTTCTACAATGGCCATCAGAGGATGTCCTATCTGTAGAGGAGAACAGCACCCAACTTTCCCTATAAAACTGAGCACTGCTATCCTCTATTGATATGACATGAGCCTTTTCCACTGAGCTATGGATACCGTCATCAGGCCATTTCATTACATTCTCACAACCTATGTTACCTAAATATTCACAGAGGCATAAATATTATTTAAAATTGGTTGCAAATGCTAAAATTATTTCACAACTCGAACCCTCAAATCACAATTTTCTAATTTGGCTGATGCTATATTACCTGCAGGCTGTGCAGACGAAACACTTTGGATGGAATGTCCTTCCCAGAGCTGAGATCACCTCTCCCCCAATGAACTCCTTACAACTGTCGCAGCGTGTGCCATAGAGCCGCTGATAATCTAGCGTGCAAATATACTCCCCATTCTTGTAGAAGAAGTTTGCTTGGGCCAAGTCAGAGCCGCACACTGTAAAACAGACCAAATTATACCAGGGTGATATAAAACGACACAAAGTGGATAATAATAGATTTTAATGAGAAAGAAATAATGGTCAACTAGCAAATAGATTAGGCAGTACGTGAAAATTAGTAACCACTCCATGATCAAGGTCAGGAGAAGCCTTCACTCAATGACAATCTGACCAACAAAATGATTGAAAGGCTGTCTTGTAATAAAGATTATGGCCAGAAGTTTGTACTTGATTGCATAGATTCTATTGGTGCAACTTGGTTAAAATAGTATTACCAACACAATTTCCGTTTGGTACAAAACAAATTTCTGCAGTCCGCTGCTCTGGATTCCAAAAGCCAGGCCACAATAGCAAAGCAAGGATGCCTATATTTATCAATATCAAAATGCTCTAATTTGCATGCTTTCTGAAAGGTTTAACAGTTGAATAGCTTTGTTTTCATGAAAAGGTTCTAAAATTACATTTTAAGATCTTTAAACATTTTTATTTCACATAAATAAGTTGATTGCAGCATTCTTGACACAATGGTTTTACATATAATTCTTATGAGAAATTTTCAGTAATTTAGTATTTAGAGGCAGTGGATACATACAGTATTTAAAAGTGCTTATTTTTGTGACAAGGGTTTTGATAATCTTGCTGTTTCCATCAGGAAGAAGATACAGGAGCCTCAGGTCTCATACCACCAGGTTCAGGAATGGTTATTACCCCTCAAACATCAGGCTCTTGAACCGAAGTAGATAACTTCACACAGCTTCACCTGCCCACCATTGAAATGTTCCCATAAACTATGGACTCATTCAAGGACTTTTCATCTTATGTTCTCAATATGTATAGCTTGCTTGTTTGTTTTTTTATTATTATTATTATTATTATTTCTTTCTTTTTGTACCTTCACAGTTTGATGTCTTTTGCACACTGGTTGAGTACCCAAGCAGTTCTTCATTAATTCTTTTATGGTTAATATTCTATTATGGATTTATTGAATATGCCTGCTAAAATAGATCACAGGGTTGTATATGGTGATATATGTAATTTGATAATAATTTACTTTGAACCTTGAATAAAATAATTCCCTTGGCTTATGAAATACTGTTTACTCTTGGATGACAAAATTTGTGCACCCCGCTTTGTTCCCTTGCCCATGACTTTGCTGAGCCTGTAAACCAATGAGTTTAGGTTAGTTCCATACATGGTGGCACAAAAGAGTCCAAAGTCAAATCAGCAGGTGTTTGATGTTCTGATTTGCAGCTCTTGACATCCATCACTAGCCTTTCACCCATTTGGTGCAGTAACTGCAGCACCATGCAGAATGATAGAAAAGTAAAAGATTAAAAATTAGGCACTAGAAGTCTGCACAAATAACAGTTAATTATTTTGTAGACTGGTTATGATGAGATATATAAATGCATTTTTCACTGTTCAGTACCAGGCCTGTGAAGGACTCTTTTATACAGTAATTATATGCTCAGCAAATACATTTTATGGTGATTTTCATTTCCCATCATGTTGACGGTGCAGAATTGGGGAAGAGTAATACTACAGTTTTTGGGATCAACAGGGTGGATGTAGTGAGGATGTTTTCCCAGGACGAGGAATCCAAAACTATGAGTTATAGTCTCAGAATAAGGACTGAAATAAGAGGCATCCTGGTTGGCTTTAATTCTATTCCAGACAGAAATGGATATGTTTCTGGAAGTTAGAGGAACAATGTGTATGGGGATAATGCAGGAAAACTGAGGATGAAGATCAGTCATGGTCTTAATAAATGGGGAGTAAATTTGAAATACCAGATAGGTTATGCTTACTCTGATTATTGGCATATTTCTTATGCCAATACATTAATAAAGCAAATTAAGTTAAAAAATATATCAGGAAGTTTCACAGTTGTAATTCAGTCCCAAACAGATGAAACAAAGGGGCAGTGTGTGGTGGATGCAGCAGGTGAACGTGGGTGGTATTTCTAAGCTGTGAAGAAATGTTGCACCATATAACTTTATGGGTGATGTCCTACAGTGAGGTACTTTTTGGCACAGGGGAAAATGTCATAAAATCCATTAAATCAATACTGTAGCCCTATCATAATCTAAAAGAGAAATATTTTTAAATAATGCCTTTACACCAGGGGTGTAACCTAACCTGGGGTCCGTGCACTTGGATGGGAAAAAACTTGTACCTTTATTTTCACTAATCTTTAACGGAAATTTAGTATTTTTCCTTCAGTTATGAACGTAGGCAACAAAACACGGTAGTATTATTAGCATCTGTGACTTTGTCACCAATAGAAATCACAGATAGTTTCACATCATATTACAGCTGTTACAAATATCTCAAAATATCTTTTACGGCATGCTCATCACTACTTTGAAATTACGGTAGTTATTAGACCCGCCACAAGATCGAACATTCCTGACTGCAGATGATCCCGTTAATTAGCTGGCCTACCTATTGGGCAGCCCTCCACGTGGTAGTCATTCAGCCAGCAAGCAGTGATGTGGAGTATTGCACATCTGTGACCCAGACATCTACGTTGTTGTCCATTATTCCCTATCTACAATTGCTTGTTGATCAATGTCTGGAAAGTAGCGAGTTGTATTTTTGTTCATTATTGTTGTTTGCAAAGTTGGACAGTTCAAGTAAGAATTCCTAACTCTCTGTAAGGCCATGTGGCCTTTTGTAATGTCACGTAACTCCATGTGCAACAAAAACTGAATTCCAGGAAGAATACGATGCCTGAGCTACTGCTATAAACATTGCGTCTATCCAAATATCTAAAAGCCATTAAAGGTGTTAAAACTTCAGATAAATTGTTATAACTGTCTTATTTTACTTACTTGGCATACAAATTTCTTGAGTATCTTACCTTTCACTTAATTAATGTACATATTACTTAGCTGATTTTTCAAACAAATTACTTAAAAGTTAATACTGAGTTTCAACACTTGTAATCATTAAAACAGAAAATCCAAATTGTTTGGATGTTCAACATGACATGCATGTTACTTTGTCAAAGATCACCCCACAGTTCAATGTTATTATTCAAGCTAAGCAACACAGCCTTCACACTGATATGTCTTTAAAAAGTAAAATTTAGTTTAACTTGCCTATACATTAAATGTATAATCTTGTTATTTAATGCATTAATAAAGAAGCACGTATTACTATATCACAAATTTTAATTTTGTTAATATTTTGATAAAAATTTCAGTTTAACTGGTATCTTTTGTAATCCTATGTATTCTATTTTACATTGTTAATTACGTTATTCTGAGAAGGGGTCCATAGGCTTCACAGGACTGTCAAAAGTGTCCATGGCATAAAAAAGGTTCAGAACCCCTCCCTGTCTTACACTAATAGGAATCATTATTTTTAAGCATGAAAGGTCAAGTATTTAAAAATTTATCTTTTCTAAGTCCAATACAATGCAAAGTCTTTAGTTAAAAAGACTGGAAGATAGGTAACAGAGAAGTTCATTCTTGCCTTCAAAATCGTATGAGCTTGCCTTCAGTTGCAAGTCAGAAGTTCATGCCCCATTTCTGAAGACCGCGAATGATGCTTTGGTGTAACAATGCTGCCTCATCTCACACAATATGATAAACTGAAATCCAATACACTCTCTTAGAGTGTTGAGTCTGAGAGACGGCACCCAGAGCATTATCTGTAGTTTTGGTCTTGTACCTAAAGGATATACTTGCCACAGAGAAAGTATCTTAAGATTTCAGACAATAACAGAGGGGTTGTATCTGTTGTTCCATCCAGTAAATGACAAAAGAGTTGGAACATTCAGTCAAGAGGAAGGAGGAAGTATAATTAAGGTTCAGGAAGCAAAAATCTTGAGCGATATAAGGTAGCCAGGAACATTAAGATGACTAGAAGGGTACATGAGAAAGCCTTGCTGAACAGGATTAAAGCCAACCCCAAGGCATTTTATGTGTACTGAAGAACAGGAGAATCTCTATATCAGGGATAAAGGAGGAGGTGTGCCTGCAGCTGGAGGACATAGGAGGGGCCCTTAATGAATATTTTACTTCAGTATTCCCCATTGAGAGGGACATTGATGAATCTGCAGTCAATATAGAAGAGATTAATGTGTTGGAACTTGTCAAAGTTAAAAAAGAGGATGGACTAAAGCTTTTGAAAAAAAAACATTAGGATAGATAAGTCCTCAGGACCAGAATGGAAGCGATTGCTGAAACAGTTGCAATGATCTTTAAGTAATCATTGGCCACAAGAGCAGTATCAGAAGACTGGAGGATGCCAAATGGTTTGATCAAGAAAGGAAGTAAAGTAATACAGGGAATTATAGACCAGTGAGCCTTTCATCAGTGGTGGTTAAAATATTAATGAGGATTCTTACAGAGACAGGATTTATGAACATTGGGAGAAGCATCATCTGAGTAGGGATAGACAGCATGGTTTTGTAAGGGGCAGGTCATGCTTCACAAGCTTGATTGGTCTTTATTTATTTATAAATGGCTTAGAAGAATAAGTAGAAGGGTGGGTTTGTAGATGACACAAAGGCTGATGATATTGTGGACAGTGTAGGTTTGCCATGGTTACAATGGGACATTGACAGGATGCAAAGCTGGGTTGAGGAGTAGCAGATAAAATTCCATCTGGAGAACTGTGAAGTTAAGTTTGTAAGGTCAAACTTTTAGGCAGAGTACAAAGTTAATGGCAGGATTCTTAGCAGTGTGGAGGAACAGAGGGATTTTCGCATCCACATCCATAGATTTCTCAAATTAACAGCACAATTTGATAGGGTGGTTAAATGTCCATGGTGTATTTGCCTCCATTAGTTGGGGATTGAGTTCAAGAGCCACAAGGTAATGTTGCAGTTCTATGAAACTCCAGTTAGACCACATTTGTGTACAGCTCTAGTTGCCTCGTTATAGATAGGATGCAGAAGCTTTAGAGAGGTGCAGAGGAGATTTACCAGGATGTTGTCTGGAAAGAGCATGTCTTATGAGGAAAGTTTGAGCAAGCTGTGGCTTTTCTCGTTGGAAAGGAGGAGGATGAGCGGAGACTTGACAGACGTATATAAGATGATAAGAGGTATATTTAGAATGGACAGCCAGTGTCTTTTCCCCAGGGCAGAAATAGCTAATATGAGAGGGCAAGCTTTTAATGTGGTTGGAGTAAAGTATAGAGGGGATGTCAGAGATAGTTTTTTCTTAACAGAGAGTGGTGGGTTCATGGAATTGCCAGGAATGGTGATAAAGGCAGATACATTAGGGATATTTAAGAGATACTTAGAAAGATACATGGATGAAAGAAAAACAGAGGGCTATGTGGGAGGGAAGGGTTAGCTTGATCTTGGAGGAGGCTAAAAGACTGGCACAACATGTTGGGCCAATGAGCCTGCACTGTGCTGTACTGTTTTATGGTTATACTCTAATTATGCTTGAATCAGTATAATTTAAAACACAAATTTTGTACATTGAGGTATTGCTGGCTAAGGGAGGTTGCTGCACAGTGACTATCCTTTAAAAGTAACTTGTCAAATGTAGAGTGCTTTCCGATGACCTGAAGTTGTGAAGCAGCCAACTCATTTTGTTCTTTTCGTCCCTCTTCCCTTAGTTCTTTCTTTCCTTCTTTTGTTCTTTATTTCCCTTATTCTCTGCAGCTATAGCTTAAAGTTACAAATATAATGCACAGAGTGTTATGTGAGCAGAAACTCAATGTTTTATGAATTAAATCCAAAACAATTATTCAAAAAGATAAAGCAAAACAATCACTTAATTATACATACAAAAGACTACCTAAATCTTCACTGGTTTTGTAACACTTCCAGACCTTGGGAAGTCAACAGTTAACATCATTGTTCAACTTTACAATCAACTAAATATTTCACCTTGAAACTCCTGCAATGAGAATAGTGTGTACACATTGAAAATTAACAGTAAAAGGGCAAGAAGAGTTTACTTCGCTGTGATGAATGTATTTACCTCTAGTGGAAGCATGCCTCAGTCTCTCAACTATATTTAATATCTACTCATTTATTAATTGAAGAGTAATTGCACATGTTATTATATGGTACACTAGGATCTGTAAAGTAAAATTATGAACCTGAGACCATCTAAAAGAGACTGTAATCTCTCTCACTTAAACTGTCAATTCAGATAGATGAAGTGAAGACTTTGCTGGTGTCTTATATTAAAAAAGGTGATAGCTTCACTCATCAGCTTTCAAATATAACTCAGTGAAAATGAATTTCTTGAAGCAATCAAGGTGCTTTGTGGATATCAAAAGCAAGAAAGTCCTCAAAGGCAGGAAATAAAGAGTTCTGTATGACTCAGGATTTAGGAGCTGAAGGCACAATGCAGTTGCTGGAACGGCATTATTAAATAATAACTTTTTGCTTTGCCAATATTTTTCATTAAGCCATCTAAAGGGATTTATTTCTATTAAATGTCATGATGCCATCAATGCAAGCGCTGTGAATGGCAGTTGTGCTTATTTTTCATTCTGTCTTCTCTGAAAATAATTTCTTACTGCAAGATTCTATGTTCAATAGCTGCATCCATTGTAAATACTGATTTTTAAAAAATCCTGCTTGAATTAGACTTCCATTCAGTATTCAAATCTCACAGTTATTATAGACTGCGGCTTGAATGCAGATCTGTCCTTGTATTGCAGGGATAGAAGTACTATCATGAGGATTAAATGTTAAATGACAGTTATGCCCTGTTAAATAATATTAAAAGGGTGACACTATTGCAGATATGATGTCTCATGTAACATCCAATAGAAGACACCTCTAGCAACAGGAGGCAGTTCAGTACAACAGTGAAATGCCAAACAACACTGCATTTTGTATTTTGGAATGAATATTGAACACACAGAATATGAGCTGTTTAAAATGTTTAAAATTTGGTCCAGAATGTGAGGTTTGATGCCAAAAATGCACTTTCCTGTATCTTACACTCATTAGCATTCCATTACCGAAGTGTCTTCTAATGTATTAGATACAGAAAGGAAAACTCCCACAATACTTCATCCTAAATGTATCACAGCCATGGTTACTCTTAAAATTTGAATACTATTTTTCTATGAAGATCTCATTCTTAATGAATATCTCATTCAGGTTATTTGGAGGTTAGAACAACTCAAAGTGCTCTCAAAAGATTCCATTTTTATCAAATTGGAATAGACTGAGCCAAAATTCATCCATTTCTGCTTCTCATCATTAATTCAACTGTTCCCTGTAGATAATGTCCTTTGAATAATCGTTGAATTGGGTAACATGGAAACAGTCTAGTCAGTACATCCCATACATGCTGACCAGTGGGCACCCTTCTGCGTTAACCCCATTGTCTGCACTTGATCTGTAGCCCTCTATACAAAGCAACCCTGTTGTCAGTGACCCAGCATCAGCCACTCTCTCAGGCAGTTCATTCTAGGTACTTATCACTCTCTGGTTGAAGGAGGTTGCCCTTATATCTCCTCTGAATCCCTTCCTCCTTCCTGTCTACTTATGCCCTCTGGTTTTATTTACGTCTGAAATGGGGAGAAAATACCTGCAGTCTATCCGATGGTGACAAAGAGGTGTTCAGGAGTGAGGTAGATCAGGAGCGGTGTCACAACAACAACCTCACACACAATATTGGCAAGCCTAAGGAAATGATTGCAGACTTCAGTAAGGGGAATTGGAGAACATACACCAGACTTCATCAGGAGGTCAGTAGTTGTAAGTAAGCAGCTTCACGTTCCTGGCCCTTAACAAATCAGAAAATCTATTCTAGGCCCAACTCATTGATGTAATCACAAAGAAGGCACATGAGCACCTGAACTTTGTTAGGAATTAAGATTTGGTACGTTACCAAAGGCTCTAGAAAATTTATACTGACATCTATTGGAGAGCATTTTGACTGTCTGCACCTCTGACTTGTGTCAAGGCTCCAATGCACAGGATCAAAAGAGGGTGCAGAGGTTTGTAGATTCAGGCAGCTAGATTATGGGCACAATCCTCCCCACTACTGAAGACATATTCAAAATTTGGTGCCTCAATAAGGTGACATCCATGACTAGGGACTCCCACCATCCAGACACCCCTCTTCTCATCAACCAATCTGAAAGGAGTTACAGGAGCTGAAGACTCACACTCGACGATTCAGGAACAGTTTCTTGCCCCCCCTCCCCCTTACATCAAAAGATCCATGAACGCAATAGCAGTAGTTTGGTATTCCTTTTATCGTTTTTGTAATTCAGAGTATCTCCTATCTTTGCACTGAATTGCTGCTGCAAAACAACAAATTTCACTCCATGTAAGTCAGTGATAACGAATCTGATTTTGAATTTTATATACCTGTCATGTGCCTTCTTGATCTTCTCTGCTTCATGGACAGCCAACCTGGAAACTGCAGTTTGTCCTCCCAACCAATATTCTGGTAAATCTCCTTTGAACTATCTTCAGCTCCATCACATCTGTCCTATGTCACAGTGACCAGAATGGCACTCTTGTTGAGGTCTAACCAAGGTATCATCAAGTTAGAACATAACCTCCCTATTTCTGTTATCAATGTCTCAACTAATGAAGGCCAGTATCCCATACACTTTCCTAACCACATTGTCTGCTTGCATAGCCACCTTCAAAGATTGATGGACTTATACTCCCGAGATCTGTCTGTTCTTTAATACTCCCTAATTCCCCGTCATTTTCAGTGTGTATCTCAACCTCATTAATGCTCCCAAAATAGATCACCTCACATTTGTCTGAATTAAACTCCATCTGTCATCTGTCAACCCAGTTCAACAACACTGATTATTTTTCTGCAACCTAAGACTACCTTCTACACTAGCAACTACTCCACCAGCCTTCTTGTCATCTGTTAACTTAATAATTGTTTCTAATATCTGTAACAATGTCATTGACCTTTATTAAAAATGGTCACTGTCCCAGCTCTGATCCTTGTGGGATGCCGCTGGTCACTGGCATCCAATGAAAAAAAAACTATTCTTTATCATCACTCTCCTTCTACTGCAATTGCCAGTTTTGGATCCAGTTCACCAACTTATCTCAGATCCCATAGGTCCTAACCTTCTGAACCCGTCTCCCATGTGAAAACGTGTCACAAACTTTATTAAAGTCCATATAATCAGATTCAGAATCAGGTTATTATCACTGACATATGCTGTGAAATGTGTTGTTTTGCAGTGGCAGTACAGTGTAATACATTATATATATATAAAATTAATTACAATAAGAAATACATATATATAAACATTTAAATTAGAAGTGCAAAAAGAAAGCAAATAGAGTGAGAACATTTACTGCCCCACCCTCACTGAGTTCCTTGGAGTGGTAGAATTTACTCTTGACAATGACATGTTGATTGTTTCTAAATAATCCCCACCTTTCTAAGTGTTCATTCATCCTCTCCCTCATAAGTTTTCTTTTCCCCTTGTCTCTTCCCTGATGCCAGTATCTGGTTTGAAAATCTATAGCTTTCTGACTCTTCCCTGTTACCTTTCCTGGAAAGAGGGACCTCGTTTGCTGTCCTCCTGCACTTCTGTGTCCTGCAAAGATTTCAAAACCTCAGCCAGAGCCCCGGCAACCTCTTCCTTTGCTTTCCAGAGCAATCTGAGACAAACCCCATCTGTTTCTAGGCCTGCCAAAGCATCAGGTATACATAATTCTCTTGTCGACTCATCCCTCTCTACTGAGCTCCCTCCAGACAAGTGGGACAAATGCTACACCTGTCCCTCACCACCATTACAGGCCCCAACCAGTCCTTCCAGGTGTGTCGGACCTCCCCCTACAAGTTTGTCAGGATCATCTACCATGACCAGTGCTCTTGGTATGGTCTCATCTACATTGGTGAAATCCAATGTAGGTTGGGAGAAATGCTTCATCAAACACCTTCACTCCATCTGTCACAAAAGAATCGTTTTTCTCCGTAGGCACACATTTCATTTTGACTTGTTTGGCCTCCCCTATTGCTACAATGAAGCCACACTCAGATTGGAGGAGCAAGCCTTCATATTCCATCTGCGTAGCCTACAACTGGATGGCATGAACATCAATTTCAATAACATCCTACTTCCGCTTCTCTCTTTTCACATTCTCCCTTCTGGTTCCCCTCTCAGCCCTTCTCCTCCCCTGCTCATCACCTCCCTTTCGTGTCCTTCCATGGTCCCTTTCTTCTACGGTCCATTGTCCTCTCCTATCAGATTCCCTTTTCTTTAGACCTTTACATCTTTCACAAAACACCTCCCAGCTTCTTACTTCAACCAGCCTCCTCCACTCTCACCTGTTTCATCTCTTTCCCCTCCTCCTTATTCTGCCGTCTTCCAGCTTCCTTCCCAATCTGATGAAAGGCCCTGGTCTGAAATGTCAAATGTTTATTCCTCTCCATGGATGCTGCCTGATGTGTTGAGTACCTCTAGCATTTTGCTCGTGTTGCTCAAAATTTCCAGCATTTGCAGAATCCTTTGTGTTTATAATCAGGTACCTTCTCTTTACTTAGTGGAGGCCTGCAATAGATTTTCACCTATACCTTTACTGAATTATCCAACTACAATGTCTGTTTCCTTTGGGAATACAAGCTGCTTCTGTATAATCCCTATGTCAACGAGAAAAATGACATTCTGCAATCAGGACTGACTTCAGTTTTGCTGTACATATGGATCTGATCTTTGTTGGGGCAGTGGTTCTCAACCTTTTTCTGCTCACAGCATGCTTATGATTTCCATTTACCTCTGTAACCCCCACTGTCCACAGTCTCCATTTGTTGCTAAAGTATTTTTTTGTCGATTGTACTAATTATTCCAACATAAGTCAATATTTATGTTTTAATAGGTTCTGGATATTATTATATGTTAAATATAATGTTACAGGTTTATCTGAAAATAACACAATTTCAAAGCTCTGAATAAGATACTTTATTTATAACTTAAATAATATTCTTCCAACCAGCAACGAAAAAGTGCCTAACATGTTTACTTTGAGTATTTAGTGAGATTCTTATGACTGTTGCAAACTAGTAAGCTTTTGAATATCTGGTTTCAATTTGGATAGAGGTAACTGAAGACCTCTTTTCACAACATCAAAATGTATACAAGCTTTTGACGGCAGGTGCATGACGCACCATCAATAACTCACTCTAAGACGTAAAGGCGAGATATCGGCTTTTATTGACTAGAAGAAGGAACAAGCAGTGGTTGACCACCATACTACATCCTGGAGACAGAGAGGCCGGGCTCAGACCTCAATCGCCTTTATACAGGGGTCTGTGGGAGGAGCCACAGGAGCAGTCAGCAGGGGGCGTGCCCAGACAGGTATATGTAGTTCAGCACATTCACCCCCACTGTTTTAAAAAGAGTCCCCATGTGGCGAAGTTTCTTACAGATTAAGTCTATCAGGTGGTCGAATCTGTTGCTGCGACCTACGTAGCACCGGCTGTGATTGCACAGGTGCCGGTGGTGCTTGCACTGGAGACGGTGGTTGTGCTGGTTCTGGCCTAACAGAAGGTGGCAGCCCACTAGGCATCAGTGATCCTTCACGCGTGTGCGAGGTGCCTGGTATATCTGAGTGACGTGAGGGGTCTGTGTAGGGCTTGGTCTGCGTGGTGTCACCACGGGTACAGGGTTCATAGTTACTGGGGAGTGTTCGGGGTAGTGGTCTGCTGCTCCTGCGGGTGCCAGGTCGCGGACGGAGACCGTGTCCTCCCGCCCATCAGGTAAGACCACGTAGGCATACTGGGGGTTCGCATGTAGAAGGTGAACCCTCTCGACCAGCAGGGAGAATTTATTACTCCTCACATGTTTCCAGAGCAGCACTGGCCCTGGGGGACGTCAGCCAAGCCGGTAGGGTGGTCCCAGTGGCAGACTTCCTGGGAAAAGAGAATAGGCGCTCGTGAGGGGTGGCATTGGTGGACGTACATAACAGGGAGCGGATAGAGTGGAGTGCCTTGGGGAGGACCTCCTGCCATCGAGAGACCGGCAACCCTTTTGACTTAAGGGCTAAAAGTGTGGCCTTCCACACTGTGGCATTCTCCCTCTCCACCTGTCCACTTCCCCGGGGATTATAACTCGTGGTCCGACTAGTAGCAATGCCCCTAGCAAGCAGGTACTGGCGAAGCTCGTCACTCATAAAGGAGGACCCTCTATCACTGTGGATATAGCAGGGATATCCGAACAGAGTGAAGAGCTGGCACGGCTTTTATGACGAACGTGGTAGTGGTGTCAGGGCAGGGGATGGCAAAAGGGAACCGTGAGTACTCGTCGATAATGTTGAGAAAATAGACATTGTGGTCGGTGGAGGGAAGGGGGCCCTTAAAGTCAGCACTCAGTTGCTCAAAAGGGCGGGTGGCCTTAACAAGTTGTGCCATTTCAGGACAGTAGAAGTGCAGTTTGCACTCAGCGCAGATTTGGCAGTCCCTGGTCATTGTCCTGATGTCCTCCAGGGAGTACGGCAGGTTCCAGGCTTTCACGAAATGGTAAAATCGGGTGACCCCCGGATGGCAAAGATGTGCATGAAGGGCGTATAGCTGGTCGAGCTGTGCGCTAGCACACATTCCCCGGGATAGGGCATCAGGGGACTCATTGGGTCTGCCAGGCCAGTACAGGATGTCAAAGTTGTAGGTGGAGAGTTCTATTCTCCACCGCAAAATTTTATCATTTTTGATTTTGCCCCGCTGTTGGTTGCTGAACATAAATGCAACTGGGCGCTGGTCGGTCAGCAAGGTGAATCTTTTGCCGGCGAGATAGTGCCTCCAGTGCCTAACAGCCTCCACTATGGCCTGGGCTTCTTTTTCCACCGCGGAGTGCCAAATTTCAGGGCCTTGAAGGGTACGAGAAAAGAATGCTACTGGCCTGCCTTCCTGATTGAGGGTAGCAGCAAGCACAAAATCGGAGGCATTACTCTCTACTTGGAAGGTCTCGTCCACCGCATGCATCGTTGCTTTGGCAATGTCCCCTTTAATGCAGCTGAAGGCCGTGCAGGCCTCGGCAGAGAGGGGAAAAGTGGTAGACCTGACCAGGGGGCGGGCCCTGTCTGCGTAATGGGGGACCCATTGGGCATAATAGGAGAAAAAACCCAGGCACAGTCTGAGGGCTTTGAGAGTGATGGGAAGAGGGAGTTCTAACAGGGGCGCATACGGTCGGGATCAGGGCCAATGACCCCGTTTTCCATGACATACCCAAGGATAGCAAGTTGGGTGGTTCCGAACACACACTTGTCCCTGTTATAAGTAAGGTTCAGGGCTTCGGCCACTTGGAAAAATCGTTGGAGGTTGACGTTGTGATCTGGCCAATTGCGACCACAGATGGTGGTGTTATCCAGATAGGGAAATGTGGCCTTCAGTCGGTACTGGTCCACCATCCAGTCCATTTCCCTCTGGAAGACCGAGACCCCATTTGTGACACCGAAGGGGACGCACAGCAAGTGATAGAGCCTGCCGCCCACCTCAAAGGCTGAGTAGGGGCCGTCCTCCGGGCAGATGGGAAGCTGGTGGTAAGCGGATTTCAGATCTATGGTCGAGTACAGCTTGTACTGAGCTATCTGGTTGACCATATCCACGATGTGGGGTAGGGGGTATGTGTCAAGCTGCGTGAACCTACTGGTGGTTTGATTATAATCCAGGACCATCCTATTTTTCTGCCCAGTCCGAACAACAACCACCTGGGACCGCTAAGGGCTTGTGCTTGGCTCAATGATCCCCTCCCTGAGCAGCCGCTGCACCTCTGACTGAATGAAGGCCCTGTCCCCCGCGCTGTACCTCCTCCTTTAGTTGCCACTGGTTTACAGTCGGGGGTCAGGTTGGTGAACAGTGGTGGGGGAGGCATCTTGAGGGTGGAGAGGCTGCAAGTGGTATCGGTAGCGCAGCTGTCGGCATGGTGCTGGGCGGGACGTGTGGTTCGGTGTGTTTGTGTGTGTGTGTGTGTGTGGTCAGTAGCGGGGTATATGGCGAAGTCCCACAAAACTGAGGATTCCTGACAGTGAGTGGTAGGAGGGGCCCGTCATATGCCATAGTCACACTTTCGAGATGGCTCTGGAAGTCCAGCCCCAATAGCACAGGTGCACACAATTGAGGCATGACCAGTAGCGCAAAGTTCTGATATTCTGTGCCCTGCATCACCAATGTCGCTACACAACCCACCCGGATGTCTGTGGAATACGACCCAGAAGCCAAGGTGACCCTCTGGCTTACCAGCCGTGTCACGAGTCCGCAGTGTTGCACTGTCCGGGTCAATAAAACTCTCAGTGCTGTCCGTGTCAAACAGGCTGCTAGTCCTGTGCCCCTCCACCAGGATGTCCATCATTGACCTTGCAAGCTGGTGTGGTGCGCTTTGGTAGAGGGTTACAGTGGCCAGAGTTGAACTGCCGTCTTGGTGCCCGGTAAACAGTGGTGGGTCGGGGGCAGGGCATGTTGACACCAACAAAGATGGCTGCCCTCATCCAGGCAGGCAAGATGGCGGCCCCCATGCCTCGCACGAGGTGGGCAGGCAAGATGGCGGCCCCCATGTCACACATGGGTAGGGGGCAGGGCATGTTGACGCCGACAAAGATGGCCGCCCACATCCGGGCATGCAAGATGGCGGCCCCCATGTCTCACACGCTGCGCTGCTCGACCCCGCTCGTGGTTTAGACTTACAGACCTTGGTGAAATGGCCCTTCTTCCCGCAGCTGGAGCAGGTCGCTTCTCGGGCCGGGCAGTGTTTTCGGGGGTGCTTTTCGAGTCTGCAGAAGTAACACAGCTCGGGCTTTCACCTGGCCGTAGCCGTGGTCGGGTTCGGGGAGTCTGTGGAATCACGACTGGCAACAGCATTAGCGAATTCGCTCGCAGGAACCGGCGGCGGCGGGGTCTGAGGTGTCCACGGAACCAGCTGGGAATCACGCGGCTGGACAGCATTACCGTTGTACAGAGCAGCCTCCAGCGTGTCAGCTGTATCGATCGCCGAGTGTAAGGTAATATCGGCATTTTCCAGCAGCCGCTGGCGCACATACACTGACCTAATTCCTGTAACAAAGGCGTCTCGTACTAGCAGCTCCACATGCTGTTCCGCTGTGAGCGTTTTGCAGTCACAAGTCCTGACGAGTGTCTGTAGGGCTCGGAGAAACTGGGCGCTCGTCTTTGCAGGCCGCTGTTGTTGCGTAGCTAAGCGATGTCTTGCGTAGACGGTGTTCACCGGCCGCAGGTACTGTCTTTTGAGGGCGTCCAGTGCCCCGTAGGTCAGCAGGTCCCTGATAAATGAATAAACTTTTGGGGTGACCCTCGAGAGGAGAATTCTGTGCATAACAGCGGGGTCAGTTGCACGAACCTCCTCCAAGTATGATTGGAAGCATGCAAGCCAGAGTTCAAAGGCAAGAGCTGCTTCAGGGTCTTGGGGGTCCAAATCCAATCTTTCCGGACGTAAAACGGTTTCCATGTTTTAAAACTTCCAGTCAATAAAATTGATGCACCATCAATAACTCACTCTGAGATGTAAAGGCGAGATATCGGCTTTTATTGACTGGAAGAAGGAACAAGCACTGGTTGACCACCATACTACATCCTGGAGACAGAGAGGCCGGGCTCAGACCTCAATCGCCTTTAGACCAGGGTCTGTGGGAGGAGCCACAGGAGCAGTCAGCAGGGGGCGTGTCCAGACAGGTATATGTAGTTCACCATTGTGCACAGCTTGACTAAAGCCACATTCATTTAGATAAGAGGCAGAAAATCCAATTAAAAACAACTTTGCTTTCCCCCAGAGCTGAGGAGATTTATTTGAATATCACTAGTTATCCACAAATTTTCCTCACTGTGTTTGAATTTTGCTTGCGCTGTTATATCACTCTGCAGCTCCGTAAAACATTCTTGCAATGTGGTGTAAACATCATTCACATTTACGCCAAATGGATCCATCACCCAATCTGGAGTATGCAACTCCCGCAGGACTCTGAACTAACATGCCACATCAGTCTGCAGTTGTTTCAAATGATCAAACAAAGCAATCAGATCATCATCTTGCAATTCTATTTGAAGAGTGGCCAATCAAAGGGTTGGCATAAACTTGCCATGTACAGTATTGATGCTGATAAGTCTGAATCTTCCAAGGAAAGCTTTAATAGTCTCTTTGCATGTTATGAGAATGCAGGTTTTTTTTCTTTGTAAACTGTTAGTTTAATAAATTTGTTTTTTTTTCTAAATATATCTGGCAGGTAAAATATATCAGTTGTTTTGCTGCCTTATTTGCATCATCTAGCATATTTTCCCATTCATTTCATTCAGGGTTCCAAATAAATAATATGTATTCATTTCTGTTTTATTTATATATTTTAGCAACTTTCATTGAAACATTAAACTTATCATGATCCATTCAGAAAATCCTATGGCTCACATTAAGAACTTCTGTGTCGGGATAAAATATTCACTGTTCAGGCAACTGGTTGGCAACCATCAATTGTGTAATAGTAGAAAAGGAATCCAACGTAGGCAAAAATGTCTGATGAAATCCAATGTTGAAACTGAATATTGGTTGCATTGTTGGTCTTAATTCTATAGGAGCTTCAAATATTAATACATAAAATATTGTCGATTGCTTGTCATAGTCTTCTATAGATTAAATTGTCATGAACTTACATGTGCTAGTCCAAGTTACTGGGGTAGTCCATGAATGAGAATATTTATATTTGACAAGTTCATTCAGAGAAGTGACAATGCATGCTATTTATAATTATGTACTGTCGTCAGGCCTCGTGCATGAATTACAATCAAAACCCAATCTGCTTTTAAATTATGCCCTTCTAGTCTTTGGAAAGCCTTGAAGCTAACAATTGATTCCAAGATATAAGGAACTTTTGGTTCTACAAACGTTAATATCATTGCACTGGAATTGTATCCTCTTCTGTCTACAGGTTGTCAGAGTTTGTAAATTTGTATAAATTACGTTAAACTGGAGCAGCACAGTCAATACTTAATAATTTTCTCTGTGATTAATTGTGTGCAAACATGATTTTCATGACAAGAGAAACTAAGATTAAGATAAAAAGTATCGGCAAAGCCAGTGGAACCACATTCCCTGCCTCTGGGCATTTTGAAAACAAACTAGGAATGTAATTCTCTCAACAAGCGTGGTAATGTTCCCTCTCTGTAATCTACTGCTGTAGATTTGCAACCAGTGTTTAGTTAACAAGATTGTTTCTTGTTGCTTAAACAATCTGAAGTTATTTCATAAAACTCTGAGAAATGGCATTCTCTGAGCTGTCTACAACAGAAATTAGACTTTGGGGATCTTGACAAAAATGCAAGGTTGTTGGTTTGTAGTGGACACAGGGGAAACCAGCTGGTTTAGAACACGTATCTATAAATGAGCCCAAGGACTTTAATCCATTAATGATCGATCACTATGCCCAATTAGAAAGGTTCTTCCCTATTTTTTTTTAGCTCATTTTAAAAGTGATATATCACGATACTGTATATTTGAGTGGCCACAATGTTAGCTCAGGGTGCTTTCAGTTGAGTTTGTCACCGCTGTATATGTAGCTCCCCCCATGAATACCCATGCCAAGGATGCACTGGGAGAACTGTACAGTATCATCGGCTCTCTACAAAACAAGCATCCAGATGGCCTCTTCATAATTGCAGGAGACTTAAATCACATTATTTATTCTGTTTATTTTTGTTCTTATTTACTGTGTTCCTTAATGTCATTGTATTTTGTACGCTGCATCAGCCAGAGTAAAAACTATTTTGGTCTCCTTTACACTTGTGTACTGCGGAAATGACAATAAGCAAGTTTGAGTCTTAAATTTCCCCTTATTCGCTCTTGAGTTATCTCGATTTTATCTAAGACAGACTTTGGGGACTATATTCTATGAGCATTAAAAAAGCTCTGTGTTTTCAGAAAAGTCAGTAACCTGGGCCGTTATTTACAGTGGGTAGCACACCAATTAGGTACTGCCTGTTCACATCAATTATTTCAATGTGCAATCAGCATGAAGCATGCCTTTGACTGGGGGAATTAATCACCACAGGCCTAATGTCATGAATGGCTAGTTCTTGCACGTCCTGTTGAAGTTTCCGAAGTATTAACAAAAAGGCAAAGAAATTAGATAATCCCCTAACCTAATAACCTTACATTTTCCAAGGGTGATGCTAGACAGCACAACAACAGGCAGCTGAAGTGTTCAGCTTGAAGCTTGCTCACGTAACACTAAACATATGAAATTCAATTTTTATCTTGGTGGGAGCACAATTATGCGGCTTCAAGCTTGACTCAGCCGCAAGAGTTACCATGCTTACAAATGGCAGGCAGAACAAGCCACACCACCCAGCAACCCACCTGTTTGTCCCTAGCCAAAGCACAGGACAATTTACAAAGACTAACTAGCCTATCATCAGTATGTCTTTGGAATGTGGGAGGAAACCCATGTGCTTGTGGTGAACTACATATGCCTGTCTGGACTTGCCCCCTGCTGACTGCTCCTTTGGCTCCTCCCACAGACCCCTATATAAAGGTGATTGAGGCCGGAGCCCGACCTCTCAGTCTCCAGGATGTAGTATGGTGGTCACTCACTGCTTGTTCCTTCTTCCAGTCAATAAAAGCCGATATCTCGCCTTTACATCTCAGAGTGAGTTATTGATGGTGCATCAGTGCTCACGTACAAACGGCATCGGAATTGAATTCCAAACTCCGCTGCCCTAAGCTGTAATAGCGTCTGTCATGCTAACTGCTGCACTAATGTTGCCCTAATGTTGATGGCATGCCATACAAAAATAGATTAATGTGTCTTTGTACGGGCTGAAGAATTACTATGTTATAGTTCAGTTCCAGATGCAGCCTGATGGTATCAAATAGGCTAAGCTACACTGAAATCTAGCTGCCTTGTCCTCTGGTAAACTACACTCCCTGCCTAGTAGTTCTCCTTTTGCTTTAAACATATATTTTGTTCATATGTAAGTAATTCAACCAGGACATGTCTATATAATCACTAATACCACCCAACTAATTGTAACCCAGGTTAATTAAACCCCAAATTGTAATGTTAGAAAGCTCTACCTGCAGAAAGATGAAAGCAAATTTTTACAGGTTTAAAAAATAATTTAGAAGAAAAATGCTATGTGAGGGAGAGGCCGGCTGGACACAAGACAGACAAGGAGAGAAACACAGCAATGTTTAGAAGCTGAAGACATGAATGGTTAGAGTGGAATTAGTACTGCGTATCTTTACCCTACTAACTTGAAATCCTCAGGGTGAAACCTCAATAGAGATAAAAGATTTATTGAAGCTACATCTATAATGTGCAGGAGCAATAAAGAGACAATATCAGCAGAGACTAATATCCAAAATCCCTACCATGTAGTTGGGAATTAGTTCTGCAAAATAATACCAAGGGGTTTGGTCAAGTTTTGGTACAAGTTTGTGGACTGACTTTCTGTGGATGATAAACTACTTCATTCCAATCAACCAAGAACAAGATGGAGAGCCACCCAAGAAGAAGACCCAGCACAGGAACAAAATGTGTAATGATGCAAAGGATTTAATACGGTTGGGTGCATAAGTTTATCTTCATTTGATTTTCTGCAAGAACTGATTATTTTTTCAATGACGTTAATAAGTTACTGAATGAGATTTACTTTATTTAAGAGTTGTGATGTCTGAGAATTGTCATGAAAGGAGTCAAACTGTGTATATATATAATTTTTGAATTTGAATTTAAACTTGTAGATATACTGCCTGGAACTGAAACTGAACTTAACTATAATACGAGTATAGGAATTATATTTGGATTTCTAACTGACTAGGGATAAGTAAAAAGGAAAGCTTAGTCTGTAAACTTTTAAATAGGGAATAACACTAGATCTAATCAGTTAGAAAAGTTGGAATAACAAAGATTATTCTAAGGAATATCACTGATTCTACTAAACAGGAATTTAGCTTTTGTTGATATCTAAGATTTGGAACCTAAAGAGAATGTTGGAATTTTAAATTTTTCTTGCTCATGTAAATATTTTGTACATATTGATTTTTTCTTATAAAGAAAACCTTATTTCCAGAAGTTTCTATTCACTGCCTCCTTCCAATACCTGGAACCTTCTGAAGGCCTACTAGCACCTAGTGTAATTTGATTCTCTCAGAAGAGTATGGCGACTACTCACACATGTGGTGCTACACAGGTGTTACTTAATACTTTCTCATATAATAGAACAACATGACTTACATTTCAATGCAAGCTCTAGCACATTAGTGCCCAGTGGCCTCAGGACAGTAGATTGTGGCCCTTCTCCACAGAGCCTTTGCCTTGGCTGCTTCGAGCTTTTGTGTCCCTCGCCATGTACTGCTTTGCTCTGGAACATACCAGTCGGCAGCATTTGTTTGCAGTCATCTACTTAAACTGGAAGACCAACAAGTTTCAAACAAATCAAAGTGCATCCTTCCCTGGACTGACGATCTTCCAGCAGGAGATGATGTTTATCTAATCTGCTTCCTAAGGAGCAGCCAACCAAACACTGAGTTCTGCGTTATGCAACTTTACACATAAGCACTTTCTGAACATTTGCCATAATGCACTTCAGAAATAAAACGCCTCTCTGGTGGATTTGCCTTTCATTCCAAGGACATTCCATAACTAACTAAGCTGAGGATAGTCACTTTCATTGAACATTTTGGGACATTTATTTCAACAATTAATAATGTTTTATTCAATTTTTGAATCTATCATTTTGCATTAAAGATTTTAAATTAGTTAGCTGTTTCCACATGTCTTTGATGACCTGAGACGTTTAGAGACAGTAGAAAAGTCCTCTGACAACGTCAGAAGACCATCAGGCTGGTCAGGCTGCTGCCACCTATAGACCTTTCATCACTCATCAATGGCTCTTCCTCAGGCTGTGATGGAGAGAAGACACTGAAAGTGACAAGGTCATAAAAAGCCAAGTGTGGCTGTGGGTCCAATATGATCCAGCCCATTGTCATAGTAAATAATGTAGTTAGAATTACACACAAGCAAGAACTAACAGCATAGCAAACATGCAGCAGGAATACTTTGTGAGATCTCAATAAGTAGTGAACAATATTTTTGTAGGTAGTAGGGAAATGGGAGCAGAGAGCAATCTAAGAACTGCTCCCATTTTACCTGCGATATGTTTAGGGTAAAATGACCAAAATCAGGTGAACATAAAACCAGCTTCTGGCTATGCAGCTCACACCAGACAATGGGGAAGACGACTGGTCTTGAACCACAAAATGTGATCGGTTTGCTGCTGTTGGTTTTACACTTCTCAAGATGTGGGATCTGCATTTTGTAGTAGGCTTTGCTTGCATTCAATAATATAATGCAAGTGACAGATGAAGTTTTATATATAGTTTTACATCTGTACCGACTTTTATTTGAATTGACTTTAATTAATTTGGCCTTGTACTATTTTCTTAATGTGAAGCAGATTTTGGCTCTGCATTGTGGTTAAACGTGCTCTGTGAATAAGCCTGCAATGCTTGAAATGATTCAGAGGGATGTCAGGCTTCAATTAATAATTATCCATAATATATTTAGATTCCTGAGAGTGAATTGAAGCAAAGATTGTATCAATGATCTTTTAAATATATGCTGATGAAGTCACTCCACTACTTGCAATTCCAGATAATTATTTGTGGCAAAGTGAATATTCATCCCGTGACTTGCTATTAAAACATAATTCTAGCGTAAATTCTAGAATTAAAATTCTAGCGTAATTATGAATTAAATAACTGCAGATGCCAGAAATCTGACATAGAAAATCCTGCAAAATTGTCAAACAGTTCAAGCTGCATCTGTCAAAAGAGAAACAGAATTAATCCGTTGAAGACTTGAAACCCCCTTTTCACAGGTGGCTTAATCGTTAGGTAGAGTACTTGCAGCATTTTGAGTTTTTATGATTTTATTTCTGGCTTTGCACTAATAAGATGATAGGTACAGGATTATCAGCACAAGGAATTATTATCTACAAGGTGCTATTTGTTCAAATAGATGCTATTTCTTGCTATTGATCCTTTTAGTGCATTTGTGGTTCCTATAACCTATACTTTTATTTAATTATATTCTTTCTGAACTGACAACCAATGATGCTGGTAATGTACAAACCTATAGTTACACGCTGACACATCAGTTCTGATCTGAGATCTGAGAATTAAGAGAGCAGTTGATAAAGGTCACAATACAAAGTACTTACATCTGGACTGGAAAGAAAGGTGGAGATACCTATTATAAAAAGGTGGAAGGAAGGGATGGAACAAGAGATGGTGGCAGATAAGGGTGAGAATGATGTCAGAAAGTGGGAGGTAATAGGTGGAAGTGACAAAGGGCTGAGGATGATGGAATATGATGTAACAGGGCGGTAGACCATAAAAAGGGAGAGAATTGTGGAAGGTCTGTGTGGTTGATGGGCAGATGGAGAGACAGGAGGAGAAGTTAGAAGAGGGGCAGAAGGTAGAGGAGGGGAAGGACATAGGGTGATGCTGACCAAGTAATTCAGGAGGAGAGAGAAAAAAAGAAAAGGAAAATAGAGAAAAAGTGGCTCCAGTTGACAGTAGTTGGTGTAATTGCCAAGCGGAATCCTTTGCTTATACCAAGCCTTAACATTGTGACACAGTGAGACCAACGAATAACAAATGAAAATTATGGATTATTTTTGTTCCTTTGATTATTATGATGAATGAGTTGTGACTTCGTGGTAGTTGTTGATGACAAACAGCCTGGCTGTGGAGAAGTATTCGTACATGGCGGTCCCATCGAATCCCAAGCCTCAGTATCAAACGGAGCATTTATCACTTGCATATTAAACAACATATTTTCAAATATAGAAAACACCAAAGCCAAATATATTTTGATATATATTTTTTCTGCTTTCTGTTGTTTAAAATTTAATATGCAAGTGATAAATGCTTGGAGACATTTATCACAGAGACACCCAGCAACCCGACTTTGGAGAGAAAGGAGAGCTGGGTATTATAAACTGTTAAGATATTGTAAATAACGGAAGCTATGCACTGACAGGATATATGTTTTTGATTGTATGTACACAGACAAAATATTTTCCTAGGCATATTTCTAGGAGGCTTTTTTTGATGTTATTTCTTGTAATCTGGTTACTCTTCATCAGCTTTTGCTTTATCCTCACTCCTCCCATCAATCCTCTTTGTTGAGGTCTGTCTTCAATTGAAAAGGTTAGTGACTTAACTATTGGATGACAGGCAAATAAACTGTGTGCATACTTAAGGTTCAACAAGCAATATGCCAGGACATTACATCTTACAATATCATATCAGCAGATTACTGTGTGTGTCAGGAGCCATCATGTCATTGCGAAGGATGATTTGACAGAGATCCATCTTCTCCTAAAGGTGGGAGTAAATATAGTGTCCCAATGTTGTCTAATTTCCAAGACGTCATAGCTTGGACCTATGCAGGATGAATGCGTTAAAAACCAGCTCGCCTGGGAAAATTTTCAAACAAATACCTATTTGAACTACCTTGATAATGGAAGCATGATTCATTTTTATAGATTAAACTCTGGAATCCAAAGGAAGGAGGTCAGTTGGACAGAGTACTGAATCAGGGGCAAAAAGTAATGGTAATAATCAAAGACTGCTTTGTTGATGGAAGGTGGTTTGTAGGGAAGTGCTACAAGATTCTGAACCATTTTTTATTGCATTTAATTGTGCATATATATCATTGTTAGGTTTAAACGGAATCAGAATCAGGTTTATTGTTAGTAACATTGGTTATGAAGTTCATTGTTTTGTAGCAGAAGTACATTACAGGCATAACCTAATTACTATAAGGTATTATTAATCAATCAACAAATAAAGAAATAATGTGAAAGTGGTGTAGTGAGATAGTGTTTATGGGTTTACGGATTGTTAAATTTTGTAACTCCGAAACATAAAAATTAATTGAAAGGTAGAAGGTAACTTGTCTATCTTTATTTTTACTTTAAGCAAGGCATGCGCATATCATCTGTTCATGTCATGATGTATGCAATTCACATAGTTAATATATATAAGCATAATTAATTATTTAAACAACAACTGATGTTTCATTAATTTATTTACAATATTACTAAAATATGATTGATATATTAAATACACAACACTCCTCCCTGATCACCAAAAACTTGAACTCAATAAAGAAAGCATCTCATTATATATACATACACACGTATACACTACAACATACGTATATAGATACTTGCATTACATGACGAATAAACTCTTCTTGGACTTCCAGCCAGGTACGGGTATCGATTTTAACCAATATTGCAATGACAAACTCTGCCATTTTCATCAGGAATGATAGAAATATAGAGCATAGGAACATAGACAACCTACAGCCCAATACAGGCCCTTCAACCCAGAATGCTGTGCCGAACGTGTACTTACTTTGGGAATTACCTAGGATTACCCATATTCCTCTATTTTTCTGAGTTCTATGTACCTGCCCAGGAGTCTCTTAAGAGACCGTATTGTATTAGCCTCCACCACTGTCACTGGCAGCCCATTCTAAGCACTCACCATTCTCTGTGTAAAAAATTTTACCCCTGACATCTCCTCTGTACCTACTTCCAAGCACCTTAAAACTGTTCCCTCTCATGTTAGCTACTTTAGCCCTGGGAAAAAGCCTCTGACTATCCACGCGATCAATATCTCTCATCATCTTAATCACCTATGATGATGCCTGGGCATGTCTAACCTGATAGTATTTATATCTTCGTTGTCCATCTCTCCTGAGTGGTTAGTCCTCATTCAATCAGGTTTCCTCTGTCCCACCTTGTTTACAATCAGATTTCCAGTTCTTAATTAAAGCGAGGCCTTTGCCTTTGTTAAAATTATTTTCCTCTAGTTTGATTTCAATGGCTTCCTTTATCGGATGGTCCCAAAAGCCATTGGCACAGCATAGTAATTTTGTGCCATTGAAGTCAATCTTATGGCTATTGTGAATACCTGCTACCACCGATTTCTTAACCACAAAACTACTGTGCGGATGTTTATTGTCAGTAAGGAGAAGGTTTTATTTCTGATCATTACAGAAGGTGGACTCCTGGTTAATAAGTCAAGCATGTGTTTGCAGATAGAAGGGTTGAGCCCAGAGCTCTTGTCAGTAAACAGCAGCCTGATGTAGGTACCAATATTGCCCAGCTGATACAAGGCCGACTGCAAAGCCAATGAGATTGCGTCTGCAATAGATCTATTGTGGCGATAGGCAAATTAGAAACATAGAAAACTTGCAGCACAATACAGGCCCTTTGGCCCACAAAGCTGTGCCCAACATGCCCTTACTTTAAAACTACCTAGACCCTCTATTTTTCTAAGCTCCATGTATCCATCTAGGAGTCTCTCAGAAAGATCCTATCTTTTCTGCCTCCACCATCACCACCGGCAGCCCATTCCACACACTCACCACTCCCTGACTCCCTGTATAAAAAAACTTAGCCCTGACCTCTCCTCTATACCTACTTCCAACCACCTTAAAACTATGCTTCCCACCCCCCCCCCCCCCCCCCCCGTGCTAGCCATTTCAGCCCTGGGAAAAAGCCTCTGACTATCCACATGATCAATGCCTCTCATCATCTTGTACGCCTCTATCAGGTCACCTCTCATCCTTTGTCACCCCAAGGAGAAAAGGCTGAGTTCACTCAACCTATTCTCATAAGATATGCTCCCCAATCCAGTCAACATCTTTGTAAATCTCCTCTGCAGCCTTTCTATGGTTTCCATGTCCTTCCTGTAGTGAAGTGACCAGAATTGAACACAGTACTCCAAGTGGGGTCAGACCAGGGTCCTATAAAGCAGTAACATTACCTCTTAGCTCTTAAACTCAATCCCATGATTGCTGAAGGCCAATGCACCGCATTCTTAACCACACAGTCAACCTGTGCAGCAGCTTTGAGTGTCCTATGGACACGGACCTCAAGATCTGAATAGAAGCTGGTCCATGTCCGTGTCTTTGCCTAGGCAGGAACTGATTCTAGCCATGGCCAACCTCTCAAAGCTCTTCATCACAGTAGATGTAGCAATTGTTGTTGAAGCAGCTCATTTTGCTCTTCTTGGGCACTGCTATGATTGTTGACCTTTTGAAACAGGTGGGAAACTCAAATTACAACAGTGAGAGATTGAAGATACCCTTGAACACTCACACTAGCTGATTGGCACAGGTTTTCACAGTCCTACCAGGTAGACCATCAGGGCCTGACACCTTGCGAGGGTTCACCCTCTAGAAGGTTGTTCTGATGTTGATAGAGGTCACAGAGTCACCAGATGCTACAGCAATTCGCTCAGTTGTAGTTTTATTCTCCCTTTCGAAGTGTGTATAGAAGGTGCTGAGCTCATCTGGATGTGAAGCGTTATAGCCATTCATGAGCCACACAAAATGCTGGTGGAACTCAGCAGTCTAAGCAGAATCTATATGAAGAAGTACAGTTGACATTTTGGGCCGAGACGTCAACTGTACTTCTTCCTATAGATGCTGCCTGGCCTGCTGTGTTCCACCAGCAGTTTGTGTGTGTTGCTTGAGTTTCCAGCATCTGCAGATTTCCTTGTGTTTGTGTAGCCATTCACGATGTTCGGATTGGCATTGTCAGAAGTGATGGCCTGTAAACCTTGCCAGAGCTGATGTGTATCTGTTTCCATTTTTTAAAATCTAAATTGGAATTGTTTTATTGCCCTTAAAATAGCCTTCTGTGGGTCATACCTGGACTTCTTGTATAGATCTGGATCACTGGTCTTGAATGTCACAGATGTAGCCCTCAGCAGGCTATGAATCTCCTGGTTCATCCACGGCTTTTGGTTTGGTATGCTCTCAAAGGCATACACTCATGCACACAGGTCATAATGAAGTCGGTGACAACACCGGCATATTCATTCAGGCTCATAGATAAATCGCTGACTATTTTTGGGTCCACCGATTCAAAGCAGTTCTATTAGCACTTCTCCACTTCCCTTGATCTTCACGTTCTTGGTACTCACCACTGGTTCTGCTGACTTTAGTCTCTGTCTTTACATTGAGAGTAATAGTACCGCTAGGAGATCGGATCAGAGAGAAAACAGCAAATTCTTCAAAACTTATACAAGTACGGTTCACTTCCTATTTGTCATTTGTTGCACAGAATGAATTAGAGCACAGACTATTGTTTGCAGAATTAATGAAAAGCAACACACTTACCTTTTTAATTGTTTTTACAGCTGCATCAAATTGACTGTACTATGCCTTCAGCAACCATGGATCACAGGAGCTTGACTGCTTTGAACTGTATGGTTTATTTGTTTATAAATGGTTATATTTCAATTTAATGATCCAAAAACTATGTCCTTATAGCATGGATGTCACATGCTGGCTTTAGGGCTAGTTCAATGAAGTACAGATTATTTTCTCAATAGTTCAATACTTCAGTGCAAATTCTGAGCTGGTAAATGGAGAGTAGCTGAGAAATAAAAGGCAACACGAGTGAATCTGCAGATGCTGGAAATAAATAAAAAAACACGAAACGCTGGCAGAACTCAGCAGGCCAGACAGCATCTATGGGAGGAGGTAATAACGTTGTTTTTTTAGTAGCTGAAAAATACATCGGTGCTCACAATGGCACAATAAACTGTTGAGCAGCAATCAATGAACACTTTGCTTTGGGCTCACCAAGAAAAAAATCAGTAGTGCCCAAAGTCCAAGGCATCTGGGTACCAATATCCTTCCTTTCCACAGCTGAAAATGAGAAACATAAATTCCTGCCCAGCAGCCATGTTTAGGAGATGCTACAAACTGGAACAAAGTAAAAGAAACTGCTTAAGGAACTCTGGTGAAATGATGGTGAACAGGACTTAAAATTAGTAGAAAGTGAGAAGTACCCTTCTAGGCCAGTTGATGTTTCTAAAGAACAGAGTTCAGATGAAAGCAAATTGCTGTAAAACCTGAAACTGTTCAGGGTTGTGGGTATCCGGTAGGTGTGAAACTGGCTGAGATGGCTGATATTAGGTAGGCGGAAAATATAACTGTGTTGCCAGATAGAATAAATGATTGATGTACAATGTTAAAGCAGAAATGTGAAGGATTGCATTAAAATGTGTTGCATACAGCAATTTTATGAATCTTCAACTTTTGACAGACAGCATACCCGTTGAGAAATCCATATCATATTCTAAGCTACGAGAAAGCATTTAGACTTTGTGTTTAAAAAAAAACGTTTTCAATCACTCTTTGCACTTTTGCTTATTATAAACTGGACATCCAACAATTAGCTCCATAGACAATGACATTTTGTTCTGTATTTTAAATTCTGTTTTGCGTGCTCAGACATACAAAAGATATGCAGAGTGATGTGATCTTTCAGTTGCTTTTTCTATTAATGCAGAATCATGATGACATTTTACAGGTCAGAATAAATGGCAAAAGTTTAGAGAGAAATACAAGTGAACGGTGACAGTGTATAATACCATAAGCCTGAATGGTAATCCATCAACGTTTCATCTCTCTAGATCAATTTACTTGGCTTTGTATTTTTTTGTATGAATTATCGCAACAAAAATGGACTCCAAATTCCTAAATGACAAAGCAGTCACTCTTTAAAAGGTTGTAAAATGCTTTGAGATACACCAAGACAATAAATATTTCATATAAATACACCGTGTTTTTCTTCCTGTAACATGTATGTATAGTTTAAAGAGCTGAAGATACCTGACTCCATATTTTTACCTGAACACTTGGGGGGCTGGTGGAGAATAGTTGTGGGAGGTGGGTGAATCTCAGAGACACAGTGCCCACAAATTTGAAATGATCAATAGCAATTGGTAGAACTTGTGACAGTTAAAGATGAGTGAGTGAAATTGTCATAGAGGAGATGACATGGTAAATCTAGTATGGCCGAAAAATTCAAAGTCATTAGGTCATTACAGCAATTCAGTACTGAAGGAACTTAGAGTTGCCACTTGACTATTGGTTATATTGGCACAAATCAGCCAGATAGTTTAGCTATTATAAATAATTGCTTGAGCTATGTGGTTCGAATCTTCACCCCTAATTTTAGACACACCTTCAAAGCTGAAGTAATACTTATTAACAATGTTACCATATAATAACTTGAGATTCTTTTTCTTGTATGAACTTACAGAAGAAATAAAGAAATACAATAGAAGTTACAAAAAAAACTATACATAAATGAAGACTGACAAACAGCCAACAGCAAAGGAAGACAAATAGTGCAAATAAAAAATAATACAGAGAACGTGAGTTATAGACTCCTTGAAGTTGAGTCTAGGTTGTAAAGTTACGATAAGTGAAGTTATCCTTGCTGACTCAGGAGCTTGATGGTTGTCTAAATGTTCTTGATCCCGGTAGTGTGGAACCTAAGACTTCGGTACCTTCTGCCTGATGATGGTAGTGAGCAGAGAGCATGGCCTGGATGGTGGAGATACTTGATAATGAATGCTGCTTTCTTGTGTCAGTGCTCCATGCAAAGGCGCTCACTGATGGGAAGGACTGGAGAACCACTTTCTAGAGAATGTTCCAATCATGGGCATTGGGGTTTCCCTACCAGGCCATAATACATCAGTTAGGATACTCTCTAATGTATATTTACAGAAGTTTGACAAAGTTTTGATCTGGCTTCTTTCTCCTATCATCGATAATCAGCTCTGTGGTTTTGTTTACATTGAGTGAGAGGTTGTTGTTGTGGCACCATTGAAGCAGGTTTCAATCTCCCTCCCATATGCTGATTTGTCACCACCATTGATTCATCCAACAGCAACAGTCATTAGCAAACTTAAATACAGCACTGGAGCTGTACTTAGCCACACAATCATAGGTATAAAGTGAGTAAAGCAGAGGGCTAAGCACACAGCTTTGTGGTGCGATTGTGCTGATGCTGATAATGGAGGCAAAGTTGTTGCCAATCCATACTGACAGTGGTCTGCAAGTGAGGAAATTGAGGATCCAGTTGCTCATGGAGATATGGAGGCCAAGGTCTTGGAGCTCAGTAATGAATTTCAAGATGATGATATTGAATATTGTGCTATGTGCATCCTGACAAATATATCTTCATTGTCTGGATTTTCTAGAGCTGTGTGAAGGGCCAATCAATGAGCATCTGCTGTTGACCTGTTGTGATGGAAGGCAAGTTGGAGCAGATCTAAGACACTTCTCAGGCAGGAGTTGCTATGCTTCATGACAAATCTCTTAAAGCACTTCATCACAGTAGATGTAAATGTTACTGGACAACAGGTACTGAGACAGGGTACCACATTCTTCTTGGGCACTAGTATGATTGAAGTCTGCTTGATCCAGAATGGCTATCTCAGAGTGCTGAAGCTCTGTTTCCAAACTGGGCTACTTATTCAGAAGTGAAGCTCACGTATTCACTCTATTTTGCCTTGCTTGCCTGAGATTGCTGAGAGAATTAAGGACCACTGTTCTTCAGATCAGGCCTTTGATCTTGTTTACCAGGGGTCTTGAGAGGTGATACTGTCAAACGTCCAACTCTGGGTGTATTGCAAGCAAATGCAAATTGTACTAAAACTGTGCCTGTTTTGAGGCAAATATGTTGTATGGTTTGGTTACAGGATGGAAATAGGCCACTCAGCCAATCACATTGGAGTGTGTACAAGAACAACTAGACTTTCCTCACAGGATTGAAAATTCTTCTCTTGCAAAAGCTTATCCAGCTTTCTTTTGAATCTTCCTCCCTCATTGTATCAGCAACACATTCAAAATCTTAATCACTCACTGCATGGAATAAAGAAGCTCTTTACACTTGTGTTTTTGATGTTGGCAGATGCAACATCAGATGTACTGTATTTGTGCAAAATGAGCAGACACACCACCCAGATTTGGAGTATATTGACGAGGTGGACCTTGACTAATGGAGCTAAAAAGCAGATACATCACAAAGTAATTATTATTCTGAGTGCCCATATAATTTTGAGAACAATCAAACTGACAACAACATCCAACAACATGAAATAATTAACTAATTTGACTGGACAGCTGTTGTAATTTCCTTGGTAATACTGTTCTTTCATGTCCAGCCTAAATTTTAAAGCACCATTGAAGGAAAATCATTAGCAACAATGCTCAATGGTGGTTAATTGATTCCACCTGTGTGAGTGGCCAACCTGTGGCAGGGTTTGCCCTGAGCATACAGCTTTTTAAGATCACAGAAACTCAATTTGAACTGAACATGAATTGGACTTAAAATTTCATGATCATTTGCATTGATTCTATCAGTGGCATGTGGAATATCACAAAACAAACAGAGCCTAATCAAAATGAAGCTCCAGGCCATGAGTAAGCTCTTCGTTTGATCAATGGAATTTGCCTGCACCACAGAGACAAAAAAATAAACTCTAAGTTGAACCAGTGCCTGGAAGTGCAGCAGGTCTTTCTTTTCCTTCCACCTAAGCTAATGTTTGATTGAACTGAATTTTTGAAATAATTGAGTAAACAGAGCAGTAGATAACTACTTACCCAGCACTATGCTCACGTGTCTCCACGATTTATTATTTTTTGTAATTTATAGAGTTATATGTTTTTGCATTGGTGCAAAATCAACAAATTTCACATCATATGTCCGTGGCAGTAAATTTGGCTTTGATTCTGATTCTGACTCTGAAGGTGCAATTCTGTTGCCACCTTTCAAATTCACGGTTGTGTTTTGAAGTGCATCCATGTAATCCTATTAAAATCCTTGTTAATTGATTTGTCCTAAGATCATTCAGAGCTGGAGACCTACGAGTTCTGACCCAAGCATCCATAACTGAATAGAACATTGCGAGGTATTGGTATGCATCATAATATGAGATGGCAATAAAGATCAGCAGCTTGGTCCGAGACAAGTAACAAAGGAGTTGTTTGTGGTGTTACGAAGAAGCAGAGGCAGTAGTTACATTCTCTCTCAGGTTACACTCTTGTTTTTGTTGAAGTAAAACCAGTACTGGCAGAAAGCCCCTTGCTATTTGTGCCAATAGCTTCTACTCAGAAATGAAGGGATGGGCAGCAATTTGTAAAATTACATGCCAATCACTGTTCTTGAAACCTTAAGGGGTTCCTTTAGACTCTGCTTATCTTATTTTTCTCGGTTCAGACCATTCTTGGTTAGATCCAGAACATTCATTTTCATTCCACGTTGTGCATCCTTTCCTGCAGTCCATCAATGTATGATCTAATTATCTGTTCTTCGTGCCTAACTAGATGAGCAGCCACTTCAGTTACCGTGCAGTGTGTAGGAATCGCGAGACAATGATACTGGAGCCTAACACCATTGCAATTTGATGTCCTTATCTCTCTGATCCATTAAGCAAGCGATCTGATGGATGGCAATGCGTCCCCATTGAATTATCAATGATCGATCAATTTATCATAAGACCATAAGACAACAATGAGATATAGGAGCAGAATTAGGACATTCATCCCGCTGAGTCTGCTCTGTCATTCCATCATGGCTTGTTTATTTACTCTCTCATTTTCCTTATAATCTTTGATGCCCTTACTAATAAAGAATCTGTCAGCTGTCCTCTGTAAATATACAAAATGACTTGGCCTTTACAGCCATCTAGCAATGAGTACCACATATTCACCAACTTCTGGCTAAAGCAATTCCTTCTTATCTCCTTCTATTCTGAGGCTTGCCCTCTGGTCCTAGACGCTCCCACCATTGGAAACATTCTCTCCACGTGCGCTCTATCTAGGCCTTTCAATGTTCAGCAGGTTTCAATGAGATCCTCCTGCTCTTTCTTCTAAACTTCAGTGAATATAGGTCCAGAGCCAACAAGTACTTCCTGTACATTAACCCTTTCATTTCTGGGATCAATTGGTCTTTAGGAATTTCCCAATTGTCTAGCTTCCAACTTTTTCTGTATTGTATGCTGCCTTTGACATCCCTTGTCAGCCAAAGTTGCCTCATTCTGCATTTAGGATGCTGTTTCTTCTTTGGGGTGAACCAGTCTTGTGCTTTTATCACTTATGAAAGTACCAGAGTACTGCCACCAATTACAGTTTGAAATGACTGTTCAATTAACATGTCTCTGTGATCATATAATTTTTAGTTAACTTATTCTGAGCTATTCTTGAGAAATTAAGACACAAAATAACAACATAAATCACATCTAAAGGAGCTCACTACTGTACCAAGTGTACTACTGGGGGAAAAAAACTACTCTTTCACACAGAAGCCTGGGAAGAGATAATACCACCGATTTTTAAATGTTTTTTTTACAAATTTGAGCAAATGATTGAAATTAAACATCTCCAGCTTAAGATGAACTGTGTAGCTCTCTCAAACGTTGTTCACACCACAAAAACAGCAGAAGACATCTCATTCAAACTTGGAGGCTTTTGCTAGAATGACACAGAGGTGTTGAAATCCTAATTTAATGCTGGGTTGAAGATTATACACCCACTTCTATTGCCAGTGACTCATGCTCCATTGTTGGCGTAGGACTTGACATGCTTTTTATAACTGCCTCCTGCACTAGTGCTTCAGAACAGACAACAAGTTTCATGCCAGTAGCTTCGTAGTAATTAGTAACTTTATGGGACTATATATTAGGTGCAGTTTCTCCGTGTTTCATTTTCATTGTGAAATCATTGAAACATTTGCACCTCCTGTAGCTACGTGCTGGAACGTTACATTACCTTGAAATCAAAAGAATAAGCAGTGCAGGTCAACTTTCAGACCGCCCAGCCCAAAGCAAGAACCAACCTACCCCAGTGGCAGGCCGGCCATGTGCAACAGCAGCAGCTTTCTAACTGCTCTTCACTAAAGAGTTAATCAAATGCATGAGCTTGCTTCATAATCTAATCCATCATCGCTTGAAGCTTACAGCATTGTTATTGTCCACCAGCACTGTACTTTCTTTGTAACTGTAACACTATATTTTGCTTTTGTTACTGGTTTTCCTTTCGCACAACCTTCATGTAATTTTGATTGAAATCATCTATCAAGATGGCATGCAACACCAACCTTTTCACTGTATCTCGATACTTGTGACAATAATAAGCCATTTACCAAAATGTCAACAGGCTAACTAGTCAAATATAAAAGCACGAGAAACAGGAGAAGACATAAACTATTCAGCCCATTGTGCCTGCTCCACTATTTAATAAGACCTAGATCCTTTGCATCACCACTATTTTCTCATTCTAAAGCACTGAATTAATCCCATAAATCATGATTATTGTGAAGAATATTATTAAGCTTAGACCCTCAGAAAATAATTAAGTTATTCAATTCTTCTTCAGGTAGTTGTTAGAGGAGTCACGTTTCCATTCTATAAAGTGAGCTCACAACACTGCAGCATAAAGAATTTATGTAAAGTTCCATTACTTCTAACATCACAACAGCCCTCTGCCTATGAATCAACTTTGAAATTAAGCTGATTATTATATAAATAATGAGGAGGTCATTACCTCTGACAAGAAGTGATCAGGCGTTCATTGGTAACTGAATTCACAGTACTGGTTGGATGGGTTTGAAATGGGAGGGATTTATATTCTTGACATATACTTGACTTTTTCACAGCATTACTATGAGATACCTTTGGTCACCTCAGTAGCCAGAAGATTGGAATAAGATTACACTTTTAGCTGTGCAACAGTGGAGAGACTGGACTGACACAAAGAGGAAAGGACATGGAATAAGTCCAGAGTAGCAGCCAAACTCCAGTTTACTGTCCGTGATACACTGTGCTGCTCTTTTCAAGTCCAATTGATTTATTTTCTTCCCTATTAGTGCTTAGGTTGTGGATGCTGCTGGTGTGACCAACATTACCTATTCATCCCCAGATGTTCTGCTGAACTGTTTTAGAGATAATCAAGTGTCAAGCGCTTTGGTGCTTGGATGCAGATCATATAGTCTAGCTTAAGTAGGAATGGCAGATTTCTTTTCTTGTAGAGCTTCTGGAGAAGGCCACAGGACTGCTCCTGGGATCAAAATCATGCTGGTAGGAATGGCTGAGTTCCAGTAAGTTGGAAAATGGAATTCATTTCTAAAAAATAAAATTCCATCTAGTAGATTGTATCAAATCATCTGAGCAAATTTGGACTGTACAATATCATGAAATCATGGTGAATCTATTTCATTAGCAAATTTAATTTTTTCAAAAGCAAAAAGTTATTACATAAATTCTAATTACTTTCTAATATTATCTTGTTTGACCTATTATTACAAATAGGCTAAAGTTTTCAGAACAAAACTGCATTCACTGAGTGTCTTTTAATCAGCTCTGATTAATGGATTTCCGTTTTTGTTTTGGTTAATCTTTATCCATGTAGATTTAGCATTTAATAATGCCATGTGACAACTAATGCTTTCTCTCCAGATGTGTTGCTAGTTAATTTTCTGAAAATTCTTTCAATTCCCTTTATGGGAAACCCTTCAGGGGTGGCACAGCAGTTAAGTTGCCAATTAAGTAATTCAGGGGCTTGTCAAAATGAATCTGAAATGAGAGTTCAAACCCTATTTATGAAGCTATGAAACTAGAATTTAAATTATAATCTGGAATTTAAAAAAAAAACTATAGAGTATGAATTTTGAAGGTAGTAGTTAAAAACTATCTGGTTCACTGCCACCCTTTAGAGGATGAAATTAGCTTTTCCTCTCTGTAGCCGATATGAGATTCCAGATTTGCAGCAATCTTTACCATCTTGAAATAGTCTAGAAAACCACACAGTTGTTCACTGTTCAAAGTAAATTTATTACCAAACTATAAATATATATAATCAAAGAAAAACCCCATCCAATGACTGTGCAAATAGAAAATTAAAAAATAATAATAACAACAATAATAAATAAACAAATAAAATTAATAAATTAATAAATAATAAATATTGAGAACATGAGATGAAGAGTCCTTGAAAGTGAGTCCTAAGTTGTGAGAACAGTTCAGGGCTGGGAAAGTAAAGCTGAGTGAAGTTATCCCCTCTGGTTCAAGATGATTGAGGGGTAATAAATGTTCCTGAACCTGGTGTTGTGGATCCTGAGGTTCCAGTACCTTCTCTTGATGGCAGCAACGAGAAGCGATCATGGGCTGGGTGATGGGGGTCTTTGATAATAGATGCTGTTTTCTTACAACAGTGTTCCATGCTGATGTGCTCAATGGTGGGGAGGACTTTACCTGTGATGGACTGAGTCATATCAACTACTTTTTGTATTTTTTTCCATTCAAGGGCATTGGTGTTTCCATACCAGGCCATGATGCAACCAATCAAGATACTTCCCACCTCACATCAAAAGAAGTTTGTCAAAGTTTTAGATGTCATGCCAAATCTTTATGAACTTCAAAGGAAGTAGAGGCAATGCCATGCTTTCTTTGTAATTGTGATCACGTGCTGGGTCCAGGACGGATCCTCTGAAATGATAACGCCGAGTAATTTAAAGTTGCTGATACACCAGTACGAACTGGCTCACGGTCCTCCAGTTCCCTCCTCCTGAGGTCAGCAATCAGCTTCTTGGTCTTAATAATAATAAATTGATCCTGAGTGGGAAATTCTTGCTGACACTGAGCAGTTGTTGTGGCACCACTCAGTCAAATTTTCAATCTCCCTCTTATATGCTGATTCGTTACCACCTATGGTTCGGTCAACAAGTGTTGTCATTAGCAAACTTAAATATGGGATTGGAGCTGCCCTTAGCCTCACAGTCGTAAGTATAAAGTGAGGTCAGCAGATGACTAAGCACACTGCCTGTGGTGCAGTTGTGCTGATGCAGATTGTGGAAGGGATGTTGTCAATCCGAACTGACTGGGGTCTGCAAGTGAAGAAATCAGGGATCCAATTGCACAAGGAGGCCTAAGTCTTGAAGCTTAATGATTAATTCTGAGGGAATGATGGTACTGAATGTAGGCTGCAGTCGATAAAGAGCATCCTGGTGCACGAGTCTTTGCTGTCCAGATGTTCCAGGGTTGAGTGAAGAACCAATGAATGGTTATCTGCTGTGGACCTATTGTGACATTAGGCAAATTGCAGGAGATCCAATTCGCTTCTCAGGCAGGAATTGACATCACCAAACTTTCAAAGCACCTCATCAGAGTGAATGCAAGTACTACTGGACGACAGTCATTGGGCCAAGTTACCACATTCTTCTTAGGCACTGGTATAATTGAAGCCTACTTGAAGCAGGCAGGTGCCTCAGATTGCTGAAGCGTGAGGCTAAAGGTATCAGTGAACAGTCCAGCCAGTTGATTAGAGCAAGTCTTTTGTACTTAACCAGGTATTCCACCTGGGTTGGATGCTTTCCATGGGTTCACTCTTCTGAAGGATGCTCTCATGTTGGCCCCAGAGACAGAGATCACAAGGTCGTTGGGGACTATGGGAGGTTGTGAAAGTTTCTCCATGTTTTGGTGGTCACAATGAACGGAGAATGCATTGAGCTCATCTGGCCACCTATGTTGTTTAGTTTCGGTTTGCAAAAGGTAATAGCATTCAAGCTCTGCCACAGCATCCTTTGTTGATTCAAGTTTGGTCCAGAATTGCCACTTTGCACATGAGATTGCTTTGCCAAGATCGTAACTGGAACTCTTGTGTCTAACTTAGTCACCAGACCTGAACGCCACCGATCTGGTCCTCAGCAGACTGTGGATCTCATGGTTCATCCAGGGCTTCTGGCTAAGGAAGTCTCTGAATGATTTTGCGCAGACACACTCGCCTACAACTGCTATTATAAAGTCCTGGACAACCGTCGTGTAATCCTTCAGATCTTCTGATGAGTCCTTGAACATGGACTAGAAGCAATCCCATAGCTTCTGCCTCCCTTGACCACCTCTTTATTGTCCTTATCTCTGGAACCTTGCACTTCAGCCTCCTCCTGTATGCAAGGTTGGAGAAGGATAACGAAGTGATCAGATTTCCAGAAATGTGGTCTAGGCATGGAAAGGAAGGCATTCCTTATTGAAGTATAGCAGTGGTCGACTGTGTTGGGACCCCTGCAGGTTCTATGCTGAGAGATTTCTTCAAACAAGCCTGATTAAGGCCCAAAAGTATGATTTGAAATGAGTCAGAATAGGCTGTTTCTTGCTTGGT
Organism: Hypanus sabinus; assembly: GCF_030144855.1. NCBI lineage: Eukaryota > Metazoa > Chordata > Chondrichthyes > Myliobatiformes > Dasyatidae > Hypanus > Hypanus sabinus. Next base: position 33,031,642 of record NC_082720.1, read on the forward strand.
GATGGCAGCATTCAGTATCTCGAGTGCCTGGTTAACATCGGCTTTCATTGGTATGTAAACTGCAGTTAGGATCATGGAGCAGACCCTCCTGTAAGTAGAACGATCGGCACTTAACCGTTCAATGTTCCAGGTCAGGGGAACAAATGTGCAACAAAACTGCCAAGTCCAAGCACCACAAAGTGTTTATCATGAAACACCAACCCCCACCTTCTGCCTTCTCCATACTGGCAGTTCAGTCCTCCAGGTCTTACCGACATATCTAGCATATTCCGCGTGAGCCACGAAACACAGAACTCTGTAATTCCTCATTTCCCTTTGATACAGCAATCTTGCTCTTAGGTCCTTAATCTTGACCTCCAGTGACAGTAAATTTGCTAACAAGATATATAAGCTGGGTGGAACTTGGGAGTATGATGGCGCCTAAGCGAATCCTATGCTTGCATCTTTGGAAACAGCTCTATTTCTATCCTTGATATCTTTTTCCTTTTTAAGATTCTTTTGAAGACCCTGACCTGGAGTTACATGCTGACTTTAGTTCTTTACGGAAATGGGCTCACAACTGGCCGCTTTTTGATATCCCAAGGATGTGGCCTAGAAGACTAGCGCATCTTCAGGGTGCCGGATTTCTATGGCTCTGGTGGCGGATGGATTCAAGGCTGGTGCAACCGCCTGATACGCCGTGAGAGACGGAAGATTGTAAGCAGCAAGCTGGCTGCTGGCTACGTGTCCAGAGACCCGAGTTTTTTGGACACAAAGCTCAGAAAAAGCGATGCAGCAGACTTTTAACAACATAAATCAGCGAGTTGCTTTGTTAAGTCTCCCCTCTCGCTGTGAAATGGGGACACCTCTTTTTCCCTTATTAGGGAGGGAGAGAGATCCTGTGGTATGTCAAATACTGTGTGAACGGGTAGTCGTTGGGGTACTGCAAGTCTTTGTCTTTACTAATGCTTTGCTGCACGCTTGAGTGCTCGGTGGTGGGCGCCGATGCTTTTTTGCTGGTGGGGGGAGGGGGCATTGCTTTGCTTCTACTTATGCATGGGAGGGGGAGCTGGGGGGGCTTTGGGGTTCTAACATTTAACTGTCATGCATTCTTTGGGACATTCCTCTGTTTTCATGGAGGTTTATGAGAAGAAGAATTTCAGGATGCATATTGTGTACATTTCTCTGACATTAAATGTACCTATTGAAACCTATTGAGATGCTGGGTAGAAAAACAAAACTTCTATTGCTTGGCATTTCAGCCTGGCTTGAAGTCCTCTCCTCTCCTCCTTCTCTTCTGGCATAGTGATGCACCTTCATCTGCTTACAGATGCCGTACCTGCATGCTCGAGAGTTAAGCCCGCTGAGTCCTTCAGAAGATCATGAAATTATTAGTTATCTGAGACAGTTCAAAAGTACACTGTTGAAAGAGAAACTACAGGCTGTTGATTGCAGTGAGAATAATTCAGAAGAGGTATATTAATAAATTTTGTAAGCAGCTTGCAAAAAGCTGCCTTGGCTCACTGGCACCATCTTGATAGCTAGTTGTATTGTACTGGACAGGTGAAAACAGGAAAAAGATAAAACCATTTGCATTATTTGATAGTGAACCAGACACTGAATTGCAACACAGCAAACTTGATCCCAACCCCATCAGTCTTGCAAAATCGTCCCTATAAAACTTCAAAGATTGATATGTGGATGAGGGCTGCTCTTCCACAGACTAGAGAAGTGACAACCTTACATAGAAGTACTCACAGAGTCATTGCGAGAGACTCCTTTCTCAAAATCCCATCTCAACTGCATGAGAAACCCACAATAATTAAAAATACAGTGATATTTGGGCATGAGGAAGTAGCTCTGTGATTCCTTAAAAGTGATTTTAAACCCTAGAGGTTTCATGGCATCAGATCGAAAATGGGCAACAAAACTTCTTCCTGATGACCACCTACACCATTCTATGAATCAGCGCTTCGCCACAGTGAACAATGCTTAAAGGAGCATATGGGATGCTCAATGTCTACCAACATGGAAAAAATTAGAATTATTCTAAAATTAGAATTATTCTAGTACTTGACCCAAAACATGGACTCATAATTCCTTTCCATCAATGCCTGCCTGCCTGCCTGACCTGCTGAGTTCCTCCAGCATTTTGTGTGTGTTCCAACGTATGCAGAATCTCTTCTGGTTAAACATGAATTAATTTAGAACCTAAATAACCCTTAGAAATTACCACTGTTTATCTTTTCAATTCAGTTTAGCATTATAATTCATAAAGAGCCTTCGTGCGATATTTGCACTGAATAGTCAGAGGCAGTGTTTCTCAAATTTTAGATCAGCCCAGCTGAGTTTCAATGCTGGTACAGCAGCAGAGCTTTGGGTCAGCATCTGACCTCCAGTACCCTTTAGACTGCAGCGCTGTGGCATTTTTGTGTGCAGAAAGTAGGATTACACTGATGCATTTAATGTTGCTGTTCAAAGGTGGTAATTCCTTTTAACTGTATTTCTAATATCTTTCCTGTTCATAACACCCCTTTTCATGTGACTTATCAACCCTATTGCTAACAATCACTCTCCCTCATTCTTTCCTTCACTCCTTCCTTTTTCTGGCCTCCAGATTTTTTCAGATTTCCTCCAGTCCATGGACAGTATTTATCATGCATCCCAGAATTTCCAAGAAATGAGCTTCATGTCATTCAGGGCAAAACTGCGATTTAGATCTGTCTGGCAGAGCCGTTGATAGGGACGAGGCTCAGTGGAGGCTAAAAATAAGCTGCCAGAGGAGTTCAGTGGGAAGGCATCATCTATGGAGGGAATGGGAATGTTGACTCTTTAGGTCAAGACTGGGAATTGGTGGGGATGAGAGTTATGTGGAGAACAATGCCTAAACAGTCATTTTTGCCAGGTCTAACAGAGTTAGAAAACAATTCATTCTGAAGTACGAACTCAGAGATAATGTTGAAAAAGAGACCAATGCTCCCAACCCCATAAAAATAAAAAAAGACAAACTGAGGCTAATCAGCAGATCTGTAGAACATGTTTTCAGTTCCAACATGACATCCAGTATCTGATGAGTATTTTAGGATTACCCAGATGAAAATGCTTGAGTATTAATCACAGTTAACCATTTTCAGCTTCACAGAAGGACTGGTTTCTGCATTGTTTCTAATTAACTCATTGCTACCAGTATTACATCCAATGTTAGTCCACCTTCCTCCCACTTCACTGCCCTCCTAATAAACAATGCCCCCACCCCACCCATTTTTTGTCGAGCACATTTGCTCTTGTAATGTCTATTAGGAACCAGGTTAATTCCACATTAAAGAAAGCATGTATGTATACAAAATAAATATTCCTCAAGCAGATTTTTCCATATTACTTTCTTCACTTCAGTCCTCTCTTTCAAGAGAGTTAGTATCCCAACAACATCTGGAAATGAAGTTTGGGAGAAAGCCATCCTTCCTTATTCTCAATAAGGAAATCTCCAATATTTTTGTGGTTTGTGGCACTTGGATTCAGCTGCCATTGGTAATTATACTGCTTCAGCAAACATTCACCCTGCTATAAAAATGGCCATGCATCATTAACTGATTTTGATGTGCAGCACATTTTTTGCTATTTAATTCCCTTGCACAGAAAATCAAAAGTCAATGCAGACTTTTCTCACCAAAGATATTTGACTGCCTGGACAAGATTTAAATAGAACACTGAGACATGTAAAACACTGATGGATGTCCGTAAGGATTATGCAAATAATGGAAAAGATTCACTCTTGGCTTTATGAAAAGAAACTCAAAAAATTAGTCTCTACTAACACTTCAGGTTTCATATACCGTATTTCAATACTATTATCTAAGCTATTCATTTCAGATCCATTTCAATTACTTATATATCACATGTACCTTACTAAATATTTATAAGGCAAATATTTGCAGAAAAGTTTTTTTCTGAATCATGTCTTCGGCTGATCAGGAGTAATAGGTATATTAAGGTAACACACAAAATGGTGGAGGAACTCGGCAGGTCAGGCAGCATCAATGAAAAGGAATAAATATTTAGCATTTCTGGCTGAGACAAAACTGTTGATGAAGATCCTGATGAAGGCTCTTGGCCCATAGTTCCTCTCTGTCTGACCTCTGGATTTCCAGCATCTACAGAATCTCTTATGTTTAGGAACCCCGAATTATACAGTGAATGGTATATCAATGTTTTACAGCATGTCATAATCAGAGGTATGAAATCTTGTTTTGTTTTCCGGTACTAAATGGGTGTAAGGTTATCAGCCGTCAGTTGTACTCATCTCCATGCATTCAGTTCACTTTAACATGAATATAAGGAATAGAAGCACAAATGACCATCAATCTCTTCAAGCTTACTTTGCCATTAAGATCAACATTTTCCTGCCTGTTCTCAGTATCATTTAATAATTTTTAGTGTTGAAAAATCTGTTAGACTCAGCTTTAGATATATTCACAAATTGAGAATCCATGGGCACCTGGGACAGAGAATTTTACACTTATGTCCTCTGTGTAAAGAAGGTCCTCCTCATCTTTGCCCTAAATCTTTGACCCTTTTCCCTGAGATACTTGATACTAGGTTCTAGATTCACCAGCTAGAGAATATATCCATCTGCGAATCTCTCTCGGAAATTTGTACGCCTCAATGAATTCACCTCTCATTCTTCTAAACTCCAGTGGACGTAGACCTGTCTTACTTTCTCTCTCCTTGTAGGATCACTTTCTTTACCCAGAAATCAACCAATGAACCCACATTGCGCCAACAATAATACAAGTTTACCATTCTTCTGGAACAGAAGACAAAAGTTCAGCCAATGCTGAAAATCAGTTCTCACCAAAGCCATCCTTATTTCCAGCACTAAAAACCATTTGCCTCATTATTGCTTATTCTATCGCCAAGCTCTGAAATTGTTTTAGATATTTAGTTATATTTGCTGCATTTTGATCTGTATTGATATTGAGATTACTTTGCAATAAAAGATGAATATAATTTAGACTGAAGCCAGGGATGCTCAGATTCATGTTGAAAGCTACTCTTTAAAAAAAAACACAACTAGATGATCAAACTGTGCAACGCATTGGCCGGGCTGCTGGTGGAAGTGTGTCCATTCCTGAAGAGGGATAATACTATTCACTGAAAGGAAAAAAAAACACAAGGTAGGTCAATCATGACAATAATGAATTGATTTAGCTTTGCAGGGCACTGTCTCAACTGGTTAACAAAAGATTGAAGGAAGTTATAAACAGAATTGCTACAAACATGAATGGATTTGAGGAGATACACAGTGAAAGGCCACTCCTACTTTAATGAATTATTAAATAGATGGCATTAACTAAATTGAGTCTTATATTTTGTAATGAACTGCTCTTCAGTGTTCAATTGTCCCCCAATATTGAAATGCCTTTAATTTAGTTTTAATAATTCAATTTTGATTCTTAATTAACAATTATTTAAGATACTTAAGACAATTGAAAAGGATGAGCAGCTGAATGGGATTAGATTACACTGTTTACATGATCCAGAGACCATAAGACCATAAACTTTAGGAGCATAATAAGGCCATTTGGCCCATTGAGTCTTTACCACTGTTCAAACATGGCTGATTATTTTCTCTCTCAACCTCATTCTGCTGCCTTTGCCCTGCAACCTTTGACATCATCACTAATCAAGATCCTGGGAGCCTCCACTTTAAATATACCAAATGACTTGCCTCCACAACTGTCTGTAGCAATGAATACCACAGATTTACCACCCTCTCGCTAAAGAAATTCCTCCTCATCTCTATTCTAAAGGGACTTCTTTCTACTTTGAGGCTGTGGCGTATGGTCCTAGACTTTCTCACTATTGAAAAATTCTCTCCACGTCCATGCTTTCGAGACCTTTCAATATTTGGTAGGTTTCAATGAGTTTTGCTCTTATTTTTCTAAACTCCTGTGGGTACAGGTCCTGAGCCACTGAATGCTCCTCACACATTTTACACTCCTGGAATCACTCTTGTAAACCTCCTCTGGACCCTCTCCAATGCTCACAAAATTCCATATGTGGTCTGACCATTGTCTTATAAAGCCTCAGGATTCCATCACTGTCCTTATTGCACAGATTTTGTTGATTCTGCAGTTTTTACTTTCTCTAATTCTGTTCTCATTCACAGCTGTATCAGTTTATCATAATTAAAAAGTCAATGTAAGGAGAAGTAATCAAGTAAGCTGATAAGGTCTTATACAAATAGTATAAAAAGAATAGTTATTGACCTTATGAGAAGATAACTTAAAATTTAGTCCCCAAGCTCAGACTCCACCAGCAATCAGATTGTTATAGTGTCTTCTGTAAATATTTTAACACTATAGTCAAATAAGACAAGATTGGGCCATCGACCAATGGCCATGTCCTGCAAACAGATCCTGAAACTGCTACTTCTTCCTTTAAATATGCCTCTACTACAATCAACTGCATGTGATTGGATCCTGTGTTTTATGTTTTGATGATGTATTTTTGAGCTGACTGAGCAATCTAGAGCTTTGGCTGTCTCCAGCAGAGTTCAGCGAGGTTGAGGTCAGAGTACGCAGCCCAAAGGTGGAGCATGAACCCATGTTTGGCTCCATTACTCCTCACCGATTAAAGCATCAAGCAAGATTGAAGCCGACGAGGCCAAGAGTAGAAGGCAAGCAGGAGTTCAGCACCATCTGCCTGCACTTGGTTGGTCTCCCTCTCCCACTTGCTCGCTGCCACCAATGGAAGCTGCAGGGGTCTTCCTCATGTTGCAAGGTTTGACAGGAGTGGCTTGTGGCTGTGGGCTTGTTTTTGGAGAACTCTGTGGCTCATGTTACACGATTACTCTTTTTTTGCTACCTTGCGTGATTTGCTCATGGTGGTTCAGCACACCTGGGGCACTCCTATCTCTTATGGCACAGGGCACAGTGACTCTGCAGCCTGCAGTCAACTAATGACGGGTGCTAAACTGATCGGAACTGAATTGAACTGAACACTCTCAGACCATTTCAATGACTCTGCAGTTTGACGTTTTAATATTCTCTGTCTTATTTGTTCACTTTTTGCCGATTACATGACTTGTTCTTCTTTCTGCATGTTCGCTGTTTGATGTTTTCGTTGAATGGGTTTCATGGTGATTCTTTCTTTTGTGGCTGCCTGCAGGAGGACTAACCTCAGTGTTGTATACTTTGATAACAGATGTACTTTGAATCTTTGAACCTCTGAACTACTTTATTTATAAAACAAAATAATCACTGGGAAGTTTTTTTGAGCTATGTTGTCTGCTGATCAAAATTTAGTACTGCATAAATGAAATCTTCAGTTGTGTATCTAAGTCAGAAAAAGAACTTGCATGTGGAATGTAGCCAATTATGGTCCAAACATTTTTAATGAGTTCATGGTGCAGGCAGAATCTAATAATGGTTTACTGGACTCAATCAAATGTGCAGTGTATCTCAGCAATGAAGTATGTGGAATAAAAATCACTATTGTGTTTACTCCAGACATATTTCTAGTCTCATTTCCAGACCTTGCAATTTATCTTTGCCAAAATTATAGAATCACTGAATGAAGCCACTTGGTCCTTTGGATCCAAATGTGTAAGACTGTCCAATTAATCATATTCTGTCATCATTTTACCCTTTCAAATTCCTTTCTTTCAGAACCATACCCCATCCACTTTCAAATATTGCAACTGAACCTCCCTCCATTATCTATGGCCCTGCATTCCAGTCCTTAACTGTTTACTGTGTGTGCTTGCTCGTGAGTGTGCTTGCTCGTGAGTGTGCATGTATATTGATAACATGAAAAAGATCCTTATGACTTTGTTGAAAATTCTGCCCTGTACACTCACATCCAAGTTATTAGAATAAGCTTTGGGAAGCTCCTCTGTACATATCCCTCCATATTTAGAAGTACGCTTCCCCTGCCACTCAGTTACCTGTTACTGAGCTGCTGTCCTTACTACCACAGCTCGTTTTCTTCATTGGCCTTCAATCTTGATGACAGGACTTTTAGGAACACCTGATCAAACACTGCCTGCATATCCATGTACACCCACATCAGTCATATTTTCCCCAATAGCTCTCTCCATTCATTTAGACAGAAAGGCCCACCAAGCTAGTTTGGTATGATTTGCCTTTAAGAAATCCATGCAGGCTTTCTCTAATCTATCCATATTATCTCTAATTCTACACCTGAATATTATTTCTATGTCTGCCCTTGTTACAGAGGCTGGAGTCATCTGCTGTTATTGGGATGATCAGGATACTCTTTCTGTGATTAAGAATTTTTTAATTTCTCAGACACCATCCAAAATGCACGTATGCTTGAAAGATTATATCCAGGAATTTGGCCAATTCCTTGTTGCCTCAGTGCTGTGAAGACTGAAATGAATTTTATTAACCAGCTGTGAAGTTCAAGCCAGACAAAATCCCAACAATGATTTCATAAAATAGCAATATGAAATATACCTTGTTCTCAGTTCTTGTATAGGTTAAAAGTTCACAATTGCATGGAATTAGTATTTTGTATTGCAGCAGGACATACAGTAAAACACTACATGGAGAAATCTGACTTGTTTGTGTGGGCAAAATCGGCAATATCAACACTGAGATTAAAGGCACCCTGACAAATTTCTTTAGATGTATGTTGGAAAGCTTTCTGACTGATTGCATCACAGCCCGGGGCAGAGGACTGCAAGAGGCTGTCAAGGGCTATAGAATCAGCCAGCTCCGCAATGGACACAACTCTCCCCATTGAGGATATTTTTATTTATTTAGCGATGCAGCGTGGAACAGGCCTTTCCGGCCCGACGAGCTGCATCACGCAGCAACTCACCTATTTAGCCCTGGCCTAATCTCAGGACAATTTACAATGAGCAATTAATCTACAAACTGGTACATCTTTGAACTGTTGGAGGAAACTGGAGCACCCAGAGGAAACCCACGTGCTCATAGGAAGAACATACAAACTCCTTAGAGATGGTACCAGAATTGAACTCCCAACTCCGGAACACCTAAGCTGTAATAGTGTTGCACTAACCGCGGTTCTGCCACATCTTCAAGAGACCTCAAGAAGGTATCATCCATCACTTTGAGCCCTTACCATGCAGGGCGTACTCTCTGCTTGTTACTGGCAGTGGAAAGGAGGCTGCATAACCACATTCAATAATTCAGAAGCATTTAATTCCTCTTCACACTAAATGGTTCCTTTTCAGTTATTGTCAGATGATGGATTTGCTGATCTTTTTGTAGCAAGACAGGATTTTATCACTGCCAATTTTTCATTTAACAGTGCTATATTTGGTAATGACAAAGTCTGAGACTGTTGCTCTATCCCCATACCAATCCTCTCCTCTAAACATGATAGATTCTTGCCATTTGAAGACAATTTAAGAATCATACTGCTTTCCTTTTGTAAACCACCTCAAAAATGCCAAATTTGGTCATCACAGAATAGAACTGTGAGCAATGCTATGGCAACAATGTTTCTGGTGTGATTAGACAATGACAATATATGATTTATTAGCTACCCTCTTTACTCATCATCAGTGACAGAGTATTACAATCAATGTTTTTAATTTCAGCTGGAAACTATCTGCACTTTAAGGTTTTTTTTGTCTTTGCTCTCAATGGAGAAACAGTTTGCAGTATTTTCATCCTATTCTCTCAATAACCATAATGCACATTAAATACACATTTTTGGCAATATTATTTTGTCTGCTCTCAAGATACCATTTTTCCCCAAAAAAAGATTAGACCTGTTTAACAGTACACCCAAACTTCCTTAATAGATGCTACTATTTTGTTATTATTGTAAAGAAACACAACAATTAACCTCTGGAGAAAGTCTGTTTCTTCATAATAACTTCTTCCAGCTCTATAACACTCAAATGTATCTGCCTCTTCTGATTTTGGATATTCCCAATCTTAAATCATTCCCATGAATGGTAACCAACTCTTCCTAACCTCTTGATTACCAAAACTCAATACCCCTTTCCAGCTTTAAGAAAACATTAAAGCTAACTGGTTCATCAAGCTCAAACAAAACATGCAATGCTGAAATCACTCATCAGGTCAAGGAGCATTCTTGGGGAGGATCAGCATCAGATGAATAATTTTGACTTGAGATGTCTTTCTTCCCATTGATGCTGCTGAGTGTGACCAGCAACTTTTGTTCTGCTTCGGAGTGCCAGCATCTAGAACTTTTTGCCCTAATTAGAATGTTATGTTATCTATTCCTGTCTTGATTTAATTTATCTATATAAGGTCACCCTCTATCTCCAATGCTCCAGGGAAAAGAATTCCAGCCTATTCAGCCTCTTCCTATAACCCAACCCATCTAGATAACATCATTATTCACCTCTTTTGTGCCTTTCCAGCAAAGTGACATCCATTCTATCAATGGATGACCAGAAATGCACACAATACATCAAGATATGGTCTCACTAATCGATTGTATGTTGTAGCACCGGGTCTCTGGCACAGAGTCTGGTGCTGTGGCTCAAAATCTGTAATGGTTCCAGAATGTCATCCCACTCTTCAGGAAGGGAGAGGGGCAGAATAACAACATTACAGGCCAGTTAGTCTGACTTCAGTGGAATGGAAAGATGTTGGAGTTGATTGTTAATTATGTGGTTTTAGAGTGCTTGGAAGCACATGACAAAATAGGCCATAGTTAGCATGATTTCCGTGAGGGAGAATATTGCCTGACAAACCTGTTGTGATTCTTTGAAGAAATAACAAGCAGAATAGACAAAGGAAACTTGATGGATGTTGTGTTCTTGGATTTTCAGAAGGCCTTTGACAAGGTACCACATTTGAGGCTGCTTAACAAGTTCAGAGCCCATGGTATTACAGGAAATATACTAGCATGGAAAAGGCAGTAGCTGATGGGCAGGAGGCAGAGTGGGATTAAAAGGAGCTTTTTCTGGTTGGCTGCTGGTGACTAGTGGTGTTCTACGAGGGTCTGTGTTGGGACAGCTTCTTTTTACGTTATATGTCAATAATGTGGATGACAGAATTGATGGCTTTGTTCCAAAATTTGCTGATGATACAAAGGTAGGTGGAGCAGCAGGTAGTTTTGAGGAAACAGAGAGGCTACAGATGGACTTAGATTAGGAGATGAGGCAAAGAAATGGCAAATGGAATACAGTGTCAAGAAGTGTATGGTCATGCACTTTGGTCAAAGAAATAAAAGGGCAGACTATTTTCTACATGGAGAGAAAAATCAAAATATGAGGTGCAAAGGGACTTGAGAGTCATTGTGCAGGATTCCCTAAATGTTAATTTGCAGATTGAGTGGGTAGTGAGGACAGCAAATATGATTTTAGCATTCATTTCAAGAGGACTATAATATAAAATCAAGGATGTAATGTTGAGGCTTTATAAAGCACTGGTGAGGCCTCACTTGGAGTATTGTGAGAAATTTTGGGCCCTTTATCTAGGAAAAGATGTGCAAAAACTGACTCAGGATACAGACTCAGAATAGAAGGGCGTCCTTTTAAAATGGAGATGAGGAAGAATTTCTTTAGCCAGAGGGTGGTGAATCTGTGGAATTCTTTCAACATGCACCTCTAGAGGCCAAGTCTTCAAGTATACTTCAGGCAGAGGTTAATAGATTCTTGATTGGTCAGGGCATGAAGGGATATGAGGAGAAGACAGGAGACTGAGGCCGAGAAGGAAAATGGATCAGCCATGATGAAATGTTGGAGCAGACTTGATGGGCCCAATGGCCTAATTCTGCTCCTATATCTTATGGCCTTATAAGGAGAAGAGGATGGCAGTAGTGATAGGGGATTGCATAATTAGGGGAGAAGACACGAGATTCCATGGGCATGAAAAGGATAACCGGATGGTACGTTGCCTCTCAGGTGCCAGGGCTAGGGACGTCTCAGATTGTGTCCAGGGTATTATAAAGGGGAAGAAAAAGCTGAGATAAGTCACGGTACATAATGGCATGAATGACAGAGGCAGGGAAATGGAAGAGATCCTGAAAGGAGACTTTAGGGAGTTAGGTAGAAGGCTGAGAAGCAGGACCTCCAGAATAGTAATCTCTCAGATTTTGCCTGTGCTATGCACCAGTGAGAGTAAGAATAGGTTGATTTGGCAGATGAATGCATGGCTGAAGAACTGGTGCAGGGGCAGGGTACAGATTTCTGGATCATTGGGATCTGTTCTGGGGAAGGTATGACTTGTACAAAAGGGATGGGTTACACCTGAACCCAAGGGGGACCAATAACTTTATGGGCAGGTTTGCTGGAGCTGTTGGAGAGGGCTTAAACTAAACTGGTGGGGGATTGGAACCAGAGTGATATTGCTGAGGTTTGGGCAGTTGGTATACAATTAGATGCAAAGTGCAGTTCGACTGTCAGGGAGGATTTTCCTGACAGATGAGGGGACAAAATTATAGTCAATGAGTGAGTTGCTATGTAACTTGGGGGAAAATTTGAAATGGATGATGAATACATGACAGAAGGTGTTATATTTGAATGCATGCAGTTTACAGAATAAAGTAAGTGATCTTGTAGTGGAGTTAGAGTTTGGCAGGTATGATATTGTAGGCATCACTGAGTTGTGGCTGAAAGAAGATCAATAGCAGGGAGCTTAACATCGAAGGATAAACCTTCTATTGAAAGGATAGGCAGACGGGCAGAGGGGGGGGGGGTGGCTCTGTTGGTAAAAAAATAAAATCAAATGCTGCCTGGTTTAGAGAGTATGGATCATGATCAGAGATTAAGGGAGCTAGGGCTTTACTCTGTGGAGAGAAGGAGGATAAGAGGAGACATGATAGAGGTGTACAAGATATGAAGAGGAATAGACAGAGTGGACAGCCAGCACCTCTTCCCCAGGGCACCACTGCTCAGTACAAGAGGACATGGCTTTAAGGTAAGGGGAGGGAAGTTCAAGGGGGATATTAGAGGAAGGTTTTGCACTCAGAGAGTGGTTGGTGTGTGGAATGCACTGCCTGAGTCAGTGGTGGAGGCAGGTACACTAGTGAAGTTTAAGAGACTACTAGACAGGTATTTGGAGGAATTTAAGGTAGGGGCTTATATGGGAGGCAGGGTTTGAGGGTCGGCACAACATTGTGGGCCGAAGGGCCTGTATTGTGCTGTACTGTTCTATGTTCTATGTTTTAAATGTTTAGAAAGTGGTGACATAGGATTGCAAGATATAGGATCCTTGTGGTAGAGTTCAGAAACTGCAAGGGTACAAAGATCCTGATGGGAGTTACATACAGGCCTCTGAACAGTAGCCAGGATGTGGGCTACAAATTACACTAGGAGATTGAGAATGCATGTCAAAATGTTACAGTAGTACAATAGTCATGGGCGATTTCAATATGCTGGTAGATTGGGAAAATTTGGTTGGTGCTGGATCCCAAGAGATAAAATTTGTAGAATACCCATGTGATTTAGTATCGGGTATCAGACATCCCAAAAAACTTTGAATAAATGAACAAATAGCCTAACTTTTAAAATGGTTGTCATGAAGGGATAAACATCAACGAGCACTTAGAGTGATCTTCCATTCACAGTCTTAAAAATGATTGTTCTGTTTATGCATTTATGCAAATCCTTAGTTTTACCATCTTATGTGGGAAAATGTGGTATTCCAATAGAAATACAATTCTTAAGAGGGAATTGAAATATTGAGCCACTGATACATTGTTTATCATGAATGATTTTAAGCAACAAAGAACTGAAGGGTAATTTGCAAAGACTTTACAAAAATGAAACTTTAACAAATGAAGTTTTTTGCTCAATATTCTGAATTGCATCATTTAATTCTTGAGAAGTTTAGAAAAGGAATATCAATTGAACAATATTTGTTTCCATAATTACAGCAGTATTAAGATATTTCAATCTGTTAAATGTGAACATTTTTTCCTTCAGGACTTGGTTTATCTGGCCATGCAGCTTTGGGGTACATAGTAAAGCCACAGTAACGATGCCCCTGGCAGAAGACAGGAATTGGTGGAGCTATTGATGATGCCAATCTGTATTTGAACATTCCTTTGGTATTGTTTCAACTCAGATATTGTGGCCATGGGTCTTGTTAATGTGGAACTGATGGTTACAGTAATGCAGAATACTGATGAGGATAACAATTCTACAAGTGAAAATACAGCAATATGTAAGGCAAATGAACATTCAAATTCTATTACTCCAAGTTCCATTTGACTTACAGCCAGAATGAAGACTAGATAAATGACTGGAGACGAAGTCTGTTTATTCAGTAGGGTCAATTGGAGATGGTTCCTGACAATTGAGGAACTTGAAGTAAGAAAAGCAAGGAAAAGGGGGGGTTACAAATAAGAGGGAGAGGTAAGGCAGAAGAGAGACTGGGGGTGGTTGGGTTAATGGGATCAGCTGAGAAGAAGGTTTCATCTCAGAACAGATTTAGTTTGATGTTACCAAAAAGCATTCCTGCTTTCGTGGCCACACCAAGAGAACCACCTTTTGGATTCGTGCTCCCTACAGTTCTCATCTGGGAACTATTCAAGTCATATTGCTAACGAATGCTGAAGCACAGACCTCAGGTAGATCCATCTTTGATTTTTTTTTTAAGATCAAATAATGGTTTGAATATCAGCGTTCATTCACTATACAGTAAATCAGTATTTGCCAATGGCACAATTAAGTATGGAATTCAGAAAGTTTCTGCTTGACGTATCCTCATCTCAACAGGCTTAATTTAGTATTTCCAACTGGCAGGTATGATTAAAAACACATGAAAGATGGGATGTTACAATATTTATCCACTAGTGCACTAGTAAACATGCCAGAAAAGAATTATGCTTGCCAACATAAGCCAAACAATCTCACTGACATTAAGATTTTATCTTGGCAACTGTGGAATCTCATTAATACAGATACTAATTATTGTTGTTATATATTTAAAAATAAAACTACAATGTTTTAAATGACATGTTGTCTCATTTAATTTGATTTAATCCCTTCCTTACTTCCTTGCCTTTGTGTTTATCTCAGTACATTTCCAAGTTTGAACTTAATCTGCTTAGAAATCTCCTGCAAGGACATATCAGTCTTCTTGCCTGATGAAAATACAGCCCAGAAATTTATTGGCACCGGGGAGATTCATTAAAGAAGCTAGTACATGGCCTTTAAGATTTTCTGTATGTACTGCATCAGCTAAATCTGGGATTGAGTCTATGAGACTGCAGTGAAGAAGAATGGGAGGCAGCAGAAAGGAAACTATAGGCCTGTTAGCCTGACATCAGTGGTTGGGAAGTTGTTGGAACTGATTGTTAGGGATGAGATTACAGAATACCTGGAGGCACATGACAAGATAGGTCAAAGCAAACATGGTTTCCTGAAAGAAAAATCCTGCCTGACAAATCTACTACAATTCATATTGAGGGTATGTTGGTGTTGAAAGCTGAGCTGTATTCATTAGGATGTTCCTGATGAAGGGTCTCGGCCCGAAACATTGGCTACTCTTTTCTCATGGATGCTGCCTGACCTGCTGAGTTCTTCCAGCGATGTGTACGTATTCTTCATTAAACAGTAGCCTGTTGTAGGTATTGCTACTGTCCAGGTGATCCAAGGTTGAGTGGACAACCAGTGAGATTGCAGCTGCTGTAGACATATTGTGGTGATAGGCAAATTGCAGCAGGTCCAGGACCTTTCATAAGCCGGGGTTGATTCTGGCCATGACTAACATCTGGAAGCATTTCATCACAGCAGATGTGAGTGCAACAGGGCATGAGTTATTGAGGCAGCTCACCCTGCTCTTCTTGGATACTTGTATGATGGCCACCTTTTTGAAGCAGGTGGGCATCTCCAGCTGTAGCAGTGAGAGATTGAAGATGCCTTTAAACACTCCTACAGGATTGCAGTACCCTATCAGGTCTGTCATCAAGGCCTGATGCCTTTTGAGGGTTCACCCTGACCGAAGATGTTCCAATGTCACCCTCTGAGACAGAGGTTACAGGATTATCAGGTGCTGGAGGGATCCATACACTTGTACTTTCATTATCCCTTTTAAATCATGCATAAAAGATGTTTAGTTCATCTGGGAGTGAAGCACACAGCCATGCATGATGTTAGGTTTCACTTTGTAGTAAGTAATGGCATGTAAACACTGCCAGAACTGACATATATCCAATTCTGTCTCTAACTTTGCCCCTAAAATTGTTTTTCTTAGGTTGTGCATGGACTACTTGTACAGTTCTGGATCACTGGTCTTGAATGCCACAGATCAATCCCTCAACAGACTACAAATCTCCTGATTCATCCTTGGCTTTTGGTTTGGATATGTCGGGTATGTTCTCGAAGGCACACACTCATCCACACGGGTCCTGATGAAGTCAGCAACAAAGCTGGTGTATTCAATCAGTTCTGAAGATGATTCCCTGAATATTGTCCAGTACACCAACTCAAAGCAGTCTTGCAAATGCTCCTCAGCCTACCTTGACCATACCTTCTTGGTCCTCACCGATGGTGCCATGTTCTTTAGTCTCTGCCTAAAAGCCGGGAGTAGAAGTACAGCCAAGTAATCAAACTCTGCATAGTATGGGCATAGAATGGCACCATAAACATTATTAATGGTGGTATAACAGTGGTCAAGTGTGTTGGCCCCTTTAGTTTCACAGGTAATATGTTGGTGGTAATTGTTCAGACTTCTTCAAGCTGGCGTGGTTGAAATCTCCCCCAATGGCAGGGAAGGTGTCAAAATCCACTGCTTCATGACTGCTGACCGTGGTGTTCAGCTACTCCAGTGCTTACCTGACGTTGGCCAGGGGTGGAATGGTACATGTCTATCTGGACAATGGCAGAAAACTCACATGGCAGATAAAATGGATGTTACCTGAGTACTAGATAGTCCAGTTGGATAATCAGGACTAAGACAAAACTATCACGTACGTGTACATGAGTTAATCATGAAGCATACTCAGCTTCCTCTATCTTTAAAAGATTCAACTGACCTGACTTTGAGGAAAATGTTGAAGCCACTGAGCTGCAGCGCTGCATCTGAAATGGCATGGGTCAGCCACGTTGCTGCAAAGCAATGTACAAAGCAGTCTCTAATGTCCCTTTGGTACTGCAAGCTTGAGCTGAGGTCTTCAGTTTTATTTTCCAGACACTGTACAGTACATTCACCAGCAAGATAGTTGTGAGTGGGGGGTCTCAGGCTTCTGCACTTCAATTGCACCTGTAGCCTAGCGCATGTTCCCTACTTCCATTGTGAGAAAGGGAAACCACACTTCTGACCTGAGTCTGCCGTCCAGGATCCATCGATTTTGGAGATCAATAGATTTTTTTTTAAAGATGATGTTACATATTGCAGCACCCTGTTCTGTGGTTCTGGATTTCAGCTTAGTAGTTCTAAATGGGAATATTTGTTGATTCCCATCGAAGTAACACATGACAAGTCACCACCTAGCAGCGCCATCAAAGTACCTGAGTGAGATCTCGCGACAGGTGTTATGACTTGTTGAGGCTTTAATGCTATGAAAACACAGCTGTTTTGAGAGCAGCAAACCCAGATGCAGTGTAACGTAGTGTATCACTCAAACATAAGGAATTGCACAAGCTAAATTCCCAAACAGTGGAGTATTCAAGGTGGAATATTCTTAATCTGAGTATCATTGCAATCAGGTAGGAAACAATTAAATTTCATACGTATAGTTGTATCTATTGCTTATCTTGTTAACATGGGTCCCTGTAGAAAGCACTACACTGAAATG
Organism: Hypanus sabinus; assembly: GCF_030144855.1. Lineage (NCBI taxonomy): Eukaryota > Metazoa > Chordata > Chondrichthyes > Myliobatiformes > Dasyatidae > Hypanus > Hypanus sabinus. The sequence goes on from NC_082720.1 coordinate 33,049,342, forward strand.
CATCTTTAATTATTAGGGAAATGTAGTAGGCTTCTGCTGGTGTGGTGCATGTAGACTGCCATTCTTTTGCTGCAGTGAGTTATCTGGCTGCTAGGCTCTGACCCCAAACTGAGTGCAGATAACACACAAATAAGCACGTTCAATGCTAGGGGGCAGGGCAAGCATTCCTTTGCTAATGATTTATAGCAATGCCTCTAGCAATTCAATCCTTGAAACTGCCCTGCCAGTTGTTATAAACACACCTCTCTACACTAGAATACGTCTAGTCCTGCTAATTTTATGTGAGAGAAATGTAACCAAAGTTCTTAAATGTGTACCCAAATGAAGGGTGTGACATGGTCTACACTGGAAACGTACTTCATACTAACCTCATTTGCAAAGCAAAACAAGAATAGAATCAAAATAACATTTTGATTTACAGGTAATCTCAAATAAAACAAACTTTAAAAGATTTATTTCTGTGATGTGCAAGGATTTCAAAGTTGTTGAAGTACTAGCTACCAGCAATCGGCAATTTAATTATCATTACTCATACAGGGGTAGCTTCATGTCCTTGAGTAAGATCAGTTTGTCGAAGCTGAGGAGTTTATCAGAGCATTATCTCCTACTCTCCCAAATTTATTTCCTCGCAACACACACAAAATGCTGGAGGAACTCAGCAGGCCAGGCAGCATCTATGGCAAAGAGTAAACAGTCGGTGTTTCAGGTGAGACCCTTCATTTCTACTTCCTCTTCCTTTTCTGGATGCATTTTACTTTGATAGTTCCCCACAGTCTAGCACCATTGTCAAAGGATTTGGGGTTGCAAGTCTGTGAAGGGCAGTGAAATGAAAAGTGCTTTCAGAATGAGCAATTTGCTGACACAAACCTTTTATTCAGCAAGTAAAGGGAGGTATACACCTCGAAATTATGCAAGGATAATGACATAAAATATTTGTTGGGTTTGTCTGAAATTAATCCTAAGCTATGCTCTCAATGGTATTAACATGTTTAACTTAAGTGGATGAACACATCCAATAAAATCGCAGAGAGAGCAATCTCATTTGAGCCTGTTAAGCATTCAAAAACTAAACCCACAGTGTAATTTAAAAGTAATTTTCTACAGTAGCTACTCGCATATAACACTTAATTTGGACAAAATATATTGTCCAAATATATTTGGATAAAATAAATCTATATACTTGGACAAAATTAATTTGGAGTTATAGTGGGCTTGCTTTTGTTTTGGTGTTATTGGCTCCTATTGTGTGAATTTTGTTCAGCCAAGATAGCAAATAGAAAAGCTGGCCAGAACCACAAAGGCCAGCTGTGAAAATTGGTTCAATGCATTTTCCAAAGTGGGCAGCATGATCAACTGGCAATCTGTACTGGGACACTCCCTCAGGCTTGCACATCAAGCCGGTGCCAAAAAACTGAAACAAATCCACAGTTGTTCAGTGAGTGTGGCTAAGGGGACAAGGCAAAGTCTGGACCCATAGGAACAAGAGAAGTAAAAGCACAAGAAGTCCATTCAGCCCTTTTTGCCTACAGGCAGACAGACATACTTTATTGATCCCGAGGGAAATTGGGTTTCGTTACAGTCGCACCAACCAAGAATAGTGTAGAAATATAGCAATAGAAAACCATAAATAATTAAATAATAATGTTAATCATACCAAGTGGAAATAAGTCCAGGACCAGCCTATTGGCTCAGGGTGTCTGATACTCCGAGGGAGGAGTTGTAAAGTTTGACGGCCACAGGCAGGAATGACTTCCTATGATGCTCAGTGTTACATCTCGGTGGAATGAGTCTCTGGCTGAATTTACTCCTGTGCCTAACCAGTACATTATGGAGTGGATGGGAGACATTGTCCAAGATGGCATGCAACTTGGACAGCATCCTCTTTTCAAACACCACCATCAGAAAGTCCAGTTCCACCCCCACAACATCACTGGCCTTACGAATGAGTTTGTTGATTCTGCTGGTGTCTGCTACCCTCAGCCTGCTGCCCCAGCACATAACAGCAAACATGATGGCATTGGCCACCACAGCCTCGTAGAACATCTTCAGCATCGTACGGCAGATGTTAAAGGACCTCAGTCTCCTCAGGAAATAGAGATGGCTCTGACCCTTCTTGTAGGCAGCCTCAGTGTTCTTTGACCAGTCCAATTTATTGTCAATTCGTATCCCCAGGTATATGTAATCCTCCACCATGTCCACACTGACCCCTTGGATGGAAACAGGGGTCACTGGTGCCTTAGCCCTCCTCAGGTCCACCACCAGCTCCTTAGACTTTTTCACGTTAAGCTGCAGATGATTCTGCTTGCACCATGTGACAAAGTTTCCCACCGTAGCCCTGTACTCAGCCTCATCTCCCTTGCTGGTGCATCCAACTATGGCAGAGTCATCAGAAAACTTCTGAAGATGGCAAGACTCTGTGCAGTAGTTGAAGTCCGAGGTGTAGATTGTGAAGAGAAAGGGAGACAGGACAGTCCCCTGTGGAGCCCCAGTGCTGCTGACCACTCTGTCTGACACACAGTGCTGCAAGCGCACGTACTGTGGTCTGCTAGTCAGGTAATCAATAATCCATGACACCAGGGATGAATCCACCTGCATCACTGTCAGCTTCTCACCCAGCAGAGCAGGGCGGATGGTGTTTTCCTACTCCTGTATTTATTAAGAACACGGCTTTAATCTCAGAGCCACCTCTCCGAATTAACCCCATACCTTTTATTCCCTTAATATCTAAAATTCTAAAAAATATACTTGTAACTGTCTCCAGAGCTCTCTTGGGTAGAGGAACCATGACATTCTCTTTCCCATGGATAAAGAAATATATTTTAGCTCATCCTTTATTCTGAGACAATGCTCCTGTTGGTAAACAGCTTCCCATATCCACCCCCCACCAACCTGACTAAGCTTCATTTCTGTGTCAGCCCTGACAAGACCTGTATGGATACTTTGTGTTAATTAAATCATCCCTCATTCTCATGAACTTTCAAAGAGCACCAGCTCAATCTGGTTTACCTCATATGATAAACCTGGCACTTCAGACATAAAAGTTGCTCTGACTCCAACACAAGTATCTTCTTCCTTAGATAATATGACCAGACCTGAGCACAATATTCAAAGCGTGGTGTCACCAGGACCCAAAATAATTATAGAAAATATCTTTACAGTTGCATCATTTTTTCTTTCTATAAAAGCCATCATGCCATTTATCTTTCTAACTGCTTGCTGTACTCTATGTCAGTCAGTGTTTCCCTTTCATGAATTAATGAGGAGACATTATTTCTATTTTATAATTCCATGTTGACCCTTCTCACTACTATTCTAAGTGAACCACTATAACTTCCTTATTAGTTGATCCCAGAAATTTCTTTTCTATCAATATCAGGATAATTTACCTCTCATTCCTTGTTTCTGTTCTCTCATTTTTTTAAAATAAATAATGAGGTTATATTTGCTTCTTGCCAATGTGGCATCTATGGTGTTTTGAAATATGATGGCACATGCACAAAATCAAAAGCCATCTCTTTCAGGGCCTAAAGTTTATTATCTTTTTGTCCCTTTATTTTCCCCAGTACTACTTTTATGAATGCTAATTTCATTTGTTTCAGACAGACAGACATACTTCACTGATCCCGAGGAAAATTGGGTTTCGTTACAGTCGCTCCAAACAAGGATACAGTATAAATATAGCAATATAAAACCATAAATAATTAAATAATAATAAGTAAATTATTCCAAGTGGAAATAAGTCCAGGATCAGCCTATTGGCTCAGGGTGTCTGTCACTCCGAGGGAGGAGTTGTAAAGTTTGATGGCCACAGGTAGGAATGACTTCCTGTGACGCTCAGTGTTACATCTCGGTGAAATGAGTCTCTGGCTGAACGTACTCCTGTGCCTAACCAGTACATTATGGAGTGGATGGGAGACATTGTCCAAGATGGCATGCAACTTGGACAGCATCCTCTTTTCAGACACCACCATCAGAGAGTCCAGTTCCACCCCCACAACATCACTGGCCTTACGAATGAGTTTGTTGATTCTGCTGGTGTCTGCTACTCTCAGCCTGCTGCCCCAGCACACAACAGCAAACATGATAGCACTGGCCACCACAGCCTCGTAGAACATCCTCAGCATTGTCCGGCAGATGTTCAAGGACTTCAGTCTCCTTAGGAAGTAGAGACAGCACTGACCCTTCTTGTAAACAGCCTCAGTATTCTTTGACCAGTCCAGTTTATTGTCAATTCGTATCCCCAGGTATTTGTAATCCTCCACCATGTCCACTCTGACCCCTTGGATGGAAACAAGGGTCACCGGTGCCTCTGCCCTCCTCAGGTCCACCACCAGCTCCTTAGTCTTTTTCACATTAAGTTGCAGATGATTCTGCTCACACCATGTGACAAAGTTTCCCATCCTCATCTCCCTTGCTGATGCATCCAACAATGGCAGAGTCATCAGAAAACTTCTGAAGGTGGCAAGACTCTGTGCAGTAGTTGCACAGAGTCCTCCCTTTTGGAGGTTTTATTCACTCTTTCTGAATTTGTTCACGTCTTTAGACAAAAACAATTTGTCTGCATATTCACATTTTCCATTCCTTTGTTCCCTATGTATGGAAGCTTATTCAGTCTACTTATATGATTGTCACATTTTTTCCTTGTATTGTACATACCCCCTCCGTATTACCATCTTTATCCTTCATTGCTCAATTCTGAATTTTTCACAAATCTCATTCTTAATAATTTTTTGATAACATTATATGCCTTTTCCTTCGATCTAACATATCTTTTTAAATAAATTTTTCTCATTGGGTTTCTGGGCTTAAAGGAAAATGTGGTTGTTGTTAACAGTATATTAATTCTTTAGCTTTTAGCCATGCTAATGTATTATTATACCTTCTGATGAAGTTTCCCAGTCTATTGCCAACAAACACCTCACACCTCTCTGAACTATCATAGTGTCATTCAGTGCGGAAAAAGGCCCTTCAATCCCGCCAAGCCCATGCTGACCAAGTAAATACTTATACAAATCACATTCGTCAGCAATCAGTCCACAGTCCTCTATGCATTTTTGATTCAAGCAATTATCTGGATTCGATGCTTTGTTTATGATTTAACTGAATAACCTGTAACCTTAATATAAACATTGATCATATGATTCATGCATGTAATGGGGACTTCGTAAAGTCCCCATTACCTGTTTTTATTTGACAATAATAGATCTAAAATAGCCCTTTCCTTAGATGGTTCATCAACATACCAATCATGAACATACTATGTCTCGTCTCTGAATTCATTCTCCATATTATTACTGCTAAATTGGTCCACTGGGAATCTTTAGATGGTTAATTTATGGAGGAAAGAAAATGTTTCTCTCTTTATCTAGCCACCAGTGGATTGCCACAATTGAAGTGACTGAATTGAGGCAGCAAATGCACTTCAATGTATGATGCTATGTTTCCCATAACAAAAATTAATGGTAGGTTCTTTTGAAACATTGTTCTGTATATGGTGGAATGACCTTCAAAAAATAGTTTATATGGGTCCGGACAACTTTAATTTCAGCCTTGTAAAGCCCTATATTTGTGGTTATTGCATATAATTGGATAAAAGCTATGCCTTTTACAAAATAGTCATGGGATTTCATGGCAGGTTGGTGTCTAAGTTATCTGTGTCTTGAGTTAATTTACAGTAAATCTGCAGAATTTTCTTTGGAATAATGAATAGGAGTATATTGAAAGAATCCCAAGTTTGTAATCAATCAGATCAAGATATAGAATGTTTCAATCAAAAGGGAACTCCTCAAAAATATTAAGTGCCTGGAACAAAAACAGGTTTGTTTTTAAAAATAACAAAATTGCCTTGCTTTGTGGATTCCTCAAAAGCATAAGGAGCACTTACATTGGCAGGTGAAACATTTGACGTGGAAATGGTTATTGTGTACCCGCACCACCTCTCCTTTGCACACACCGCCACATCTATAGCAGCGGATAGTTCCAGGCTCACCTCCACGGCTGTACGAATTCTGCTGATAGGGTACTGCTGAAACAAAAGAAAAACAGATCTGGTTAGGAACAGTCTCTGTACAGTATCTTCACTAGTTCAAATGTTGCAAATGCAACAGTTTCATATCTCTCACACCAATGGCAACGGGCCTTGATAATTATGTATTTTGTCCTTTTGACTTGTGTTGTAAGTAAGTTAAATTTAACCAGTTGTTGGTAAGGAAAGCAAACCCCAGTTGCTTTACCCTTGTAGGGGGAAGGATAAAAAACAGTCATAAGCTATTACAATGCAATTATGTGCACTTGTCGCATCATTGTCTGCAGAGCCAAGAGACCAAGCCCCATTTTCTGACCTTAAATGGGGAGAATGCCAATGTCAAAGGAACTCCAGTATCAGCACTGGGGTTGAAATTACTTACTATTAGAATTTGCAGTCATTTTTTCCTAAACTATTTATATTTAAGTCTATGATCGCCTGGGAAAAGTATAACTGAATCTATTGCATTTAAAACAAGCAAATAGAATGGATTTCAAAACACATGAAGCTGAACAATCCTTTGAAGAGTTTACTAGATTCATTGTATCTAGTTCTCATTGTAACACCTGCTAACAAACTGCCACGAAGATCAAAAGCTTTAAGATTGTTTGATTTATCACTGTTTCTTATGATATTCCTGATATGCAAATATTATAAAATGCATTTAACATAAACAAATAATCTGAAGATGCTTGGAAATTGCCAACTAGTGAGTCTCATGGAGAAAATGTTGACTGTTTATTCCCATCCATCGATGCTGAGTTCCTCCAGCATTTTGTCTACCACATGTCTTTGCATTTGTTGGGAGAGTATCATGAAACCTTAAATTACTGTCCTCCTGCAACTAAAGTTCAAAATTCAAAGTAAACTTATAATCAAAGTACATATATGTCACCAAATGCTACCCTGAGATTCAATTTCTTGCGGGCATTCACAATAAATACAAAGACGCACAATAGAATCAATGAAAGCTACTTGCAAAGAAAGATGGGCAAACAACCATTGTAAAAAGAACAATAAATTGTGCAAATACAAAAAAAAATCATAACAACAGGTAAGTAATGAATAATACTGAGAATGTGAGCTTCAGAGTCCATGAAAGCAAATCTAATGGTTGTGTAAGCAGCTCAGTGCTGGGGTGAGTGAAGTTACTCTAATTCCGTTTTGTTCCACTCTGATTCAGGAGCCTGATGGTTGCAGGGTAATCAATGTTCCTGAATCTGGTGGTGTGGGTCCTGAGGCTCCTGTACCTTCTTCCCGGTGGCAGCAATGAGAAGAGTACACGGCCTGGATGGTGAGAGTCCTTGATGATCCCTGCTTCTTTCATGAAACAACAATCCTTGTAGATGTACTCAGTGGGGAGGGCTTCACCTGTGGTGGACAAGACTGTTTCCACTACCTTTTGATGGTCTTTCTGTTTAAAGGCATTGGTGTTGCCATGATGCAGCTAGTCAGTACTCTAAAAGCAGAGATGCTAGAGGGTGGAATTTGTGGAATTTATTACCACAGGCAGCTGTGGAAGCCAGCTCATTGGATTTATTTAAGGCAGAGCTTGATAGGTTCTTGATTGGACATGGCAAAAAAGGTTATCGGCAGAAGGCCAGGCAATGGGGCTGAGAAGGGAAAAAAGGATCCGTGATGATTACAGTAAATAGCAGAGCAGACTTGATGGGTCAAATGGCCTAATTCTACTCCTATGCCTTATGGTCTTATTCTCTACACCACGTATCTATATAAGTTTGTCAAAGTTTTAGATGGTATGCCAAATCTGCTCAAGCTCTAAGAAAGTAAATGCACTGCCATGGATTCTTCATAATGGCACTTACGTACTGGATCCAGTAGAGGTCCTTTGAAGTGACAGAGCTGAGAAACTTAAAGCTACTGACCTTCATCCTCTCCGACTCCCTGATGAAGACTGGCTCATGGACTACATGAGGAGTTTTCTCCTCCAGTAGTCAATAATCAGCTCTTTGATTTTGCTAACATTGAGAGAAAGTTGTTGTTGTGGCAGTCAGCATTTGACACTATCATTCCCACAATCCTGATTGATAAGTTACTGAACCTGGGCCTCTGTACCTCCCTTTGCAGTTGAATCCTCGACTTCCTAACTGGAAGACCATAATCTATGCGGATTGGTGATAATATCTCCTCCTCACTGATGACCAACACTGGCGCACCTCAGAGGCTTAGCCCGCTGCTCTATTCTCTCGATACTCATGACTGTGTAACAAGGCATAGCTCAAATATGGTCTATAAATTTGCTGATGATACAACCATTGTTGGTAGAATCTCAGATGGAGATGAGAGGGCCTACAGGAGCATGATTCAGCAACTAATGGAGTGGTGTCGCAGCAACAACCTTGCACTCAACGTAGTAAAACGAAAGAACTGATTGTGGACTTCAGGAAGGGTAAGACGAAGGAATACATACCGATTCTCATAGAGATCAGGTGGAGAGAATGAGCTGTTTCAAGTTCCTGGGTGTCAAGATCTCTGAGTAGCTAACCTGATCCTAACATATCGATGCAGCTATAAAAAAGGCAAGAGAGTGACTATATTTCATTAGGAGTTTGAAGAAATTTGGTATGTCAACAAATATGCTCAAAAATTTTCTTCTATATTATGTATTGCATTGAACTGCTGCTGCTAAGGAACAAATTCCACAACACATGCCGTTGATAATAAACCTGAGTCTGATTTTGATTCTGTCCACCCAGCCAGATTTTCAATCTCCCTCCTATGGGCTGATACGTCACCACCTTTGGTTCAGCCAGTGACAGTGGTGTCATCAGCAAACTTAAATATGGTTATGGAGCTGTACTTAGCTTCACAGTCATGAGTATTGAGTGCGTAGAGCAGGGAGATATGCACACAGCCTTTGGTGCACCTGTGGTGAGAAGATGTTGTTGCCAACCCAAACTGACTGGGATCTGCAAGTGAGGAATTTGAGGCTCTAGTTGCACAACAAGGCACTGACACCTAGGTCTTGGAGCTTATTGATTAATTTTGAGGGGATGATGATGTTGAGTGCTAAACTGTAGTCAATGAAGAGCATCTGCTGTATGTATCCTAACTGTCCAGATGTTCCAGAGTTGACTGAAGAGCCAATGAAATGGCATCTGCTAGGGACCTGTTGCGACGGAAGGCAAATTGCAGCAGATCCTAGTCACTTCTCAGTCAGGAGTTGATACGTTTCATCACCAGCCTCTCAAAGCACTTAATCACTGTGCTCTTCATGTAAGTGCTACTACACAATAGTCATTGAGGGTGGTTATCAAGTTCTTCTTGGGCAGTGGCATGCTTGAAACCTGCTTGAAACAGGTGAATACATCAGACTGCCCAAGTGAGATATTAAAGATGTCAGCAAACACTCCAGTCAGTCGATTAACACAGGTGTTTGTACTTAGCCGGGTACACCATTGGTGCCAGATGCTTTTCGTGGATTCACTCTTGGCCCTCCTGAATGATATTCTCACATTGGCCTCAGAGAGTGAAATTACAGGATCGTCAGATGCTGTTGTAGTTTCTCCACGTTCTGTTGATCAAAGTGAGTAGAAAAGGCATTGAGCACATCTGGCAATGAAATCTTGTTGTCATAAATGTCTCTTGGTTTTACTTTGTAGGATGTGACAGCATTCAAGCCCTGCCATAGCGGTCGAGCATCCTTCTGTGATTCCAGTTTGGTCCTGAATCTTCAATTATTCTCTTAATTCAGTGCTGCCAACAATGCAAGGTTATCTGTAAGTGTTTATAGAGATTGAAGACCAATCCCTTTGATGCTGCTTCAATTAATCGAGGGATACATTAACAGATGTAATTCTGTTGATTAGTTACAGATACATTGATAATATGAAAAAGACGATCAATTGGGTGAACATCTGGAATCATTATGCAAAATGATGAATCCTCTGGGGACACGTTTAACCTGAAAGTGCAATGTCATAATGGAGAGGTGGAAAGGGGTCATGTAAAAAGATCTTAATATCCTTTTTGATATGACAATAAGGTCCTGATGTTTGCGGGCTTATCTAGGCATGTCCTGGCATGAAACATCCACTTCCCTTCAGAAAGCCTATCCTGGCAAAGAAGCTGATCAGAACCAGAAGAGATCAGAAAGGTAATTTTAACTAAGTGTTCCTTTTCAGACCATGTCATAAAAGGTATCCTTAGAACATGCTGTAAGTTCACCACCCCCTACCAATTACTGTTCTCCACAAATAGCCCCAGTAGCAATCCAATTGCTTCAGTAAGGGGCCTCTCAGGACAACTTTCAGCTAACTTCCTGCCTACTGAGATTTAAGAATCAGAATCAGAATCAGAATCAGAATCAGGTTTAACATCACTGGCATATGTCGTGAAATACATTAACTTTAAGGCAGCAGGACAATACATGATAAATACTGAGAAAAAAACTGAATTACACTATGTATATACTGTATATGTATATTAAAAAGTTAAATTAAATAAGTAGTGTAAAAACAGAAATAAAAAATCAGTGCAGTAATGTTTATGGGTACAATGTCCATTTAGGAATCAGGTGGCAGAGGGGAAGAAGCTGTTCCTGAAGCTTTCAGGGTATACCTCAGGCATCTGTATCTCACTCCTGATGGTAACAATGAGAAGAGGGGATGTCTTGGGGTAGTGGGGATCCTTAATGATGGACACCACTTTTCTGTGGCACTGCTCCTTAAAGATGTCCTGGATACTAAGGAGAATAGTGCCCGTGATGGTGCTGACTATGTTTACAACTCTTTGCAGCTTACTTCGATACTGTGCAGTAGCACCGCACCCCCATACCAGATTGTGATGCAACTAGTCAGAATACTCTCCATGGTACATCTGTAGAAGCTTGAGTGATTTAGGTGACAGTCCAAACTTCCTCAAACTCCTAATGGAATAAAGCTACTGTTTTGTCTTCTTTATAGCTGCACTGATATGTTAGGACCAGGTTAGGTTCTCAGAGCCATTGACATCAGTAACTTGAAATTGCTCACTCTCTCCACTCCTGATCCCTTTATGAAGATTGGTTTGTGTTCCCTCTTCCTACCCTTTCTGAACTCCATAATTAGTTCTGTTAGTCTTACTGATGTTGAGTGCAAGGTTTGCTGCAACACCACTCAACCAGCTGGTATATCTTGCTCCTGTACGCTCTTTTGTCTCCATCTGAGATTCTGCCAACAATGATTGTATCATCAGCGAATATACAGATGGCGTTTAAGCTGTGCCTAGCCACACATTCATGGGTGTAGAGAGAGTAGACCACTGCGCTAAGCACACGGTCCTGAGGTGCACCAGTGTTGATTGTCAGTGAAGTGGAGATGTTATTACCAATTTGTACAGACTCTGGTCTTCCAGTTAGGAAGTCAAGGATTCAATTGTTGAGGAAGGTACAGAGGCCCAGATTCTGTAGTGTTTCAATCAGAACTATAGGAATGATGGCATTAAACACAACACAATAGTCAATAAACAGTATCCAGACATAGGTATTTGTATTGTCCAGGTGATCCAATGTCGCATGGAGAGCCAGTGAAATCGTATCTGCTATAGATGCATTGTGGCAACAGGCAAATTGCAGTGGGTCCATGTCCTTGTTGAGGCAGGAGTGGATTCTAGCCATGACCAACTTCTCAAAGCATTTCTTCACCATAGATGTGACTGCTACTAGATGATCATCGTTAAGGCAGCTCACTTTCCTCTTTTCTTTTCCAATCTTTTTATTATTATTATTAATATCAACATAATAAGATTAATACATAGATAATGGGATTACAAACATACAAATTTAAACTGAACATGAAAGGATACATAAGCAATAGTTACAATATAAATGAGTCTTCCCAAATCATGGACGATACAAGTAACATATAAACAAAGCAAAACTAGGTATATCATAACATATATTAAAAAAAAACAGAAAAGAGAAAAAGAAAAACAAATTATGCTGGAAAAACTAATCTAGCAACCTAATGACTAATAAGGAAAAAAAAAGAAAAAAATGATGAAAAAAAGGGCTGTTTATAATATTTAACAAAAATACAAAATCATCAGTGTCGTCAACTCCGATCCTCTCAACATATGTAAAATCAAAACTGGAAAAACAAATAGGTCACATTACATCATATGAAAATATTGAATAAATGGTCTCCATATCTTTTCAAATTTAATTCAAGGGTCAAATGCAACACTTCTAATTTTTTCTAAATTTAGACATAACATAGTTTGAGAAAACCAATGAAATACGGTAGGAGGATTAGTTTCTTTCCAATTCAACAAAATAGTTCTTCTAGCCATTAATGTAAGAAATGCAATCATTCGACAAGCAGAAGAGGATAAATAAACTGTGTCCATCATCGATAAACCAACAATTGCAGTAATAGAATGAGGTTGTAAATCAATGTTCAATACCGTGGAAATAATATCAAAAATGTCTTTCCAATATTTTTTCAAAAGCGGCCAAGACCAAAACATATGAGTTAAAGATGCTATCTCAGAATGACATCTGTCACAAATAGGATTTATATAGGAATAAAAATGAGCCAATTTATCCTTGGACATATGAGCCCTAGGCACGACTTTAAACTGTTTTAATGAATGTTTAGCACACATAGATGATAAATTGACTAATTGAAGAATTTTATCCCAATTCTCAATAGGGATAGTAAGGTTAAGTTCTCTTTCCCAATCATTTTTAATCTTATAGAAGGGCTCTGAACGTATCTTCATAATTATATTGTAGAGCTTTGATATTACCCCTTTCTGAGAAGGATTTAGTTCTAGCAAATTCTCCAAAATACCTAAAGACTCAAGATTTGGAAAGGTAGGAAGTACAGTATTTAAGAAATTCCTAATCTGTAAATATCTAAAAAGATGAAATCTAAGCAAATTATATTTATTAGATAATTGTTCAAAAGACATAAAACAATTATCCAAAAATAAATCAGAAAATCATAGTAATCCTTTAGTCTTCCAAGCTGAATAAGCTTGGCCTATAATAGAAGGATAAAAAAAGAAATTGGGTACAATAGGAATATTTAAAACAAACTGAGTCAATCCAAAAAATTTCTGAAATTGAAACCATATATGTAAAGTATGTTTAACTATCGGATTGTCAATTCATTTCTGCAATTTAGAAAGAGCAAAGGGAAGAGAAGACCCTAAAATAGAACCCAATGAAAATCCTTGTACAGATTTAATTTCCAGGTTCACCCAATGAGGGCTAAAAGATATATCCCAATCCTTTAACCAACATATCAAATATCGGATATTAACTGCCCAATAATAAAATCTAATATCAGGCAATGCCAATCCACCTTCCTTCCTTGCCTTTTGTAAATATTTTTTACTTAATCTAGGATTTTTATTCTGCCATATATATGAGGAAATTTTTGAATCAACATTAGCAAAAAAAGATTTCGGAATAAAAATTGGTACCGCTTGAAATATATATAAAAACTTGGGTAAAATAATCACCTTAATAGCATTAATCCGACCTATCAGAGATAAAGATAATGGTGACCATTTAGTGAACGAACATTTAATCTGATCGATTAAGGGTAAAAAATCAACCTTAAATAAATCCTTATAATTTTTTGTGATTTTAATCCCTAAGTATATAAAAGAGTCATTAACTAATTTAAAAGGTAAATTTAAAAGGTAAATTGGAACCTGTCTATTTAAAGGAAACAATTCACTCTTATTAAGATTTAATTTATACCCAGAGAAATTACTAAATTGAGCCAACAATGATAAAACTGCAGGAATGGATTTCTCAGGATCAGAAATAAATAATAATAAATCATCTGCATATAATGATAACTTATGTATATCCATCCCCCAAGTACTGCCAAAAATGTTTGGTGATTCTCTAATAGCAATTGCCAAGGGTTCTAAAGCAATATCAAATAATAAAGGACTAAGAGGACAGCCTTGTCTAGTACCCCGAAATAAATGAAAAAAGGGAGATCTTTGATTGTTACTAAAAACTGAAGCTACTGGAGTATGATATATCAGTTTAATCCAGGAAATGAATGTCCGTCTAAAACTCTCAAGCACAGTAAGTAAGTATGGCCATTCAAATCTATCAAATGCTTTCTCCGCACCTAATGAAATGACACATTCTGAGGTGTTATGTGAAGGAGTATAAACACTATTCAATAATCTCCTAACATTGAAAAAAGAATAGCGATGTTTAATAAAACCAGTTTGATCTTCCAAGATAATTTGAGGTAATACCTTCTCCAGCCTGGATGCCAGTAACTTGGAAAAGATCTTGGAATCTACATTCAATAAGGATATTGGTCTATAGGATGCACAGTCAGTAGGGTCTTTATCTTTCTTCAATATTAAAGAAATGGAAGCTCTATAAAAAGATTGTGGCAAATTCCCCAATCTAATTGCTTCTTCAAAAACCCTGCATAACCAAGGAGAAAGAGCAGAGGAAAAACATTTAAAAAATTCTACTGTATACCCATCTGGACCTGGTGCTTTCCCAGAATTCATAGAGGAAATAACTCCTTTAATTACTGCATCCGTAATAGGAGTTTCTAATATTGAAAGATCATCTGATGATAATTTTGGAAAATTCAATTTCCCAAGAAAATCATACATGATATTATAATCATGAGGGAATTCAGAATGATACAGGGAAGTATAAAAATCTTGAAAAGATTTGTTTATCTCATCATGGTTAACTGTCAGATCACCATTCTGCTAACAAATCTTAATAATTTTGCATTTAACCAAAGCATTCTTCAATTGATTAGCTAACATTTTACCCGATTTATTACCATGTATATAAAAATCAGATCTGGCTTTCATTAATTGATTTTCAATCGAAGATGTAAGTAATAAACTATGTTCCATTTGAAGTTCAACCCTTTGTTTGTAAAGCTCCTTACTAGGAGCAGTCAAATACTTCTTGTCAATCTCTTTAATTTTATCAACCGATAAGAGAGTTTTCTTTTTAACGCGTTTTCTCAAACCAACGGAATAGGAGATAATCTGTCCACGTATATATGCTTTAAAAGTGTCCCAAAGTGTTCCGCAAGAAATATCTTCCGTGGAATTAGTTGAAAAGAAGAAATTGATCTGTTCCTTCATAAATTTAATGAAATCCGGATCTTGCAGTAAGGTAGAATCAAATCGCCATTGTCTAGCACTAGAAGCTGTATCCATAAATTTAATAGAAAGTTTTAATGGAGCATGGTCAGAGATGGCTATAATATCATAATTACAACCAATTATCGATGGAATAAAACAAGAGTCAATAAAAAATAATCAATTCTCGAGTAAGAATGATAAATATGTGAGAAAAATGAAAACTCTTTGTCCTTAGAATGCCGAAATCTCCAAATATCAAAAATTCCATTATCAGTCAAAAAAGAATTAATGTAAGTGGCCAACTTATTAGGTAAAGTCTGAGTAGATATAGATCTGTCCAACAAAGGATTTAAACAACAATTAAAGTCACCACCCATTATTAACCTATATTCATTTAGATTTGGTAGAGAAGTAAATAAGGACTTAAACAAATTGGGATAATCCACATTTGGAGCATAAACATTAACCATAGCAACCTTTTGGTTAAAAAGTAACCCAGTAATTAACAAAAATCTATCATTTGGATCCGAAATAATATCGTGTTGGACAAATGCAATAGAGGAGTCAATAAAAATTGAAACTCCCTTTACTTTAGCATTCAAATTCGAATGGTACTGTTGACCCCTCCAAAACCTAAAAAAAATGATGATTGCCCTCTTTCCTCACATGAGTTTCTTGTACAAAAATAATATGTGCACTCAGTCTTTGGAATACTTTGAAAATCTTTTTTTCGTTTAATCGGGTGGTTTAAGCCATTGGTATTCCAAGAGACAAAATTAATGGTCTGAGCCATATTTCTGAAATCAACCCTTTGTTATATAAAGGGTTAACCAAATTATGAACTCATGCACCCGGAAGAGGAATAAAAATAAGGGGCGGACCCAGAAGTGACGACATCGTGGACATTTTAGTAGTTTAAAATCAACCCAAATGAAAAAACTAAAAAAACTGATAAAAAGAACAATAGATTTAGAAAAAAAAACCCACCCCCCACCCAAGAAGAGAAAGCCCCTCCCAAGCCAGGAGAAGGCTGGGAAGAAAGAGGAATGAAACTAAATCTACCCCCATATCAGCAGAAGGCAACTCCATATATAAAGGAAAAAAAAGATCCACTCAAACTCCAAAAAAAATTAATGATCACTATACTAAAACAAACTTCTTAATATAATTGCTAGTAAAAAAAACAAAAAGAATATAATCACTAGTAACTTATAAATTGGGTTAAAACCCAAACAAACCAAAAAAATTTAAACTGTGATAAGAAATGCATTATAGGAAGAAGATGAGAGAAAAAAAATGGCGAAATCAAAAAAAAAAGCAAAAAATATTCTAGAGAAGAAACCGCTATCTTAGTAAAAAAAAAATTCACCCTCGAAGGATTAATAATAATGACCAAAGATAAAGTACAGTGGTTAAAGTAAGTAAAATAAAAAAGATTAGTACGTCGAAAAAAAACTTTAATTAGAATATAAAATATAGAGTAAACCTACACCAATAGCCAGGAACAAAATCTGGTTTTGAAAACAAAAACTGTTTTGTAACGATCAAAATCACTCATTTATTAGAAACGAGAGTCAAACAGTAGAATAATGCTCATCCAGAACGCTTCGAGCTTCAGATGTGGAGAGAGAAACACGCCGTGGTGCATTGGGAGGCGAGATTCTGAGCTTCGCAGGGTATAAGAGCGCAGGTTTTAGATTTTTCTCATAACATTCAGACATCAGAGGTTTAAAAAGAAGCCTTGCCTTCATTACTTCTGGGCTAAAATCCTCCACTAATCGAAAATCGAATTCTTGGAATTTGACCATCCCTAAACACCGAGCCACACGAATAATTTGCTCTTTGACATGCACATAGTGAAATCAGACAATTACAACCGGTGGTTTAAATGAAGAACTTGGTGATCAGCGCATAATTCTATGGGCGCGATCAAGTAACGGAGGACTGTCTGGGAATACAGAAGGGAACGCATCCTTTAAAAGTTGAGCAAAGTACTTCGAGGGGTCCCCTTGTTCGATACCTTCCGGGAGACCAAGTATGCGTAAGTTCTGTTTTCTGGACCGATTTTCAAAGTCGACACTCTTGGCTTTAAGTGTTTCCACCTGTTTAATCGTTGAAGATAATTTCTGCTCCAGTTTTTGATTATTAAGTCTCGCTTCCGAGCATCCTCTTGCAAAGTTGCGATTAGAGCTTGCTGCTGGTTAACTACTGAATCAGTCTTATCCATATAATCCTGAAAAGCCTTTATATCTTGTTTGAAAATTTGTCGTTGTTCTTCAAATTTTTCATTTAAAAGCTCCAATAACATTTCATAAGTCATTTCAGTGCGCTTAGGGTCGGTCTTTTTTTTCCTTCCGTTCCTGTTAGAATCTTCCCCAGGGTCTAGCCCTTTAGGTCTCAGAGCCATTTCTGTACTCATTTCTTCAAAATTCACAGTACATTCTTAAAGATAAGTCCAAAAATGTAGCAAGAATCTTTTGGTGTAGGTAAAAGTAAATTAAATAAGGGTGATCATAGGTTAAAAAAAGTAAAGGTTATGGAGCGAATCTGAAACAGTGCTCACTCCATGAGCGTCTCCTGCTGACCCCACTTTGCTCTTCTTGGGCACTGGTATAATTGTTGCCCTTTTGAAGCAGGTGGGAACTTCCAACTGTAGAAGTGAGAAATTGAAAATGTATTTGAATATCCTGCTAGTTGGTTGGCACAAGTTTTCAGAGCCTTGCCAGGCACTCCATCGGGACCTTCCGCCTTGCGAGGGTTCACCTGACATTGGCCTCCAAGTCAGAGATCACAGGGTCATCGGATGCTGCAGGGATCCTCACAGCTGTGGTCTTATTCTTCCTTTCAAAGTGAGCATAAAAGGCGATGAGCTCGTCTGGTAGTGAAGCATCACTTTCATTCACGATGTTGGGTTTCGCATTGTAGGAAGTAATGGCCTACGAGCCCTGCCAGAGTTGTCATGCAACCGATGTTGCCTCCAACCTCACTTGGAATTGTCTCTTCAGGCTTGAAGTAATGCTCCACCGGTCAAACCTGATTTTCTTATACAGACCTGGGCGGCCAGACTTAAATGCCACTGATCTAGCTCTCAGCAGACTATGAATTTCCATGTTCATCCACAGCATTTGATTTGGGATTGTACAGTAAATTTTCATCCACACAGGTTTTAATGAATTTGGTGACAACTGTGGCATACTCATTCAGACTCGAAGATGAATCACTGAATACAGTCAAGTGTACCAATTCAAAGCAGTCTTGTGAGTGCTCCTATGCTTCCCTTATCCATACCTTCATAAGAGCCATGAATTGAAGTATTCTTTTTGTTGCAGAGGGTAGATTATGTATAAAGATCAAACATTACTCACAGCTAAATTATGAGATGTATTATACCTTCGTAAAAGAAAACAAGGGCAGTTAGCTTTATTGACACCTGTATATTTTGGAGCTCCTGTTGTTAATCAGCTAAATAGTTTTACATTTGCAACATTTATGTGGGATTACCCAAGCTGTTTCATCATTTATCTTAATCATGAAATGTTGCAGAAAAATTCTCAATTATGCATCTCATGTCGCTTCCTATTCATTTCTAGCTGTATCCCAATGTCATATTACCAATATTTTACAATAATTGTTAATGACCCAGAACTGATTGGTGCAGCACAGCAGAGAAATCGTCAGCATAATGCTATTACAGCACCAGTGACCCAGGGCAAAGTCCCACCTCTGCCTATAAAGAGTTTGCATGTTCTCCCCATGACCGTGTGGGGTTCCTCTGAGTGCTCCAGTTTCCTCCGTTAGTCGGGTAGGTTAATTGATCATATGGGTGTCACTGGGTGGCCAAGCACACTGGATCTGTTACCATGTTGCATCTCTAAAAAAAAGCCAATATTCTGATCTGATATTAACTTTAACTGAATTACAGAAGTTGATTGAACTACACAAGTTTGGGACTGTGCACGTCAATGAATTGCTGTAACACTGTGATGTGATCCAAGAGCCACTCAAACTGCAGAGCACAATATTCTCATACAGAATGACCAGAGGTGAGAGGATTTCCAAAGTTGCCAAGGAACCCGGCTCACACCAGGATTAACAGCTGCAATTCCAATATGGAGATGATGAATTTGTAGCCCCTGATCCATTTGTTGGGAAGATGAGTGAAGATATGCTGAGGAGGAGAGCATGGTTAAGAGAAATAATTCTCTGTGGAATCTAAGGCAGCGATCACAGTATTGACTGTATTCTGACCATGGACTCATCATCGTTGGCACAATTAGCTTGATCCCATTCATCTGAATGAAGTCACAGCCTTCACTTAAAAGATAAGCAATACTCAAGGAGATGGAGAGACTTAACAGGTCAGTTAATACTAGAGTAACAGTCGATTTTCATTTTGAGGCCATTCATCTAGACTAGAGAGCAAGAGGGGAAAAAGCCAGTATGAAAAAGTGGGACAGAAAGGGAGAGACGTGGGGAGGGGAACCAGTGGGAATTATGTGCTGGTTATGAGCAGATGGAGAGGGTGATAGGGCCCAGTTGCATCAGCAGGAACAAAGTAGCTCAGGTGGGCGACCTTGGTTGACACAGAGTCGTGGGGCTGAACACTGGTTCACTTTCTGCTCATGGGGTTTGATGCCTTAATTTGTCTCTTACAAATCTCCTTCCTACCAGCTAATTCATCACCACCTTTGATTCGGCCTGGTGTCATCATCAAACTTAAATAGAACATTGGAGCTGTACTTTGTCACACAATCATAGGTATAAAATGAGTAAAGCAGGAGGCTAAGGAGACTGCCTTGTGGTGCACCTGTCTGTGATGATCAGAAGCAGTTTGGGAAAAATATAAAAGTAAAAAGACCAAAAATGATTTTTTTTCAAATGATAATTTTATTTTGAGGCGCTTGAAATTGTACACATTTTTCAAACTATAATCTCTTGAGATTTCTGTTGCTAGGAAATGGTTACACAATACAGTTTAATGTTCCTATTTGTATCACTGGGTACTTTAATGGGATCATAAGTGTTATATTGCTGTGATGATCATCAAATAGAGACCGTAGTTATTAAACTACCAGAATTTTAACCATGTTTTTGAGCTTGGAACGCCCCAAGCTGTAATAGCATCGTGCAAACTGCTATGCTACCATGCCGCCCCATAGCATGTTGTAGAGAAACTAATTTTAAAATGGATAAGAGGACAAAGGAAATAAATTAGATTCCAAACATATTCATGATTACTGTTGAAAAATCTAAAAGGGATGTCAGAAGTGTTTCAGAAATAACAAGAAGGCAATCAACGTAACTATTTCCTTTGAACCATTTGGTTGTTGAGCTATCCTGCACAACTATCCTTCATTGCTACCTCAGACTTGAAACAAGAGCAAAATAAGGGAAAACCTAACGTAAAGACAGACAACACTGGATTTCCTTGGCAAGCAGATTTTATAAACTTACATCAAAACCATGATTAAATGTATACTGGAGAGGTGGCTATGGGTGGATGTTTAAGATATTCTTTATATCTACCAGGACAACTAGTTTACAAATATAAAAATCAAATATTAGCAGTCAGCTGCATTGACCAGACTTGGGAGCATTCTGCTCAGATCTGGTCATCTCATTGTAGGAAGGATGTAAAAGCTTTAGAAAGAATGCAGAGGAGATTTACCAGAATGCTGCCTGGATTAGAGAGCACACCTTATGAGGGAGAGTTGAGTGACCCAGAGCTTTTCTCTTTGAAGAGAAGGATGATGAGAAGCGACTTGATAAAGGTGTACAAGATGATAAGAGGTATTAATAGAGTGGACAGGCAGCATGATTTTCCCAGGGTAGAAATCGCTAATATGGGATGGCAAGATTTTAAGGTAAGTGGAGGGATGTATAAGGAGAATGTCAGTGGTAGGATTTCTTTTTACACAGAGAACGGTTGGTGCATGGAATGCACTGTCAGGATGGGTGTAGAGGCAGATACATTAGGAACATTTAAGAAACTCTTAGATAGACACATGGATGAAAAAAATGATGGGCTATGCAGGAGGGAAATGTTAGATTGATCCCAGAGTAGTTTGAAAGATCAGCACAACATCCTGGACCAAAAGGCCTACACTGTGTTGTCCTGTTGTATGTTCACTTGCCCCAATACTAAACTGTTCCCACAACTTAAGGAGTCACTTTCAAAGGATTCTACATCTCATGCTCTTGATGTTTATTATTTATTTACTATTATTTCTTTCTTTTTATATTTGCACAGTGTATCATCTTTTGCATACTGGTAGTGTGCCCCATTAGTCTGCTCTTTCATTGACTCCATTATGGTCATTAGACATTAAGTATGCCCACAAGAAAATGAATCTCAGGGTTATAGATGGTGACATATATGTATTTTGATAATAAATTTACTTTGAACTTTTGAGCTTTGAATATTCTATTACTCTCCCTCTTCTTTATTTTCACAGCAAACTGCAGCTCATCGTGTTTGAGAGCAAGTGTGAATTCTAGGAAGGTTCTCAGTAATTGCAGTCCTACAATGTCCTAATGTAGTTAGAAATCAGTATGTTAAACCATCAACTTTACTTTTCCTCTTGTACACACAACAGTCACTAATTAATGCAGTACAACATTCCTCAGTGTACTAATCAGGCCATTGACTTAACAATAAATTATTCACGACTGCCATTACAAATTTCTCTGCAGTACCAACAGGATAATGTCTTGTGCAGTCAGAATTATTGTGGTGTTTTCAAATTTTAAATTCTACTACTTTCTATCTTGTAGCAAGAGTAATGAATATTCTGTTTACACTGAATGTGAGAAAATATCTCCTTTGGGAAAACTTACTTCACACGGTAATTGTAAACCTTCACTGTAGTTCGTAAATGAACAGGCATTGCACAAGTACACAGCCATACGTTCAAATACGGGGCGCCATACGGGGCAGCATGGTAGTGTAGCAGTTAGCGCCACGCTTTCCAGCATCAGCTGTAGGATCAGTGTTAGATTCCTGCCACTGCCCGGAAGGAGCTTGTACATTCTCCCCGTCACTGTGTTCCACCTGGGAGTTCCAGTTTCCGTCCACGTTCCAAAGACGTACATTTAGGGTTAGAGAGTTGTGGGTAAGCTCTGGTGGTGCTGGAAGTGCAGTGACTCTTGTGGGCTGCCCCTCATTGATTTGATTTGATGCAAATGACGTTCTTCACTGTATGTTTCAATGTACATGTGAGAAATAAAGTTAATCATCAAAAACAAAGTCAAATATTCTGCTATATGTTGTATTACCGGTGAATATCTGACATGATGCAAACATACATTTGAAGTGTGTATTATTTTGAAATGACTTTCCTCTATGAGTACAAGGATCTTGTAGGTTCTGCAATATTATTCAAATGGTAGTAACGTCTATTGATAGACCCTACTGAAGGACCCCTGAGTATCAAAATACTGACTGGGAATATTTGTAATCCTAAAAATGATCATGGAATTTCTCAGGATTGACCGCCACGGTGTTGAGTGGGAACAGATTTATCAGGTAACTGAAAAAGTGGAAGCAGAAAGTAATCAGATGAAACAATTTATAGTGAGGCAAAATAGCTCAGAGTGGTAGTTTAGAAAGAAGCCATTTTGGAATGAATAATTATAGTTCATTCTACCACATCCAGCTGTGAGCAGTAAGGAATAATAATTTGTGTTGCTGGTATGGTTGTATGGAAAAATAATCCCGTCTATAAAAATCAGTTGAGAAACTCATCAGTTGAGGTCCTGATGAAGGGTCTCGGCCCGAAATGTCGACTGTTCTCTTTTCCGTAGATGCTGCCTGGCCTGATGAGCTCTTTCAGCATTTTGTGTGTGTTGCAGTTGAGAAATAAAGTTGCCAGAATTAGGCTTGTTTCAGTACAAAAAATAATAGTTTGATTGGAGCTGTCCAAAATTCATTGTGCATCTCAGAAAGTAACAAATATATAATGTGGGTCCATTAACGTTAAAGTACATGTTAAAGAACCACTGTCCATAAATTAATGTTAATCACCATTTACTCATCTATTAAAGTGTATGGAACAACCACATTTTGCACTTAAAAAAACTTTCATCACTTTGCAAAACCCAAAGTGCTCTAAGAGCATGAAATACATTAAGAATATAGTATATCAACACTGAAAAGAGAATAAAAAATGCATTTATATATTATCTTTCATTTACACTGAATAACCTGAAACTTCACAGTAATTACATATTTCTTGCAGATGCAAGTAATAGAGCTCCCAACCTGCACACAGCAATCTCATAACAGCAATGCTATAAGGGTGAGACAATCTGATTTGGTACTTTTTTCTTGAAGGATAAATATTTGTACTATACTTTTTTTTCTTCCCCCTCCTTCTCTAATTGTAACCCAAATAATCCAAAGCCAAATAGGTGAACTGTGTAAAAACTAAAATTATTTTACTGTTTATCAGTGCTAAATATATTTTGCCTGAAGTAGAAGTATTTTATTCAAATACATTACTTCTTCTGATGATGGACTCATTCAAGCATGCTCAATTTTTCATTGCCAGCAATCAGTCACAAATATAACTTCCAAGTGGTAAATGTCTGATTTTTACCTTGACTTGCTAAAATTATGGATCAGTGCATATTTGTCTTGTGTAGACTCTGGTCAGAACTGGAAAATAGATATTTAAAACCTGAAAATCTGGAAATGCAAATGCAGGAAAACTGAATAAAAAACTGAAAAATGCTCGGAACATTCATCACGTCAGATAACTGTGGAAAGAGTGCTAGAGTTGATATTTTCAGTTCAAGGTCCTTTTTCAGACCTGGAAAGGAGATCAAATAAGTTCCAGTTCAAAGATTTTTCAATCTGAAATGTTAACTCTGATTCACTTTCCACAGGTATTGTCTGATTTTTGAATGTTTTCATTATCTGCAGTTTTATTTTTTCTACTATTTCATTTCATGGTAAAAAAGCTGAATGAATTTCCACATTACACTTCAATGAGGTGTTTTATCCCAAGTCTAAGCAGTGCATGTGACATTGAATTTTTGCATTATTTTCTGTCTCAATACACAGAATTGCAGAAAAAATAATAGGATGGAAGGAGGCCACTTGGCCTGTCAAGTCTGTGTGGATCTATAGTAAGGCAATCCAGCTAAGAACATTCTTCCATCCTTTCCCAATTTCCTGTAAATTCTTTCATGTCAGCCATTTATTAAGTTCTTTTTTGATACCACTTGTATCTGCTCTCCCTGGAGTGCATTCCAGACCTTAATCACTTGTATGTTTTTCCTCGCATCATTTTTGTTTCTTTTGTAAATTATCTTCATTCTCTGTCCCCAGTTCTTAGCACCTCTGCCAATGAAAACAGCTTCTCCCTCTCTACTCTGTATGTACCTTTCAAGATTTTTGATGACAGATTTCCTCACAATCACTTCTGTTACAAGGAAAACAACATGAGCTTCTCCAGTCTACTAAATCAACCACATTTCCCTATTGACTCTCTTCAATGCTTCATTAGCAAAATTTCCAGCAAGTTTGTTAGACATAGTCTGCCAAATCCATGCTGCTTTCTCCAATCAAACCTCATTTGTCCAAGTGACTGGAAGTTTCATCCCTGATCATTATTTCCATATTTTTGTTCAGCAGTGAGGTAAACTGAAGGGTCTGTATTCTGCGGATTGATCACTTTTTTAAAGTAAGTGCATGACATTTCCAATATTCCATTCCTCAGGTTCCTTAGTCTGCAAGTGTCTGAAATTGTCGTAGCTTCACCGATTTCCTCACTTCATTTCAGATTCCTAAGATACATCCAATGACGCAGGTAATTTATCCATTTTAATTGCAGCTGAACTTTCCAGTGCCACCACTGTACTGATTTTTTAAAAAAAATTCCAGTAGCATCATCATCCTTGGTGAAGACTGTTTCACTCATTTAATACCTCAGCAATAAGCAAATTTCCTTTTTTGTCCTCTTATATCTCTGTTTCTGTTCAAATGTCTATAGAATTTTTTAGATTCCTCTGTATATTTGTTGCCAGATTTCTCTCACGCTGTCGTTTTGCCTCGTTCATTTCCTTTTGGAATTTCCTTCTGAATTTTCTTGTAAACAGTCTGGTTTTCTTTTGTGTCAACAATTTGTCATACGTTCTTGTCTATTTTATTTTACTCTTCCACTTTTTGGTAATCTATAGCATAAATCTTTAATTTCTCCACTCCTTCTCACTTTTCCCTCATGGATACGTAGCTAGACGACAGCTGACGCTGTTCCACTTTAGAGGCCTTACATTGTTTGGTTACAATTTTGCCTTCCCTCATATGGTTACTATTTAAGCAGGCTTTGAAGTTGGCACATCACCATCAATGTTTCATTTCTGACTTTGTGATAGACTATATCTTTTTCCAGTGCTTTTGTTAGTCTTATGATTGCTGCTCCTCACATGCTCCCCACCTGAAACTTGTTCTATTTGGCCAGGGACAGGATCTTTGATTATGTTTGGTTGCTTTCCCAAGGTAATGGGAAACGTAAACACCCAAAGGAGGAGAGGTAATTAACAGTCATTAATTACCCTGATAACCAGTATGTAGTTTGTGCTTTTTTCAAGAAGCAGTAGCATTTGAGGGAAGCCCAAATGGTTATAGGTAAAACGTCAGCAGAGATCGGAATATAATCTGAGTAACTGGAGCTATGAAATTGCAGCACTATCTACAATCTTAATGTGCCACCTACTCTGCCTCTTGCTTAACAGTAAATAGACAGATGTTGCCCTTATAGATAGATAGATAGACATTGCCAGAATCTTAGATGGAGATGAGATGGCATACAGGAGTGAGATATACCAGTGAGAATGGTGTTGCAGCAACAATCTTGTACTCAATGTCAGCAAGATCAAAGAGCTATTGTGGTACTCAGAGAGGGAACATGAACCACTCCTCACACAGGGATCAGAAGTGAGCAATTTCAAGTTCCTGGGCATCAGTATCTCTGAGGGTCTTACCTGGTCTCAACATAATGATCCAGCTATAAAGAAGGCAAGACAACGTCTATAGTTCCTTAGGAGTTTGAGAAGATTTGGTCACCTAAAACACTCAAAAGCTTTTACAGATATGCTGTAGAGAGCATTCCAACAAGCGGCATCACTGTCTGGTATGGGGGGAGGGGTGCATGGTGGAGGGTTACTGCACAGGATCGAAAGAAGTTATAGAAAGTTGTAAAATTAATCAAATCCATCTTGGGTACTAGCCTCTGTAGTATCCAAGATATCTTCAAGGAGCAGTGCCTCAGAAAGGCAGCATCCATTATTAAAGACACCCTTCTCCCAGGACATGCCCTCTTCTCATTGTTACCATCAGGTAGGAGGTACAGAAGCCTGAAGGCACACATTCAATGTTTCAGGAACAGCTTCTTCCCCTCTGCCATCCAATTCCTAAATGGACATTGAACCCATGAACACTACCTTACTTTTTTTTATAATTTCTGTTTTTGCACTATTTTTAATTTAACTATTTAATATACAGCACATTTATATACTTGCTGTAAATTGATATTTTTCTATACTTACTATGTAATAAATTGTATGCTGCTGCTAAGTTAACAAGTTTTGTGACATATGCCAGTGATATTAAATCTGATTCTGATTCCCTTATTCATTCCAGGAGATCCTCTCTCACCAGCACTGCAAGCTTCTCCAGACAATACTGAGCGTCTTTATCTCTGCATTTCCTTATCTCTCACGAACACCCTGTAACCTGCAATGATTATATCCTTTTCTTGCCTTTTTTCAAGCCATATTTCTTTTATTGGCATAACTTCTGAATTCTATGTGATTCGTTGCTTTTGCACTTTTTGTTCTGCTGCTATCTATGTCTCACTATCCTCTTCGCACCTTTCGCCTTCGTTTCAATGTTACCTTCCCGTGTCTATCCCCTTGACAAATTAGGTTAAACCACCCCCTCATAGCACTAAGAGAGGTTTCTGTGGGACAACAGTCCCTGTTCTGCTGAAGTCCAGCCGTTTCAAATTACCTCATTATTTACGGAGTTGAATTTTCATGGCGTCTTGAACCATACTGAGTTCCTTTAAGATATAACCTGTTCATATTAGGGCAATTATCTGGTGAAGGTATGGTAAGCATCAGTGACTGTACCATGGCGTAATCAGCTAAGTCAATATTGTATTCCTAGACACTGTTTTATAGATTTTCTAATTTTAACTAGTTAGTAAGATTCACTCTTATTTTGTGTGCTAATTAAGAACTCAACAGCTTTCAACGGTTTCACCAAAAGAAGTATAATAATTACTACCTTGGAGGAAAACTAACACTGAATGTGATTAGCTTTCACAGTTGAATAGGATGGGGAGATCTTGCCTGGGGTTTGCCACTGTCACTAATGATATGAGGGGCTTTATTCCCTATCATGTTTAGTGTGCTTCTCGAGCACTACTGGGTATATTTCAAGGAAGATTAAATGTTTAATTTGAATGCTTCGATATTAATTAATTAATAACATTTATAGCTTGTTTTACACATTGGAAAACTAGAAGCTGCAGTGACTGCTTTTGTAAATTCTCCATCCTATTGTGAATAATGTGTGGTCTTAACAAAAGTAGAGAAAGACACGCTGAAAGAGATCCAAAAGAAAAGAATTATGTTAAACATTAACATTTACAATTTTACTTGGCAGTCAACAAACTCAAAGCACTGATAACAGATTTCCAAAACTTCCTGGGCCCATCAAGATGATGGTGGCTAAGAATCATACAAGGGAATTATGATCCATTACATCTGTTGCATATGCAGTCTGCTCCACCACTGGCCTCTGTGCTGGAATTCTCCTGCATTATCTTTTCCTGATGTGAAAAAGTTTCTTAATTTGGAGATTGGAAACCAAAAGCTTAATTCCTAATTTTGTACTCACCCTGTATTATCTTCCTGTATTATGCTATGAATAATGAGTTCTCCAGCTGTTTAGACCATTGTCAACTTTGTATTGATCAAAAATAAATTGGATGATAATATCACTCAATGGCAGCGAGACCAAGGGGCCAACGAGTATTGACTACAGTGGAAGAAACTGGAGGCCCATGAACCAGTCCTCATCGCGGGATTAGAGGTAGAAAGGGTCAGCAACTTTAAATTCCTTGGTGTTTTCATCACAGATGATCTGTCCTGAGCCCAGCATGTAAGTGTCATTACAAAAATTATAGCACTGCCTCTCTTAAAAGTTTGTCTAGATTTTGGCATGTTATCTAAAACACTGACAAACGTCTATAGAAGCAATGGAGAGTATATTGACTGGTCGTATCATGGCCTGGTATGGAAACACCAATGCCCTCGAATGGAAAAGGAACCATGAAGCAGTGGATAGACCGCAGTCCATTACAAATAAAGCCTTCTCCACCACTGAGCGCATCTACAGGGAGTGCTGTTCCAAAAAAGCAACATCCATCATTTGGGACCCTACCACCCAGACCACATTCTCTTTTCACTGCTGCTATCAAGAGCCTCAGGACTAATACCACCAGGTTCAGGAACAGTTATTACCCCTCAACCAGCAGGCTCTTTAACCAGAGGGGATAATTTCACTCAACTCAACACTGAGCTGAACACAAATCACAGACTAAATTTCAAGGACTCTTCATGTCATGTTCTCAATATTTATTGTTTGTTTGTTTATTTTTTTATTATTTTTTTCTTTTTGTGTTTACAGTTTGTTGTCTTTTGCACATTATTATAATTAGTTATACATCTTGTATAGTCTTTCCTTGAGTTTATTGTGCTTCTTCGTATTTACTGTAAATTGCTGCAAGAAAATGAATCTCAAAACCCTATACAATTTTTAATTGACTCATCACAAAATAATGTACTTCTTGATAGCAAATCTGTTCATTAAATACAAGTTGTTTTGCTGGAAGGTAGAACAATTCTTGAATGTTTATCTATATCCACACTTGCATAGTCTCAGAAGAAGACTTCTCACTTTTGAATCAGAAGGTTCTGGGTTCAAATTCCACTGCAGAAACCAGAGCACATAATTACAATCCAGCAGATTAAATGAGGCTCTGCCTATCCTTTCATGAGGACTAGAAAAGATTTTTTGATGCTGTTTTGAGAAAAGGATGCTAAAAATCTCCAGTATCCTAGCGAACAGTTGCCAATGTTGAATCACTGATTTAAGAGATAATCTGGTCAATTATTTTAATGCTGTTTGAGGACTGGTCTTCGTACATTCACTGCTTGCATATAACCATATAACAATTACAGCACGGAAACAGGCCATCTCGGCCCTTCTAGTCCATGCTGAACGCTTACTCTCACCTAGTCCCACTGACCTACACTCAGCCCATAACCCTCCATTCCTTTCCTGTACGTATACCTATCCAATTTTTTTTTTAATGACAAAATCAAACCTGCCTCTACAACTTTTACTGGAAGCTCATTCCGCACAGCTAACACTCTCCGAGTAAAGAAGTTCCTCCTCGTGTTATCCCTAAACTTTTGCCCCCTAACTCTCACTCATGTCCTCTTGTTTGAAACTCCCCTACTCTCAATGGAAAAAGCCTATCCACGTCAACTCTATCTATCCCCCTCATAATTTTAAATATCTCTATCAAGTCCCCCCTCAACCTTCTACGCTCCAAAGAATAAAGACCTAACTTGTTCAACCTTTCTCTGTAACTTAGGTGCTGAAACCCAGGTAACATTCTAGTAAATCTTCTCTGTACTCTCTCTATTTTGTTGACACCTTTCCGATAATTCGGTGACCAGATCTGTACACAATACTCCAAATTTGGCCTCACCAATGCCTTGTACAATTTTAACATTACATCCCAATTCTTACTCAATACTCTGATTTATAAAGGCCAGCATACCAAAAGCTTTCTTCACCACCCTATCCACATGAGATTCCACCTTCAGGGAACTATGCACCAGTATTCCTAGATCACTCTGTTCTACTGCATTCCTCAATGCCCAACCATTTACCATGTATGTCCTATTTTGATTATTCCTACCAAAATGTAGCACCTCACACTTATCAGCATTAAACTCTATCTGCCATCTTTCAGCCCACTCTTCTAACTGGTCTAAATCTCTCTGCAAGTTTTGAAAACCTACTTCATTATCCACAACACCACCTATCTTAGTATCATCTGCATACTTACTAATCGAATTTGCCACCCCATCATCCAGATCATTAATGTATATGACAAACAACTTTGGACCTAGTACCAATCCCTGAGGCACACCACTAGTCACCGGCCTCCAACTTGACAAACAGTTATCCACCACTACTCTCTAGCATCTCCTATCCAGCCGCTGTTGAATCAATTTTACTACTTCAATATTAATACCTAATGATTGAACCTTCCAAACTAACCTTCCATGTGGAACCTTGTCAAAGGCCTTACTGAAGTCCATATAGACAACATTTACTGCTTTACCCTCGTCAACTCTCCTAATAACCTCTTCAAAAAATTCAATAAGATTTGTCAAACATGACCTTCCATGCACAAATCCATGTTGACTGTTCCTAATCAGACCTTGTCTATCCAGATAATTATATATACCATCTCTAAGAATACTTTCCATTAATTTACCCACCACTGACATCAAACTTACAGGCTGATAATTGCTAGGTTTACTCTTAGAACCCTTTTTAAACAATGGAACCACATGAGCAATACACCAATCCTCCCCATTTCTAATGACATTTGAAATATTTCTGTCAGAGCCCCTGCCATTTCTACACTAACTTCCCTCAAGGTCCTAGGGAATATCCTGTCTGGACCCAGAGACTTATCCACTTTTATATTCTTTAAAAGCGCCAGTACTTCCTCTTCTTTAATCATTATCTTCAGAATGTAACTGATGTAGCAGGCCACTTGATGCCCCCTCCCCATTCTGCCTACTCTCCCATTTAATCTCATGGCTAATCTTTTACCTCATCTATACTCCAACCATATCCCCTTATTTCCCCAACTCAAGTTTAAGTTTACTGTCATTCAACCATACACATGTATATCACTAAACAAAACAGTGTTCTTCCAACCAAGGTGCGCACATTACAGATAGTTCACATATAAATTAATATTGCCACTAGTAAATCAGCAAATAATAAGGTGAATTTACAACACAAGTTAAAAAGTAAACAGTATAACACTTCTGGTGCTTCATGTGTGAGTAGTGACAAGGAGTTCAGAAGTCTTAGACATGGGAAGCAGTTTTACATCCTAATACTACAGTACTTCCTGCTTGATGGTAGGAGGTCACAGAAATTGTTGGACACGTGAGAGAGCTCAGTGACCATGTTAAGGGCGCTGCGAACACAGCACTGCTGATAAATAGCTCTGATAGGTGGAAGAGGCACCCAAAAGATCCTCCCAGCAGTCCTTGCAATCCTTGTAGGGATTTTCAGTCAAATGCCTTGCAATTCACGTACCAGATGTTGATGCAACTGGTCAGAATACTCTCGGTGTGCTCCTGTAAAAGTTGGTTAGAATGGGTTGTGGAGCTGTAGGTAGGGAGGGGAGAGAAGCCTCACTCGCCTGAATCTCCTCAGTAAGTTGAGACGCTGATGTGTTTTTTTGACCAGAGGTGGTCAAGAAAGTCCAGAAATCTATAACCTTAATTCTTGAATATGCATAATAACTGCAGGCCCAGTGCTCTTTGGAATAAGGAGTCTCGGAATTAACAACTTACTCTCTTTAAATAAAA
Source organism: Hypanus sabinus (assembly GCF_030144855.1). Classification (NCBI taxonomy): domain Eukaryota; kingdom Metazoa; phylum Chordata; class Chondrichthyes; order Myliobatiformes; family Dasyatidae; genus Hypanus; species Hypanus sabinus. Next base: position 33,081,170 of record NC_082720.1, read on the forward strand.
CTCTGTATAACATTGTTAAATGACTAAACCTATCTCTCGAAACCAATCCTCTTCGTTTGAGATTCTCTAACATGAGGAAAAATCTTTTCCAATAAATTAATTACTTAATTGGCACTCTGATGCATTTCGAAAATTTAAAAAACTCCCACAAATATCTAAGTTCTTTATTTGGTTGAAATGCCACAGGGAAGCAAACCAACTGAAAGAAATATTTTTAACCATCACTTTTAGCTCAGAATAATAGATTAATTCTGTGAAACTCATTATTATATCTGTAATTAGAAACGTATGCATATAATGAAAGGCTTCGGTGGCACAAGTAAATCTCTTAACTGGCACCATAATCAGTGGAGGTACTGAGTTTACAATAAGATAAAATTACACTTTTAACCTTATAATTGCAGAATAAATGCACAAAGAAAAGAGAGGCCTGGAATCAAGTGTATATTTGTACATTTTTCTATCCGAGTCTGAGAAAATAAAAATTTCATTGTCTCCAAGAAAATGCATCTCTTGGTAGTATATGGACTTTGATAATCAATTGACTTTGACTTTGAAAGCAAGTGAGAATGTCAGAGGTAAGTTTTTTTTCACACAGAGAGTGGTGGGTGCATGGAATGCCTTGCCAGTGGTGGTGGTGGCAAAGACAGATAAGTTTGGAACATTTAAGAAACTCTTAGACAGCCACGTGGATGATAAAAAAATGGAGGGCTATGTAGGAGGGAAAGGTTAGATTGATATTAAAGTAGATTAAAACTTTGACACAATATTGCTCTGCACTGTGCCATACTTTCCTATGTTCTATGTTCTATCTCCTGTGTCTTTAGCCTTGTCCAAATGTCTCATTTTAAAAACAATTTCTTATGGGTGCCTGCAAGAAAGTGAATCTCAAGGTTGTATATAATATACATATTTAGATAAGTTTACTTTGAACTTTGAATATGTTAGATGAATTCTCAAAATATTCCCTAATTTATTTGCACAGGACTCAAACAATTAAAGTATTAACCCTGATATGGAGAGCATATTAAACTCAATTTAATCATAGCACTGAGAGTGAACGTCACTGTTTTAAAATTTAAACACCAAAGTGATGGATAATACTATTATCAAATGGCACCTATTCAACAATAACTAGTTCACCAACTAAGAGTCTAGCTTCCACCTGGACAACTGGGCCCTGGTTCCCATAAAGGAACTGCTCAAAATGGCTGTAATCCAGAGGTTACAGACCTTGAATAAGTCAGGAAAGAGCTAAAATATCAGAGACCTAATTATCTTGAATTCTTTAAATAAAATCTGTCCCATGCATGGTTGGCAGTGGCTATCTCCAACAAAAGGAAGCCTACCCACTTGGAGTATTACAAAATACAATATCCATTGACCAGACACTTAACTGGAGTAGATGCAATATTCTCTGGTTGCAAGAGCTGGTCACAATGATCAATACTGTGCATGAAGAAGGCTTCTGCGTAATTATCTGGGCATGAATCTTGAACCAGTGTTGCTACTCTCACTCTCGCATGTAGTCTAAGCATCAGATACGGATTCTGAATTATGTTATAGAGTGATGTCGCCAGCTTAGCTTTTATTTGGGAATAAAACAATGGCAGCCATCCTGAGATTGTGAATGGCACTATTTAACAACGCCAGTCTGGTTCTGTTCAAAAACCTGAACCTGAAGCTTCAAGTTCTTTGTTAGAACGGGCAAATCATGACCTGCTGTAGTAACTCCAAGAAATTATCATCTTTTAAGCAATTAAGATCCTGACTTGTGTGGACCCTTTTAGTTTTGGACAGTAGAGAGATAAATGTTACTGGACACTATTATATCATTGGAATCCAATTGCCCATCTCTAAACTCAGAAGATAAAAGTGACTTGTTATTTACAACTTAATTTATTTGAAAGTTTTTGTTAGATTATATCCATTACTTAAAGCAAATGTAATGTTTGTATAAAGATAACTAACATCAGATACATTTTGATACTGTTAAATAATTTCTAAAAGGAGAGAAAGATCAGCCTTCAGCAATAGTAGCAGTGAGACAGTAAATATTGACTCTTATTGTGACATCTGTAGAATCTCAGTATGTTTGGCTGCTAAGAAGGAAAGATATTATAAAGACATGATTTTACTTAATTAACCCACATAGCAGGCAACACTCATTCATGCGAACATGATGTCAGCAAGGAGTGAAAAACGATTTTGTGATAAATGACCACTTCAAATGTTTTTTTTTTAACTTGGCAGTTCTAATTCAAGCCTTTCCTCATCACAGAGTCTTCAAGAACCTCACAGAATCCGGGGGAGGATGACAACTGTTTAGAGGAGGTCGACAGGCTCCTTCAGGGCACAAGCACACCACTTGTGCAGCCACTGCACCAGTTTAGTTACTCATATCTTCATGAGTCTGGGAAGGCAGATGATTGCTCGGGGTATTAGTGTTACCAACTTGGCAGATTTTCCTGACTACTGGATGTTACGAGTAGTTCTTTAATTCACTTTCCTTAGATATTACACAGTATAAGAATCCATTATCCAGTGAATTACCTTAGTGGAAAGGGAGTAAGGCAAACCATTGGGAATTTCAGATAGCAGATTTTCAGAATTTTACTGTAAAACTCAGAAACAGCAGATGGTAGAGACAGGTACACAGCTCACTGTTATTGTCAGCAGATGTGGGATGCTAAAACTCTGCTCAGCTGGATGTTGGATGTCTGTGACTATCTTTGAATAGGACCTTTTTACAACAAGCGGTAGAGTATGTGATGGCATTTTCAGGTGACTCTGCCACACTATTCACATCCTCAGGAAAATTGGAGAAACACACCTGCAACATGAGTGACATGACCTTGCAGTTGACTGTAATGATGTTATTGACCATGCAAAGAGTTGACCTTTCTCTGTCAATTAAGCCAGGGCTCTTAAAAAGGGTTTGCACACTATTTTACTATTGTTTATTGCCTTAATAACATGTTGGAAAGTGTTCTCTAGTTGATTATTACAAAGAAAGAGTATATTGGCCATGAAGGAGATGGCTGTAAGAGTTAACATGAAAAAGAGGATCAAGAGCAAGATTCTGATTTGGACCCTCCTGTGTTGCATCATGGAGTCAAGCCAAAAGCTGGAAAGATTTGTAGTTGCAGTGGGAATGCACACAGATGTGTTACATAGTACAAGGATGGTAAATTAATATTTCTGACCAACAGAAATAATTTTTGTTTCTACTTCTTTACAATTTAGTCAATTTTTGATTACTGCCTGGTGGGTGGTCTTTCAAATGATGAATCGCCAGGCAGAATTTGACACTGTGCACTTGGCTCTGTGAAAGGAAAGCTTGTCTTTTTCAGCACTGCTCTGTGTCAGAGGAAAGGGAGTGATGATGAATTCTGCAGGCAGATGTTAGAAATTAATCTGGCAATAGAGGGGCCTCCTGATTAGGAATGTGCACTGCTGGTTGTACTCTAACCTATACTGCCTCCTCTTTCTTGCAATTGTTTGAACGTACTTGCACCTTGTTCCTCATGCGGTTCATCAGAACATAACAAGATATGAATTAGGCGCAGGAGGTGGAAACTCAGCCACTCAAGCCTGTTCTGCCATTCAACAAGATCATGGCTGATCTGAATTACCTTTTTACCTTCTTGCTGATAAAGAAACTGTCTGTCTTACCAGCCTCACCCTCGTACCAGTCTTCAAATAACAACATTCCAAAGGCTCACAACTTGTGAGGGAAAAAAATCTCATTTCTGTTTTAAGCGAGCCACCCCTTATTTTTAGACAATGACCTCCCCCTACTGCAGATTCACCTGCAGAAGACCACGCCCTCTCCACTTCCACCCTCAACTCCAGCAAATAGTTATCCAGCTTGTCCAGTCTTTCCACACAATAAAGACATCCAATTCTGGTATGAAATGAAAATCAAAAAAATTACTGCAGGTGATGGAAATCCAAATCAAAAACATAAAATACTGGAAATAGTCTGCAGGCCAGAGAACAGCTAGGAAGAGTGAGCTAGTCAGTGCTCCAAAGATAAGAAGAGAATACTATATTGAAGAATGCCATGTGTGTTCCCACCAGAAACAGCTGAATGTTGCACAGCAAAACCACTCCAGGTACTGTGGCTGAAGCACACAGGTATGTAAAAACCTGAAATATATTTTCCACACTGCAAAGACTTATGCCGGAGGTTCACCACAGGGGCATTAGGGGAAATAGAAGTCATCAGGTGGCGTTCAAGATTCTTGTGGGGGGACAGTAAGTGGCACCCCAACTTGAGGCAAGAGACCTGATCGGCCGTGTTAACTTGCTGCCATTGTCAATGGTTTGTGTTACTTTTTCATCATAACTTAGCCCTGTTAATGATGGATAAATATTGTACAGACGGTGTGATCTTTATGAGTCAGAAGGCGGAGAAACCTTGAACTCTAATCCTACTAAGAAACAGAAACTACAGAAAGTGTGTCAATAGAATGTTATGCACCTGGATCAGATCAATGATGCCCCATGTGTCTTATCTGTAATACTGTACTGCCTATTGAAGTCATGAAACCATCAAGTTTGCAGGAACATTTCGGTAAAAGACAGCCTGAAAAGGCTATTATGGTATTACTCAATTCCAGAAGATGAAAGAAAAGCATTGCACACTCGAGTCATTTACCAAGAAATCTAAAAATGACCTTGATAGTGGTCTCTTTGCTTCTTACAACATTTCCAAAATGATAGCAAAGTTTGGAAAATCTCATACAATTGATGAAAGATTGATAATGCCTGCTGCATCAGAAGTGCTCGCTACTGTTCACAAAATGGATTCCAGTATTCTAAAATTAATTCCCCCGAGTAATAAAAAAAACCCACAAACAAGAGAAAATCTGCAGATGCTGGAAATCTGAGCAACACACACAAAATGCTGGAGCAACTCAGCAGGCCAGGCCATCAAAGGGAAGATTTAAACTTCTTCAGGGTAGGCATCCCTGGAAGAGACTTCACAGAGTAGTAATCAAACCACAAACAAGAGAAAATCTGCAGATGCTGGAAATCTGAGCAACACACACACACAATGCTGGAGGTACTCAGCAGGCCATTTAGCCCTGCCAAAGGGTTTCGGCCTGAGACGTCAACTGTACATTTTTCATAGATGCTGCCCGGCCAGCAGAGTTCCTCCAGCATTTTATGTGTGTTCATCTGAGTAACAGCACATCATATTGATGAAATAAGTGAAGTATCAACTATCCACAGAGCAACAAAAAACAGAATTTGGCATACAACTGGATGAGTCAAATGTGCTAGACCTCAAGGCATTGCTAATGACATACATGCAATGTATCAAAAGTGGAAAAAGTTTATGAAGAGATTCTATTTTGTAAAAAATTAAAAACAAGTATCAAATAATTATGATGCTCAAAATGTATGTTGAGGATAAAAGTATTCAAATTAGGAACATGATTTTTTGTGCAACAGATGGAGCACCATGTATGAAAGGTCACCATGCTGGTTTAGCAGTATTTATGGAAAGGATCTTCCAAATCTGTTTGCAATCCATTGTGTAATTCATCTTCAACATCTCACAGCAAAAAAAACCTCAGCAAGTCACTTTTTACAAGCATGACTCTTGTAATATCTGCTAGCTCATCCATTAACTAGCCGAATATTTTGCCAATTATGCCAAAGTAACGATGAAGAGTTTGAACGCTTACTTCTTCACACTGAAGTACATTGGCTGTCAAAAGGCTACTGCTTAAAATGTTTCTTTGATCTTTTTGACACTGTGGTTGAATTTTTGCTCAAAGTCGACAAGAGTTCGGAAACAAGATTGAACTTCTGCATGGAGATGTGACTTACCTAGCCAACCTGTATGGCAAAATTAACATTCTAGATATGAAACTGCAAGGACAGAATTTCAACTTAATCCAGGCAAAATGTACTGTGTCCACTTTTATCAGAAAATTGGAAATACATTAGCAAAACTTTGGGAGAAGAATGTTCTCACAATTTCCCTGTATGGAGAGTATGGCAATTTCATTCACAGATGGTGATTTGCAGGACTACTGTTTACACGTGCAGACACTGAAGAAGGATTTTCAGAATTGATTCAAGAATTTTAATGATCCGGAAGTTCGGGACTGGGTAATTAACCCATTTCTCTGCAAGGTGGAAGAACAGGAAGAGAGCTTGCAAAAAACAACTATCAAAATTCAGAATGATGGAGCAAAATCGCTTTTCGAAAATGTCAGCCTTTTTCTTATGTGCCTACACTGTCATACAAAGTTTCCTGGTCTTTGGAGAAGAGCCAAACTGCTCTTCTATTCTCCTACCTTGTTGAAAGAGGCTTTGGTGCAGTTAACCACATACTTACAAAATACAGAAACTGCTTGGACATTGTTACACGTGGAAACTTAAGGCTTTTGCTGTCACAACTTGAATCAGACATTTCAACTCTTGCTAAAGACCAGCAAGCTCAAGGATCACATTGATATTGAAGCTAATGTACAGTGCTCAGGTACTGTGTAAGCTAGGTTTAAGACAAATAACAATTTAAAGCAAAATAAGTTTTCTCATGTTTTCATGTGGTAGACATGTTTTTACACTATGGGGACATTGTGAAGTATATTGTGCCTAAGAGGGGCATTGGCAAGTTTGAAGGTGCTTTAAGGGGGCATTCAGCTAAAAAAGTTTGGGAAACACTGACTTAGTCAATGACATATTGGCGTGTAGATATTCATACCCATTTGGTAATGCACTCCTTGGTACTTGGTGATATCAATGGCTATGCAGCATGTATAGTCTGATTGGGGTGGACACTAGTTGCCCCATAGATTTTGATACACCTCTTCAGCATTTCATTGGTTCGCTACAGCAGATGTTTTCAGCCATGTATTAAGTGTGAATTCCTCATCTAGGAACAGTAAAATAAACAATGTTTCAAGGACTCCTCAATGAAATCAGTGAGGAGGTAGGTGGAATCTCAAACAAAAAAAAAAACAAACCACTGGAGGAACTCATTGGGTCAAGGCAATGTCTGCAGAGTGAGGAGGACCTCTACCTTGGAGAAAAGGAATTTTTCACGTGCATGAAGATACGATTAGGTCTGTGCCAAGCTGCACACTAAACCTTGCAAGTGATGAACACGGTTTGCCACTCATGTGAAGTCAGCATCATCTTGCAAAGGAGGGAGGCAGCTGGAGCTGCAAACCAAAGCAGAAAGGAGCTACAGGAAAAAGATAACATTGTAAACCTGTCTTGAAAATAAGCTAGATCTATCTGTCTTTAGAAGGTAATTATAAAAAACTGTAACTGCGTCTGACAGAAATCTGGAAGAGTTCATTGGTTAATGGTGATGACAATGGCGCACTACTTAGCAAACTTTGGGTTCCAGCAGACTTCAAATGTTTGCCAATATCAAGCAGCAGATACTGAGGCTCTTGAGGAACTAGGGTTGTGGCACTGTGAAGACGCTTGTTCTCAGAACGTGGAGGGTACTGCCTCCAGAGAACTGTCCCTCTTACTGATCAGCTCTGTCCTCTAAATACCAGCCAGTATCTTTTCCTGTGTGTCCAGCTCCCCCACACAGTTCCACACAGCTGCAACTGGAACCTGTGCTCCTGCAGCTGCAGGTCCTGCTGTTGTTCCTCGCGATCTGCTTCCTTGAGGCCCGAAGTGACACCGCAATGTGCCACCCACATTGATCCAATAAATCAGAGCTCCAAAGTAGAGATCAGACTCCAGCTCTCCAAAGTTTACAAAATAACTCCTCAGCAGAAACACTGTGAACAAAGGCTTGCACCAAAGGAAAAAGGAAAACAGATGTGAGGTTACACCATGTTTTGGCAATATTCCCTGTTGATTCTTTAGCCTCTTCAACTCCTGGCTCTGTTTTCACTTTCACTGCAAATTCCAAGCACAGGAGAGCTATAACCCCACATCACTGTTAAACTGGAATGTCACCACAATTAATGAGTTAGTGTATTGAATTTGACAAATTTTTCTCAATGGGGTTGTTTGGTACAGACCAGTGTCTTGAAGTTAAATACAGAAGATGGCAATTGGAGGTACTGACCCACACACTGTTAATTTCCTTACATTTAACCCTCCATGCACTGAGGTGTGTGCTCTCGGAAACGAAAAATTGCCTCCTTCAGGTTTGACCTTATGTTATATTATGAATATAGGATCCAAGTCAATTTTACACTACGTGTAACTTCACTTGGGGGTATATTAAAACATCAGCCAACCCAATGTACACCAGCTTCTCCTTTACCCCTTCCAAAATCATAAATATGAACTGCGTCAATAGCTTTGTCACCCTTGATCATGTCTGGTTAACAACTTGTGGTTGAGAATGAAAGAAAAGAAGTTCATAGCAAAACTTTGTATTAACAATTTATCTTATTTTTAGAAGACTTTATATGGTCCAGTTTGGAAAAGAACCCAGTTCATATCAGTGTTCCATGTGCAACAGAATAGAACAACAGTGGACAAATAACAAAACTTCTTAAGTTTGTTCTTTGGTCCTAGACCCTTACATCATGTTGTGGCTACTGTAAATTGTTGTGATGTTATAGAGACACCATGAAGCAGCCTGCTGTAATAGTCTAATAAAATGGTGTCCTACTTGTGCCAGATTAGTCAAGAACTATTGATTTAAGGAGACCAAACACAAGGACTGACTGTAAACTCTGGGTGTGGTTACAATAATTCTTAACCTCACAGGAGGTGTGCACATGGGAATAATTATTACAGCTGTGACCTCTGATAGTTGAATGACACTTTAGTCCTGGAATACGACCATAAAATCAAAGGCTTCCACTTAGTTTGAAGTATCATAGGAGGGAAAAATCAATAATACTGTCGTGTGACCCCTACTGTTTGCAACTCAATAGTGAGAGGTTTCAGGTCCTGAAATTTGATTCTGCAAAAGGGCACCTTCAAGATCAACAGAGTGAACTACGTCATGATTCTATGTCTGGATTTTAGAACAGTTATCTAGTTTAGCTTGTGTCGGTATTCCAGCTTTGAACAGTCTTTTGACTTTTCCTCACTTTAATTTACAAAGCAATAGCTGGGTAACGTTGTTTTATAGATCCTTCTACTACTTCTAAAAAGAAAACAAATCTAGTGAAATTCACTGAGTTTCAATTAATTCTCTACACCTGTCTCTTAATCATGTAAAAATGGCAATTGGACTTTTAATCTTAGGGTAAGATCTATCAAGCTGAAAGCCATTTACTTCTATCTGTCCAGGATGCCTGTGTGACATGTACATAACTTGCTTTGAATATGCAAGTAAATTTGTTGGAGTAATATTTGTCATGCACAAATTTCATTGGTCTGGAGTAGCCCAACAACAGGTTCCTAAATTCACAGCTGGAGGCTATAGACAAGCATCTGTTAGCAGTCAGTTTGCACTTGTCAATGTTATGCTGATGAAGTTCAAGGCCTAATTTCCAAATTAGGTGCTGTAATTGGATGGCCTATTTAACATCAGTTTTCAAACCCTGCAAATATTGTCATTCAGTAAAGTTAACCTACAATAGTTCTACACGTGCTTTGCCAGATGTCTGTGCAGGTATAAACTGGATTAAACCATTTTGCTACCTCATTATTCCTTTATTTGCACTTTATTTGTTCTTGTACTTATATTTATGTTGTTGCACTGTACTGCTGCCTCAAACAATGAAATGTCATCTACGTTCAGTAGCCACTATGTTAGGTCCATACATACACCTGCTTGTTAATGTAGACATCTAATCAGCCAATCATGGGTCAGCAAATGAATGCATAAAGGCAGGCAGACATAATTAAGAGGTTCAGTTGTTCAGACCAAACATGAGAATGAGGAAGAAATGTGATCTAAGTGACTTTTACTGTGGAATGATTGTTTGTGTCAGATGGGGTGGTTTGAGAACCTCTGAAACAGCTAATCTCCTGAGATTTTCCATATACTGGAGTCTCTAGGGTTTATAGGGAATGGTGCACAAAATAAACAAAAAGCATCCAGTGAGCAGCAGTGCTGTGGATGAAAACACCTTGAGAGATCAGATGAGAATGTCCAGACAGGTTCAAGCTGACAGGAAGGTGAGAGGAAACAAATAGCCACGCGTTACAGCAGGTGTGTGCAAAAGAGCATCTCAGAATGCACGACACGTCAAGCCTTGAAGTGGTTGGGCAACAGCAGCAGAAAACTGCATTACAGGAGGTAAATAATAAACCTGATTTTTATTGCAGTAGAAGCAAGAAAGAATGAAGTGAATTTTGCTAGGGAAAATCGTGTGGAGAAATGAAAACATGGTAAGCAACTGATCTCTCAATCTCATTCTCACTGTGCTTGGTCAAATGCTCATTTGGACTATTCATGAACCCTGAAGGTCAATCAGAACGGCAAGCTAGTTTTTGTTAGATTTTCCAGTAACTCAAGGGGAAGTATTGATTGATAAATCAAGTAACTTCTACCGTAAGCAAGATAAAACATGACCACAATGGATCTGAAATTAAACTAACACAGAAAAGAACAGGCAGAATCCACTGTCACCAAGCCTCCCCACTATCCTCAAGAGGTGGTGCTTCAAGAAAGTAGCATCCACCACTGAGGACCCTCACCATCCAGGACACACCCTCTTCTAGTACTACTATTAAGGAGGGGGTACAGGGGCCTGGAGACCCATACTCAATGATTTAGAAACAACTTCTTCCCTCTGCCATTAGATTTCTGACAGAATTATTTATATCAGCTTGTTAAAAACATTTCTTTTGATGTTCTGTAAAACTGATGACTGCTACAACCCCTTATTTTTTAAATATTAAATTTTCACATTTACTGATGTCATATGGCAAGAGAAAGCATGTTCCCAGAGTATAACCCATTCCTGGGCTTTGAACCACTGAATAATGCAAAAGAACTTGTGAAAAGTTCTGCTCAAAGCAGCTTCTGAACATTCTTTCTGCATCTCCAATTGCCCAGGAGTCTCTCTCTGGAAACACACTGTCCAGTGGTATTTGCTGAAGTAGGAAATCTACCTCGACTACTTCTTTCACTGATTTTTATCAATCATCCAGAAGAAAAAAAGATTCTTGCCATTTAGTGCTCTGTTTTATCTATTCATGCTTTTGATCCTACTGGTCTTGTGTCCAACATCTGAAGATTATTTGAATAATTACACAAAATGTTTTCTTTGAAAATAAACTGGCCCAACTTCAGTCAATGCTTTCAATTTATCCAGTACAGACTGCAAAGCTTATATTGAGCAAACAAGAGAAAATCTGCAGATGCTGGAAATCCAAACAGCACACACAAAATGCTGGAGGAACCCAGCAAGCCAGGCAGCATCTATGGAAAAGAGTAAACAGTCGACATTTCTGGCCGAGACCCTTCAGCAGGACTCAGGGTTTGTTCCCACATTACAGAAATGCCTGCAGCCCCACAGCCATCAGCAAATCCCTCCTGGGGGTCTCCCAAATGCTTGATCATATATGCAGATGGTACATATTGTATGTGAGGTGCTCATAAGCTAGGGCTAACATGTACCTTTTATATCTAGGAGTCTCATTTCTCCATTTTCTTGTGGGTTGAAATGGTAAAAGACCATAGGGCACAGGAAGAGCAGAAATAGGGCATTAAGACCACTGGGTCTGCTCCATCATGGCTGATTTATTATCCCTCTCAACCCCATCCTCCTGCCTTCTCTCTGTAACCTATGATGCCCCTGATTAATTAAGAACCTATCAACCTTTGCCTTAAATACACCCAACGACTTGGCCTGCACAGCCATCTGTGACAATGAATTCCACAGATTCACCACCATCTGGCTAAAGAAACTTTTCCTCATCTCTGATCTAAATGGATGTCCCTCTATACTGAGGCTGTGTCCTCTGGTCTGAGACTCACCCACCATAGGAAAACTCCTCTCCATGTCCACTCTGTCTCAGCCTTTCAATATTGAATTGGTTTCAATGAGATCTCCCCTCATTCATCTAAACAGCAGCGAGAACAGGCCCAGATCATCAAACCCTCCTCCTTATGACTCTTGTTTGGACCCTCTCTACTGCCAGCACATCATTTCTCTGATAAAGAGCCCAAAACTGCTCACAATACTTCAAGAGCGGTCTGACCAATGCCTTATCAAGTTTCAGCATTACATCCTTGCTTTTGTATTCTAGTTCTCTCAAAGTGAATGCAAACATCACATTTGCCTTCCTTACCACCGACTAAACCTTTGCAAGTTAACTTTAAGGAAATCCTTCACGAGGACTCCAGGTCCCTTTGCACCTCTGATTTTTGAATTTTCTTCCCGTTTAGAAGATTATCCATGCCTTTATTCCTCCCCGCAAAGTGAATGACCATGCACCTCGCTACACTATATTCCATCTGCAGAAATAGCAGAACTAACATAAAAGTCTCTTGCTTAGTTTTCAATGCATTCGTAAATACTATATAATTCACTTGGAAAATTATGTCTTCTGTAGTCACTGCATTTGGATGAAAATCTAGTTGATGAATATCTGTAACAATAAAGTAAACTTCAAATGTTACAAGCAATGGAAAATAAGACATAGGAGGAGAGAAAGGGCATTTGACCATTCTGGCCTGATCCTCTGTTCATGGTGGCATGGTAATGAAGTGGTTAATGCAATGCATTGCAGTGCCAGTGGTGACCAATCTGGATTCTCTTCCTGCTGCTGCTTGTAAAGTGCTTGCATGTTCTCTCGATGACCCAGTCTGGCAGACCTAGTCCTGATGATTTTGTACCTTCTTCCTGAAAGTAGTGGGTCAAAGAGATTGTGGAATGGGTGGTAGGGATCCTTAATCATGCCTTAGGCCCTTTGTTGCAATGCTCCTGGTAAATGTCACAAATAGGGGGGAGGGAGATCTCGGTGATCCACTTTGCAGTTTTTACTTTTCTCTGTAGGGTCTCGTAGCTTCCTTACCACACAATAATGCAGATGGACAGAATACTCTCGATGGTGCTCCTGTGGAAAGTTGTTAGAATAGGGGTGAACAGCCTTGTGCACATCAATCTTATTAGACGTTGTAGATGCAGCTGTATCTTCTTGACTAGTGAAGAACTAGTGTCAACTAGTGTCGTCCAGATGAGATCATGAGTTGTGTGCGCACTAAGGAACCTTGTACTCTTCACTTTCTCCAAGGCAAAACCATTGATGTTCAATAACGAATGGTTGACCTGTGCCTTCCTGAAGCCCATAAACATCTCTTTTGTCTTGAATATGTTGAAGACAAGCCTCTCTACCTCTTCTTTGTATGCCGACTTATCGTTGTTGCTGAAGGCAGTGTTGTATCATCAGCAAAATTGATGATGGGTTTTCTGCTGGAGTCATGAATCAGCAGCGTGAACAGCAGTGAGCTGAGATTGCAGCTTTGGGAGTGCACCACTGTTCAGTGTGATGGAGCTTGAGATGTTGGTGCCAACTTCAATCGACTGGAGTTTTTCCGTCAAGAGGTCCAAGATCCATTTACAAAAAGGGAGTCTCAATGAAGACAGTTTACCCGCCAGTCTCCAAGGGATGACGGTGGTAAATGTTGAGCCGAAGTTGATGAACAATATCCTGGCATATGAAGCATGGATTTCTAGGTAGGGTAAGACAGAATGGAGGGCTGAGATTATGGCATATTTAGTGGACCAGTCTGAGCGGCAGGTGAACTGTAGCTCGAAGTTAAGATTTTATATGATCCATTAGCAGCTGCTCAAAGCAGTTCATGTTTGTTGAAGTCAGTGTCACTGGGCAGTAATCCTTTAGGCCCATTACTGTCACTGTCTTACCACTGGAATGTTGGTGGCTGCTTTGAAGCCTGCAAGGACGGTGGATTATTTCAAAGAGACATTAATGATGTTGGGGAAGACCTCTATTAGTGGGACCACACAGGTCCCTCAGCTAGTGAACAGGTATATTGTCTGGCTCCGCAGCTTGGTGTAGGTTTACCCTGGCTAGGATCTGCCTCACCTTGGCTGTAAGCCAGGCAGAGAGAGGGGCTTTCTTCGATGTCATATAATAATATGCATTATTATATCAGTGCATTTTCCAATGTAGCCAGTCACGAATACCACATATTCATGAATATTGACGTGATGATCATAGGTAGAAACCCGGTTGAATATACTCCAGTCTGTACTGAGGTGGCACCTGATCTCCCTGTGAACTAATTTGACTCATTTAACCAGTGGTCTCTATGTAGGGATTAGCTAAATGGTCTGAGTATCCAAGGTGAGGGCACAAGGCTGCCTTTTAGAGTCCATGAACATTGCAATAAAACAGGTCTAATATATTCTCTCCTCATTTCGTGAGTTTGACATGCTGGCAGAACTTTGGCAGGACTATTTTTAAATTGGCATGATTGAAGTTCCATAATAGTAAATACATATATATCTGTGTATATGTATTTACTTAAAGACACACACACACACACATATATAGATAGATATGGAGAGAGAGAGAGAGAGATGTTCAAAATTGAATCCTACAGTGTTGTCTCGTCAAGATCCTATATAGTTGTATTTTGACTCGATTCTTAAATGCTTATCTTCATGAAATAATACTATCAGCCCTCCTATTCGTTTGCTGCACCTGTACATTAAGTTTCAGTTGCTTGTGTACACATACAGATCCCTACGAACATTAACTTTTCTCACACTCACTATTTAAAAGTACTGTATTTCTATTTCTTTCACACTGAAGTGGATAAGCTCACATTTTGCCACATAGTATCCATCTGCCACATTGTTGCCTAGTTACTCAGCTTGTCTCTTTGCAACTGAATTGCTATTCATATTCCCATTTACTTTTCCATAATCAGCAAACTTAGAAATATTACAATTGACCTTCTCAGCTAAATCAATGACAGAGATTTCTAATTCATTCCTAATTTCATATACAGTATTGTATATGAGATTCCTAATTTCATATACAGTATTGAAATCTTGCTCATCAACCTCTTGCAAGGCACTTTAGTCAAAGCCCTCTAAATGTACCACCTTCACCATTTCTAAATGTACCACCTTCACCATTTCTCCTTTATCCACTTACCTTGATAAATCCTCAAATAATTCCAATATACTGCTTAAACATAGTACTTGTATTTTCCTTTTATCAAACCAACAGAAGCTCTTGGGATTTTTGCTGGTGAACTCTCACATTTTATTTCCCTTTCCTTTATCCTTTACTTTATCCTTTGCTCACCTTTTTATGAACTCTAAAACATGCCAATCCTAAAATTTATAAGTTTTGCTGGCAACTTTATAAGCCTTTTTTCTTTGGTTTAATAGGGTCTTTAATTTCTCTAGTTACACCACTCCTCTTGCATTCTTTTGTCTTAAAGACATATATATTTGTTGCACCTGTATGTCAACAACCAAAAACAATCTGCACATTTTTAGCAGGCTATCCAAGCTAAAGGTATGAAGGCAAATACGCAGCAATGTAACTGCTCAACAATACTGTGGAAGCTTCACATCATCCAAGGTAAAGAAACCTACTGGAATGTTACCCGATTCCCATTCATTCACTCTTGCTGCAGGGTGTACAATCTGCTGCCTGTAGTAACTCACAATGGCTAAGACCTTTAGCAGCTACCAGGATAAAGGCTAAAGGAGTAATTATACCTCTAGGTCAGTCACCATTCTGATTTTGCATTCTTCTTGGTATTCCTTTATCATCACCATAGGAATACAATCACAAGAAGACAGCTCCATTAATATCTTCTGGAAGACAATTAAGAAAGGGCAATACATTGGTATAGATATGATAGTAAACGTATTCGGTATTCTTAAAATGCGAACCCAAACTGAGAATGACAAAAAGAATGAGCCTTTTTGAGACCACTTTATATTCCTGGTGGCAGCTGTATTCTATAACCGCGACTCCTTCAAACCATTATAGTTCAACAGATGAATGAACACATCATTATTTAGGAAAACACTGGTCATGGGTACACTTTTGTGCTTCTGTTTAACTAATAACTGTGAAAACATAAAACAGTCCCTTCCTTCACTAGAAGGAAATACATTGGAGCAAGAGAGAATAAAATGACATTTTGCATATTTTTATCAAATGTAGCTCCTCTTGTCATTAACAGCCACAGTTGTAGGATCTATCAAGCTAAGTTAAAACAATGCAATCATTTTTAACTAATAATGTGACTTCTTTATGCAACCCAAAATAACTAGAATTAATATCACACTTTTGACATATAAAAACATTTTGCAGCTCTTCATAGGGAGAATAACTAGACATTGACACCGAGTAGAAAGAGACATATTAGAGCATGAAATATGGCAACATTCAAGTAACTTTTCTGGTAAGTTAGTGTTATGTTTTGTAACTCCAAAACGGTAAACTAATTGCAAAAAAAAAGACGGGAGCCCAACAGAATCATTAGAGCAATTTTTGGGTTAGCACATCTACATTTAAAAAACAACTTCGGCCACCAGTGTTTGGGTCTGAGTATCAATTGGGGGTTTAATTTGAAGTGTAGCTCTGAATAGTGGATTCTTAAAAGCCACAAATCTCAGACCAGACAATGCTGATTAAAATTTATTTAGATGTCTGTGGGTGCATATCAGAAGGTGTGAAATTTATGAAAGCATGAAAGCAAAGAAAGCATTGTTGACACATTGTGAATCTGGAATTGTCCTTTCATGTATTGCACATAAAATATTAAACCCTATGTTGGGCCAGCCAGACCTTTTGACCGAATGCATCTCCATATGATGCCTGTTGTACCTTGTGCTGTTGAATAGGAAGCTGCTTCGTACCTACCAATATCTTTTTCTGGTGACTTAATTCACAGAACAACAAGAACAGGTCCTAGTTTTGTTTTCACTTTAAGCAAGGTGCGTACATATGACATGGTAGCATCGTGATGTATGCAGTTTACTTATTTTTACATAAAATCCATATTGAATTATTTAAATGAACAATAATGCTTAAAAATATGTTTATAATATTACTCAAATGCTACTGAAAAATTAAATACACAATACTCCTACCAATTTAGCTACAAGTTCCAAATCAACTAGATACACAGTACACTATATAATGCAACCATTATGCAGATGTCTACAGCATAATAAATTTCAAATTGTTCCATTCTGGCCTAAAGATTTAATTACTTTGGAGGATTTCTTACACTTGTGGGATAACACCTTTTCTGACAAAGGAAGTCAGTTTGCTTGGGAGGTGACACTTGTGGCTGTGAAAACAATCTTAGGTTCTGAGGCTACCTCTGTGGTGGGTGTAGGAGTTAACTCTGAGACTGCAGGAAGTGATTCTGACAGTTCTGCGAGCTACTTAGATCCTTGATTCTCTCCCAGTCCTGGCTTCTTTCTCTTTCTTTATCCCATTCTTTTTCATTTTCATGTTCCTTCTCTATTTCATGCCTTTCTCTTCCTCACTTACTTTCTTTCTTTCTATCTCTTCTCTCCTTCTCAACTTAGTCTTTCTTTTTCTCACCTTCCTTCTAGTTTCTTGTGAATATCTCTGAATTTGCTAATTTCTCAATCAATTACATCCGTTTAACTTCTCCAATTTGCATAGACATGTCATCCTTCTCTTTCTTTTCCTTTTTCTTCTTTCTAGGATGTGCATCTTGATTTTGGGAAGGTGCATTTAGTTCACTGGAGTATTAATCCTTCTACTACTCCCTTTACAATCTGATCTCTCCTCTTGGTTTCCTCATCCACAACATTATCTGACAAATCTCCATTGACTTATTTCCTTTTGGCCTTCCATTCATCCAGCTGGGCTTTAGTCTGTGCATCTACTTTTACAGGCTGCTTTTTGTCACCCACTTGAAGTTCATTCAATAACCTTAATACAGGCAGAGTAGATACAGGTTCTTTGTATTCACAGAAGCCAAATATTTGCAACTTTCCTGAAGCTGCTTGACCTCACTTCTAGTTTAAAACCAAGCCACATATCACAAGTAACTACCTGATTAACATATCAGAAGCTTTCTCAGATACGTCGCCTACAGAAACTGTTGAGGCTTTCATCACTTTCACGGATCCTCTGAGCAGCATGATCCTTCTTTGGTTCAATATGCTTTCCAACCAGAAACACAGAGGTTGACACCAACATCTGTTTGCCCTCTGTCGGACAACACTTCATGGTGTGCAGCATGGAGACAGTTGTGACCTCATCCAGTACCTTTCTTAATTCGCTTTCAGTTGACTCCAACACAGGGCATGTGGCATGCACTTGCAGGTTGATCTCCAATCAAATTGCAGTTGCCTCAGCTACTCACTTCCCCACAATGCTGGCCCTCCTGTTTCTACCACACACAAGCCCAATGTGACTCGCTGATTGTTGCATTTCACTGTTACTAATGTCATTCCCACAGGAATTATCTTTTCTCCAGTATAAGTTCTTAGTTGGATAACTGCAGGCTTCAGTTTAGTTTCTTCAAAATGCTATTCAAACTCATTTTGTTAAGTGAACGAAACAGCCGAATCCGTGCCCAATTCCATTTTAACTAATTTGCTGTTCACTTCTGGTATAAGCCCTATTGCTTGTCTACTGTTCATATTCACATTGTAAATCTCAAGGCTACCCAGTCCTGCATCACATTATTAAATTTTTCATCAACAGCATGCAGATTAGTGCTCTTTTTGTAACTGAAACTTGACTTTTTATCTTAATCTCTTCCCTGTGCAATACACTTATTTTTGTCTACCTGACAAGCTCTTTGTATGTGTCATACTTTGTTGCATTTTCTACAAGTTTTGCCTTTAAAATTGCATTGGTCTGATGTATGTTAGCATTTTCCACAATGGTGGTGCAATTTGTTCAGCCAGGCCAGTTTCAGTTTAGACACTTCAATTTTGTTCACGCTCACTTTCATTCCTGACTGCAACTCAACTATGTCTCTGCCTACTGTTTCCATTGATACAGCTATTTCAACTGCTCTTATAAATGTAAGTAGTGCTTCAGGTAGGAGCCATTTTTGAATACGCTCTCGGAAGATTCCACAACCTAAATGATCCTTCAGTGTATCATTAAGCCCATTACTGAACTGACAATGCTCAGCCAACTTCTTCAATTCAGCCACTTATGGACGCCGTTTCCTTTTGATTCCACTAAAGCATTCTGCAATATACAATGGTTTTGGTTCTAAATGATATGAACAAACCTCATTTCGGCTGCATGCATTGGAGCAGTCAAACTTCTAAGCAAACTTTATGCCTTTAAATCCAGTCCACTTAGCAAAATTGGTACTTGTTTCTTGTTGGCTATTTCATTTGCTTCAAAACACAGCAGAATTTGTTCTGTATACATATTCCAGTTATCTCAAGTAATCAAACATATCTATGTAGCCAGCCATTTCTGTTGCTATTTATGATTATTATCACCTGGTACTCACTGTTTATGAACTGGTGAATATGTTCATTTCCTAACTTTTTAAACTTGATGCCTCTGTCCTCTTGCACAGAAAGCATGCTGCAGTGCTTTTTCTAAAACTCAAATATCTCACTGCGCTTCAACGGGTAGATAGTTGTCTCAGGTTTGTTTAAAGCTTCCTTGTTTCCACTGTTAAGTTTCATAACTCTAACATATTAAACTAGCCACTGATCTGGAAGAAGATGGTACTAGGAAACAAGGCTACCAAAGGAGACAACCTCAATATGGTTCACAAACAATTCCTTTCACTACTTTTACAGCTTCTTTTTATTTCAGATATGGTTTTGCTACGGTTAGACCACATTCTGGCGGTGTGTTTTCAAGATGATCAGGTGATCGAGTGCCTTGCTGTTTCCGAGAGTGTTTCCTGAGGCTGTGAACAAAATGTGCTACATGGAGGCCAGGAAGCCAGGAGGTGGGGTCATGAGCATATGATCAACTTCGTCTCTCACCGATCTCACTAATCACTGAGGAAGACTGGAGCAAGTGTTCAGTGCCATCTATCAGCCTTCGCAATCTCACACTCTCACTGCTCCCAAGGGAAAATCTTTATGTTCAAGTGATCTCTCTCTCCCTCGATCCTGTCAGTGGATGGTGCCAGAGTAAGGTTTGATCGACACAGGTTTGTCCATTTGGACCCTAATTCAGTTTTTATGATGTATTCTAGTTCTGGTCTCTGTTTCTTTGTTACTACTTTTGGGTCATTTTGAATAGGGACAGCTTACAGATAATGGACACTGAGCTGAACTGAACTGAAATATGCTGTTAGATTTTGTGTTTTATATTCTGTGCTTTCAGTTTTTTTTGCTGCTATCTGCAAGTTTTTTTGTGCATGGGGTTTCATGTTTGACATTTGAATGGGATAGTTCCATGGTTCTTCTTTGTTTCCTGACTGTCTGTGGAAAGACGAATTTCGGGGTTGTATACTGCATACATGCTTTGGTCATGAATGTACTTTTAATCTTTGAATCTTTGTAATTGCAAGAAAAGACAGAAGCCCAAGAGAACGGGTCTTAGTTTCGTTTTTACTTCAAGCAAGCCGTGTACGAATGATGTGGTAGCATCATGACATACACAATTCACTTATTTTTACATATAACCAGAAATGAATTATTTAAATGAACAAGAATGCTTAATCAAACAATATATTTACAATATTACTCAACCTACTGAAATATCAAATACACAACAGTAATGTACTTTGTGACTAACTTTAGAAAAGGTGGTAAATACAGAAGGCTGAATTGGAGGGATTCAAAGTTCAAAGTAAATTTATACATATGTTTCTGACACTATATACTACCTCGAGATTTATTTTCCTACTGTCATTCATAGTAGAAGAGAAAAATATCAATGAAAATACAATGAAATCAATGAAAAACTATTAGGTTTGTAACTGTTTCAGAGATAACGAGAGGTGACACTCTGGCTTGGGGAAGATAAGTTTTAAACTTAGGCATTAATATACACACATCAGAAGTTAAGCCAGCAAGGGGCAATGGATGAATGATAGTGCAAAGTAGTCAGCAGTGGTTGGGAGAGTCTGGGCAGGAGAACCCTGGAATAATTAAATCTGGAGATGATATTAATGTAGCTGAGAATTTGGCACACAAAATAATTATGCCAAATGTTGTCTCTGATAGCTGCTACAAGCTATAGTTGGAGTAATTCCTTCTGCAAGCAGTTGTTTTAGGTTATGTCAATACAGAATATGTAAATATAAAGTGAGGTGGTATTTACAAACTTTCAATAATGTCTCATGCTTTATTATTAGCATTACAGATCTTTTACCTTCAGTGCAGTTTTAATATTTGAACCTGCAATAACATGACGAATTATGGCTCTTTGCTTAATGATATGTTCTATGCTACTGTGTCTCATTGCTGGCTATCTGCCAATCCCAATCAAAGTTGAATCTCAAATGTTGGTAAGGAAGGTCAACTCATTGGCACTGCTTTGTTATTTACAATAAATTAACAATGTGACAGATGAAAATCTTGCAGTTTGTTTTGCATAATGCACAATGAACAGATAGGAGGGAAATGTGAAGGATTCTGTTCACATGAGTTGCTGAAATAGGCTTGTGAATGCTTTGGCACTTTGTCAATACTCCTTTTATGTCAGGTGTACCAGGGTTTTCAGGGCATACCACAGATGAAAATTAGCGTGATTTTTCTATCAATTTTGCACAAAATGGGTATAGATCAGATGAATTAGGTTGTGAAAATGGGAGATGGTCAAGCTAGAGCTAGCGAACAATGCTACCTTGGGTGACATCTTCTAGATAGCCCATGAAACAGTTTATTTCACTTCTGCATCTTCTTTTTATTTTAAATATATTCCTGGTACCGTTAGAGTCTGAGGTCTACAGTTTGAAGATTGATTGAGTGATCTGGTACTTTGCTGTCTCTGAAAAGATTCCAGATGATGAGTGGCCATGAAGCCTGGAAGCTTAGCAATGGGGTGCAACCTATGATCAACTCCATTTCTCACTGATCTTGCTGATTAAAGCATTGAGGAAGATTGAGACATTGAGGTGAGTGAGTGAGTGCCAGCCTCTCACTCACTGCGGCCGGAGTACAGAGGTTACATGTGACACTCTCTCACTTGCTGCTCACGGGGGAAGGCCCCTGCATCTGGGTGGTCTTTCTCTCTCTCTCTGTCCCCCACAACACTGTTGGAGGATGAAGTCAAAGCTCTGGGTCTGCGATTTATGGATTGGACCATGGTTCTCTTGACCCCTTTCAGTTTTGTATCTTATATTCTTTGTTTTCACCTGCTCTTTCTTGTAGTCGTTTGTGGGATTTTGTTTTTTATTTGTATGGAGGGGGGTGGTTTGGCGTTTGATATTCTTCTTGTCATTTGTACAATTTGTTTGTTTCTGTGTGTGGGGGGTTTGATGTTCTAATTGCCGTTTGCGTGATTTGTTTTTGCATGAGGCGGGGTTGAGGCTTGATATTCTTATTGCTGCCTGCACAAATTGTTTTTTGAGCATTGGAAGGCTGAGGCTTGGTATTCTTATTGCTGTCTGCATGATTTGTTTTTTTTGTGCATGGGTGAGGTTGATGATCTTGTTGGCATTCTTCTTTGTACAGCTTCCAGGGTTTTCTTTGTTTCATAGCTATCTGGAGAAGACAAATCTTAGAGTTGTATGTTGCATCATACTTTGATAATAAATGTTCCTTTTACCTTGAACCTTCTTATTTCTTTAACAGCACCCAAATCCCATGGAATTGAAGCAGATTATTTCCTAAACAGGGGTACACTTTATTGGCTTCTTAACTGCTATGGTAGAACAAACAAGCTTCATAAAAGATCTTCCTAAAAAATGCTGGGTGCTGGGCAGCAAGTACAATCTATAAGTTCAATCTTCATCAAACCCACTAACACCGATTACAAGTCTTCAACACCACTAAAGGTTTTAGCCTGATTTTCTATTCCATCGAACTGTAGAAACAGTACACAAAGTCTTGCTGCACCTCAAAAGTACCTTCCCCAGAGTACTTCAGATATTAAAGTTGAGCAGGATCGAATGAGATATTGGATAGTTACAGCAAATATTAAGACAGACATTTTAAAGAAAAGAGCAAATAGGGAAACAATTCCGCAGGTTACGGTTGTGGTATGTGATGGGACAGGATGAAGATTATCAGAAATACAAGATAACTGAAAACTAGTATGGTAGTTTCTTAACCTCAGCGTTATATTCCCTCTCCTCCCCGAGTGAATATTTGTAATTGTAGTTTACTGGCTAATTTAAGTCGAAATACTTCCCTGTTCCTTTGTTGGAATGGATGGTCAGTAAACATGCACTGTCCAAATGTTAGTATTAAGACAGCTTTTGCAACATTGCTCTTAGTTATCTAGTCTTAGCAACTTAAATAAACACACAGATTCAGCTGCATCAGTATACCATTTAGCATAAGACATAACACAATGCGTCTTTCAGTCAAACATTGGAAAAATATCTTTTAGATCAAGCAAAATCCATAGCAAGAGCTGTCAAATATCTCAGAATTAAGTAAACTCAAAACATTGATTTTTCCAATAAAATCTTGCTCATAGTCTTCCTTATAAAAGGGACAGAACAGAAAACATTTGTTGAAACAGCAAATTTCATGACATATGCCAGTGATAAAGGATCTAGTCCTTTCCTGGCATATATGACAAATAAACTTTTCTCGGTCTTCAAGGCGAGTACAGGTATCAATTATAACTGATGTTTCGATGACAAATTCTGCCATCTTCTTCAGGAATGATGCCTGGGCACGTCTAGTCCGGTGGTATTTATACCCCTGTGTTCCGTCCCTCCTAATTGGTTAGTCCTCATCTAATCAGGCTTCACCTCTCCCACCTTGTTTACAATCAAATTCCAGTTCTTACTTCGAGCAAGATCTTTGTCTTTGTTAAAATTCTTTTTGCTGATTTTACCAGTGGACAAGGGGAATGTAGCAGTCCTGAGGTTCTCTGAGGAATACCACAGAAAGTCTAACAGATTCTGGACAGTCCTTCCTACAGAGTCCTACAGCGGGATTGCATGGATTCGATTATCAGGATGATTTCTGTTTTACTGAAGAAATCTGGACTGCCAGCAAATATATGCAAGACACTTCTGCCTCCCTCCAGTGGCAGTACCACCAAGACTTTATGGGCTTCCTAAGACAGACAAGGCGGGAGGCCTCCTGAGGCCTATCGTTAGTGGGACAAATTCTCTGGCTTACTATCTCACAAAGCACTCAACGATCATGCTCTCTCTCCTTCTTGGGGGCTATGAGTATCATACCATGAATTCAACCAACTTCATTAAAATGACATCCAACATCCAGCTTGACTCTGGAGGCAATAATGCTCAGTTTCAGTGCATGTCCCTGTTCATTAGAGTTCATATTGAGGACAGTTTGGTCTTCCTGTGGTCAAAATTTGATAAGGGTACCATTGAACTTTTTGAACACACCCTTACACCAACACACTTCCTCAATAAGGGGAACTACTATGAACAAACGGACAGAGTGGCCATGGGATCGGCCTTGTCACTTGCTATTGCTAATTTCTACATGGAGGACTTTGCGGAGAAGGCTCTGAGTTCAGCGTCCTTAAGCCCCAAATACTTCTTCAGATATGTTTGTAGTGTGGTCTCATAGATTCCAGGCACTCCAACAGTTCCACGACCATCTGAATAGTATACATCAAAACTCTCCATTTATGATGGAGATGGAGAAGACTAGTTGTCTCCTATTCCTAGACATTCTAATACAATGGAAACTGGATGATAGCCTCTGACATGGCATCTATCGGAAACCCACTCGCACGGACTTATACCTCAAAAATAATAGCTCCCATCACGCCTCCCAATGTACAGCGATTCTTTCTACTCTGATTAACCAGACCCTGAGATTCTCCCAGAAGAAATAAGATGATTACACACAACATTCCTACAGAATGGCTGAAAGGATGAAGGAAGTTAATCGGGCCCTTAAGAGGGCTGACAGAAAAACCAGGAAACCTAACAATGAGGAGGAACCCATCGCTACCGCTTGTCTTCCCTATATTTTCATGGTTTCTGGAAGTATCACCAGGATTCTGAAGAAATACTGGATTAGTAGCATCTACAATCCCATAAGGAATCTCAAGTCACAGCTCATGTGGGTCAAAGATGTCCTGGGATTCAGGTTGGCTGGCGCTTACAAGATTCCCTGTGAATGCAGAAGAGCGTATATTGGCAAGATGGATCACATAGTGGAAACCCACATCAAGGAGCACAGGAGGTGTATCCGTTTGGGTTACCCAGAGAAATCGGCGATGGCAGGACATTGCACTTGTAATGGCCATAGGATTGACTTCGACAGCACAAAGCTAATGTGCCGTGCCAGTGGCTTTTGGGATTGCTTAGTGAAGGAAGCCATTGAAATAAAACTAGAGGAAAAGATTTTAACAAAGACGAAGGTCTTGCTATAAGTAGGAACTGCAATTTGATTGTAAACAAGGTGGGAGAGTGGAAACCTGATTGGATGAGGACTAACCAATCAGGAGAGACAGAATAAGGGTGTACAAATACCACTGGCCTAGACATGCACAGGCATCATCCCTGATGAAGATGACAGAGTTTCTCATCGAAACAGTGGTTATAATCAATACCTGTACCGGGCCTGAAACCCGAGAAGAGTTTTGGATCCTTGACTTCAATAGCCTCAACAGCATAATAATTTTGAAAGCTGAGTACAACAGGTATCCATTATTAAGTTCTACGATTAAGGACTTAAGATGAATTCTCACAACCTGAACACAAGACAGGAGCAGACACGTATTAAACTGAAATCATGTAGACATAAGAACAACATAAGAGCATTAGAAATAGGAGAGGAGTAAGCCATCTGTTCTGTCGAGCCTGCTCCACCTCCACTGCTTCATTGGGCAGAGAATTCCACAGATTCACCACTCTCTGGGAAACGCATCCTAAATCTACTCCCCCAAATCTGCCCCCTAGTTCTAGTCTCTCCTAACAGTGGAAACAACTTTCCTGCCTCTATCTTATCTATCCCTTTCATAATTGCATATATTTCTATAAGATCTCCTCTCATTCTTCTGAATTCCAGCAAGTACAGTCCCAGGAGACACAATCTCTCCTCATAGTCTAACCTCCTTATCTCTGGAATCAAACTGGTGAACCTCCGCTGCACTGCCTCCAAAGCCAGCATATCCTTCCTGGGTGAACTCAAGTCGTACAAAACTGAAAAAAGCCTAAATAAAGGGCTATAGTATGAAATATGCTTGGTTAACTAATAACATTCAGACAAGGAAGTATGCCTTCTTCACTGATCTAGTCTATGTCTGACTCCAACTCACCAATTTAGCTGAATAAATGAAGGAGCAATGTATACTCATATTCAAAGTTTGAAGTAACCTTATTGTCAACATGCATATGTATCATCATATCAGAGAGTTATTTTCATGCAAACATTCACAATAGGACAAAGAAATACAATAGAATCAATGAAAATCTGCATACAGATAAAGACTGACAACCAATGTGCAAAAAGAAGATAAAATGTGCAAATTTAAAAATAAATAATTAAATAATACTGTGAACGTGAGTTGTCAAATCCTTGAATGAGAGTCTGCAGGTTGTGGAATCAGTTTTGTATTCAAATGAATTAAGTTATCCATGAAGTGATATAATCAAACTGATACAGATTCTTTGCATATATTATAAAATTTGATCCTACTGTAAATCTGAATAATCAAAATATATAGTTTTAGTTTTGAATCTATTTATCTGTTTTAAAAAGTATTCAATGATATATCGTGTCAAATCTCCAACAGCACAGACAAAATGCTGGTGGAACGCAGCAGGCCAGGCAGCATCTATAGGGAAAAGCAATGTCGACGTGTCAGGACGAAGGGTCTCGGCCCGAAATGTCAACATTGCTTCTCCCTATTGATGCATTCCACCAGCATTTTGTGAGTGTTGCTTGAATTTCCAGCATCTGCAGATTTCCTCATGTTTGAAATCTACAACAGCTCAGGATAGGTTTTCAAAGTTTCAACTTTATATGAAGACATGAATAAAAGAAAGTAGTATGCAACATAAACTATGATGAAATTAAAATAAGTTAAATTTTCCTGGATGGCACTGGCTAGCTGATTAGATCTGCTGTTATTATTGTGTTTCTTACACCAGAGATACAATACTGGCAAATTCAGTTGAAAATGGACATCTCAGTAGGAATCATGATCAATTTCGTTGGTCAGACCTCATTTAATTCTACTGGGGAAGTTGCCAGCACTAAATGCATTGCTTATAAAGCAGCTTGCAGTTTGGGACAGCAGATGATTATTATGGGCTTGCTGCAGCAACTTAATGAGAATTGCTTGAATCACTTTACACAGCAGCAGATTTCCACAACAAAGGGAAGCTTGTAAAGATCAAAATAACCAACAGGTTGAAGAAAATATGAATTACAGAGCTGTTTCTAATTTTTATACACTGCTCCTTAGAATTAATTTGAAATAGTGCTGTAACTGGTAGACGCCCAGTCTGTACCATGTACGGTATGTGTGAGGAAAATATGCCTGTTTTGAGAAACTTCATATTGGCTTCCCATGCCAATCCTGGCTCACTTAATCAATGTTACCAAAGAAACAAAATTGACCTAGTTCTAGCACTATATCAGTGTATCTCCACTCACCCCCGTAGCAACTTCCATCTCTGAACTGCCTAACTTATGGGCTAAATATAATGTAACAAGATGAAGATTAGCACTATGACATTGGAGCATGAAATCACTTGGTCTTGCTTCAGCTAACATCACAACCATTCTCAGTTGCTTATTAATTCTGCATTCCAGATGACATGAACCAAAATCTATGTGAAAATACATTTTGTTTCAATATCATATCTAAGTAAGATAAAAATTGATATCAGAACTTCTGTCAGGATGTGATTCTATTTTTTTCTTTTTCCTTTCAAGAAGTATAATCTAAACAAATTTTGGGATTAAATAATACATATGACTGCAATTTTCCTACAATAACAACCCATGCAAAGACTTACTCTTGAACATACTTTATTTTTAATGTTATACAAGATGTTCCAATTGAATCACTATTTAATGCTGTGAAAATTTGAATTAACTATCAAAGCCTGGACACACTCCATGTTCATTTTGCTTCTTGTGGAGTTAACAGCATTAAAGAAAGAGATCACAGATATTCTTGAAGTATAAATGTCTTCAGTATTCAAAATGCAAGTCATGCTATGTATGCAAATTAGAATTTTCATGCTGTCAGTCCACATCCATAAACATAATTCATCACTATTATTTCTGTGGGGTCAATTGCTACAAAATAGTATGGACTTACTGTAAAAACGGCTGGATCTAAGTGTAGATTCTGTAATTTCCTTTTATTATTATTTAAATGCAAGCACATTTAAGGGAGTTTGCAAGCCACTATAATAATTAAGATAGCTGTCCGTTCAATATTTAGTTATTTTGGACATTAATTTCAGTCCTTTTCATAAAATATATTGAATTAGAGTACACAATAGCTGATAAAATTAAACAAAGTCATGGGTATTCTAATCAATAATATGTTACATTTGCTACTTAACATTTCTTCTCTTTTTGTAAATGAAGATGGACTAAAACTAGCAGGACAAAAATGAAAGAACTCAAAAGAATGTGATTAATGCATGCAAACAATAACAAAAGTTACAGAGAAATTATTTGGGAATAAGTTATTGTAAATTGAATAGACATTTATCTGAGAACCTCTCTGGATTGGAGAAAGCTATCAGTTAAGCATCAGTTTTGGTAAGTCAATATAAATAATTATTAGGGACTATACAACTGAGCACTTGAGCAATCATGAACTTATTCATGAGAATGATTATAAATTTGTTAAAGGTAGTATCATGGTCCCAAATGAACAGCAGAAGGCATCCAAGTTTTGGCTCTCCAATTTCCCAGAATTTGGTTAGCTGCCCCATCCCTTTAAGACTCAGATTACCAATTCTTGCCTGTCGCATTCCTTCATAGAAAGTCTAAACTTAAAGGCATCATGCTGAGCACTCAGTGCTTAATTGTAGGAGTTTCATTTTGTCTGTTGGTTTGCTTTTGCATTTTGTTTATTTTGAGTCTGAGTTAATTCTTGACCTCACTCTGCACTTGGGTTCACTTGTTACAGCATGATTGAGCCATCATGAACCCTGCAGAGTATAAATGTCTGTGAACTGCTCTGGCCTGCCTGTGAGCAATTGTAGGCAGCCATGACATTTTTCAGGAGACCCATTTCACACTCCATAAACTCTCTGTTTCTGGTAGGCAGGGTCTGAGTTTGGCTGGAGTGGATGTCAGTTCTGAGCAAGTCCAAGTTGGAGACGCTTGTCAATATGTGTGTGGGATTTCTGTACCTACTGACTCCCTGTTGGTATGGTGGTAACCCCCAAGTCTGCCGAGGATTCCTGGTACAATACTCCTTGGTCTTTGAGTTACAGTATCTAAGTATCCATTGGAATGCAATAAGGCAATCTATCATTTCAGACCTTTCTGGGCCGCCACACTCTGGGAAAAGGATCTGCCTGTCTGCGCCAGTGCATAACTCTTTTTCAGAGACTTTGAGGAGGGTGTTCTATCACCTGCTGGAGGACATAGGTGAGTGACACAGCTCCTCCATCAGGTGAATCATTCAGTGGCCAATTATTCCATGGGATTTTGTAGCTTGGCTGCACAGAGGGGATGGAATATGGAAGCACAAACAGTGCTGTTCCAGAAGGGACTGAGTGACGAGCTAAAGAATGCCCTTGTGCCCAAGATCAGGTGGAGGGTCTAGAGTCTTATAGACCTGGCAATTCAACTTGATAACTGATTAATGGAAAAGCGAAGATATAGTTGCAGGGGATTATTCTGAAGAGACTCTCCCCCTGACTATACTTCATCCTCTTCTATTCCCTGTGCTGGGATTTCTCCTCAACTGCCGCTGATCCCATTTTCTGATGAGCCTTTGTAAGCAGGTTCTCCCGAGCCGAAGGACAGAAGGAGGAAGAGGTGCTGTCGTTACTATGGAGGCTAGACATTATCAGACCTCTTGACCAAGCTGCAGGGAAACTCCTGGGACCATCCAGTGTGAGGGCCAGTTTCACTCCCAGTTGAGTTCCTTCCGGAGTGGTGCTTCCTGTGCTGCTTTCATGGGGAGAACATAAACATTCCCTGGATGCCCTTTTTGACTCTGCTGCAGCAGGTACATTTTTTGACCTTGGACTGGCCAGAAATTTGACGATCCCCTTTTTGCAACTCAACTCGTGACAATGGATCTGGATGGGAGACCTTTGGTGCTGGGGCAAATCAACATCACCACTTAAGCTCAAGACTGGCCAGCATGAGGAATCAATCCAGCTCCATCTCATTTGTTCTCCAGAAATACTACTCATTCTGGGTCGTCCCACAACCCAAGAGTCAACAGGACTCTGGCATTGTTCTGGCCGAGTCAAACCAGTGCAAAAGGGGGCCTAAGACTCCTTCCAAGACAACCTCTGACTCGCCTTCTGAATTACCTGTTGAATTGTCCACTCTAACCCAATTGCATCTGATTTGTCTAGAGGTTCTCTAGAACACTTAGAGCTGCAGGAGGTCTTCACCAAGAAAAAGGCCACCACTCTACCACCTCATTGGGATATGGCTGCACCATCGATATGCTACCAAGTACTTGTCCTCTTCGAGGATTGCTCTACTCTCTATCAGCCCTTACACAATATTTATCAAATAGGACCTCTATAGTGCCTACAACCTAATCTGCATTTGTGAGGGAGACAAATGGAAAATGGCATTTAACAGATCTAGGAGCAACTGTGAATACTGGGTCATGCCTTACGGGTGGACGAATACTCCAGTGGTACTTCAAGCCTTCATCAATGATGTGCTCCGGGAGGTCAATACCACTTCATCTTTCCTTACCTAGACAATGCAATCATTTTCTCACAGTCCACTAAAGGGCACATTCAGCATGTCTGGCAGGTTCTACAATGGTTTCTCAAGAATCCATCAAGCTTGAAGATTGAATTCTATGTATCCAGTCTCCTTTCTTGTGTTTGTTCTATCTCAAGGCAACCTACAAAGGGACCCTGGTAAGACACAGTCCTTGCAGGATTGGCTTCAACTTACATCCATGAAACAACTCCAGTGGGTTCCGGTTTTTGCCAACTTTTACAAGTAATTCATTCACAACTGCAGTTCAGTGGCGGTGCTGCTCACCAACCTCACCACAAAATCTACTGGGCTGTTCTGCTGGATCCAGGAGGCTGAGGCAGCTATTGTGGGGCTAAAACTAAGGTTTGGGTCAGCACCTATCCTAATTCCACAGGATCTGGTCTTGCCTTTCATGGTGGAGGTCGATGCATCAGATATGGAATTGGGGCCATCTTGTCCCAATGACCTGCTTGGTCCACAAAATGCATCCCTCTGCTTTCTACTCAAGGCATCTTTCCCCCACAGAGGCAAACTATGGCAGTTAAACTGGCAATGGAAGAGTGCAGGTACTGCTTGAAGGGGTCCAAACATTTGTCTGTGGTATAGACAGATCACAAAAACCCAGCTTGCATCCAGGATGCAAAAAGGCTAAATTCCAAGCTGGCACATTGGTCCCTATTCTTTAGCAGGTTAAAATTCCTTATTACTTACCTCCCAGGGTCAAAAAATCACAAGCCAGATGCCCTCTCCCAACAGTTCGATACACCTAAGAAGGAAGAGAACTCTTCAACTGTAATTCCCAGTTCTAGATGGTGGTACCTTGCTACTGGAACATAGACTTGATAGTGCACTGAGCCCAAGACGAATATCGGGCAGATCCAGGTAATGGTCCTGCTGGTGTTATCTTTGATCCTGAACCTGTTCGTTTGGAGGTGCCCAACTGGGAACATACTGCAAACCTGGCTCAGCATCCCAGAGGTGGCTCACACCTTGGAGTTTGTCAAAAGAGGTCAAACAAAAGATGACCAGGCAGGACTAAAGATGTCTGAGAACCTGTCTTAGTGTGTGATGTCTGCCTACAAAATAAAGAACACTGAACATATCATCAAGGCCTGCTTCAACCTCTCCCCGTTCCTATTTGCTCTTGATCCCACAGTTCTCTGGACTTTGTCACTGGTTGCTCTGCTTCTTGGAAATAATATAGTAATTATGGTGGTTGTAGACCAAATCTCCAAGGCCTGCCTCTTTGTACCCCTTCCCAAACTGCCATCAGCTTCAGAGGCCACTAAGCTCATTACAGCACCTCTGCAGAATTCACTGTTTTCCCCCAGGTCACTGTCTGCAATCATGGCCCCCAGTTGGCCTCTAGATTTTGGAAGACTTTTGTAAGCTCACTGGGGCCTCTGCAAGTCTGTTGCCCAGATTCCATCCATGAACCAATGGGCAAATGGAGAAGGTCAACTAGGACCTAGAGAGAACACTCAGATGTATAGCTTTGCAGAACCCTACCACCTGAGTGACAACCTGACCTGGGCAGAGTTTGTACAAAATACATTTCAGCATTCATCTATCCGGATTCCCTTTTGAATGCCAATTTGTGTTCCATACTCTGCTGTTCCTGGATAAAGAAGTGGATGTGAGGGTTCTTTTAGCAGACAAGCTGGTCCAGAGATGTTGCCAGAAATGGGTTAAAATGAGAGTGACGTTGTTGGCCACTTCACGGCAACAACAAAGCCAAGCCAACTACCGGAGAAGATGAGAACTTGCACTTCATCCCAGTCAACAGGTCCAGCTCTCAACCAGACAACTAAATACAGGTTTTCTCCCTATGCAGGTAAATACAGAAAATTGGCCACTTATTACATGAATTTGAAGGGATATAGACCAAAAGAAAGTGGACATTGTGGACCCCACCTTGATAGAGGACTTTCACCAGCACCAGTCTGATCACCCTGCGTCGTTCGAAGCTGGCTGTAGGAAGGCTGGGGTGTTCTGCCATGGTCCCAACTGCACAGTGGCAGGCATCCAAGTTTTGGTGTTCCAGTTCCCTGGAGTTCAGTTTACTACTGCTGTCCCTTTAAGACTCAGACTGCCACAATCCTTCATGGAAAGTGGGTACTTAAAGGCCTGGTGCTGAGCACTCAGTGCTCAATTGTTGGCGTTCCATTTCTTGTACCACTGTTTGTGATTTTACCTTTGGACTTAGTTTGTGTCATCTTGTTTATCTTGAGTCTGAGTTAATTCTAGACTTCTAGAATTCTGCACTTGGGTTGATCACCATCCATAGCTCTCTAGCCTGGCCAATCTAGTTTTATTTTCTTTGACATCATTAAGACTGCATACAAGAAATTACCATTGGCATTGGAAGTAAATTTGTAATGTGGGCTATGACAGATATATAATCTGAGGCCCACATTTGGGGTGAAATATCTCTGGACTACAAATGACAAGAGAGATGGAATGCTCCCTGGTGAGCTAAATTATGGTGGAGGACGATGATTCACCCTTCCAAATATTTACAGTACTGTATATTGGATGTCGTGCTTCCCCAAAAACTTGAGGTCAGACAGGACAGAGATCCTAAAAGATGATGGGATGAGTGACTTACCAGTCAACAATGCATGACTAGAAAATGACAGTGTTCTCAGAAGATTACTGAGGAGCAGCAGCAGCATTTCATTGAGAAACTGGGACCAAGCATCCATCAAGGGTGGATGGTAGTATAGCAGTTAGCTTGATGTTATTACACCTCAGCGTGTTTTGGAGTTCAGAGTTTGTACATTTTCCCCATTGACTGTATGTGTTTCCTCCAGGTGCACTGGTTTTCTCTAATAGTCTAAACACATATCGGTTAGTAGGGTAATTGGTCTTTGTAAACTCCTGTGATTAGGCTGTATTAAATGGCTGGGTTTCTGAACCACGTCACTCACTGGGCTGGAAAGGCCGGTTCTGCACTGTATCTCTAAATAAATGAATCTTAAGCATCATCAGAGGAAAGAGCACAGGAGCAAAAAGAGAGCACAACAAGTGATTTTCTCACTATAATCACATGGGTAAGAACTCTGGGTGACAGTAGAGGGCAAATAACAGAATGGTACGAAGACAGAAACAAAAAGAAAAATTATTATTTAGATATAGCACAATAACAGGTCCTTCCAGCCCAAACAGTCCACGTGGCAAAGTATACCCATGTGAACAATTAACCTGCTATCCCGTACATCTTTGGAGTATGGGAGGAAATCACAGCATGCCAAGGAAACCCACGCAGTCACGAGGAGAACATACAAACTCCTTGCAGATAGCAGAGAGGATTGAACCCTGGTTGCTGGCATTATCCTGCCACACCCAAAGTCCAAGGAGGTGTAGATGAGACTGACATGAAAGGCTTTGAAAAGAAAATTTTGTGCTTTTGTGCCAAGCTGGAAACCTGATCTGAAGTATTCAAACAATCTGAAAGATGCAGATATACACTTCACAGAATGTGACACACCTGTAAAGCACAGCAGTTGGGTTGGTAGAGCCAGGCACCGTCACAAGATTTAAAGTTTCAGGACAAACAGTTGAATTATTCAGATGCAGGTCAAGTGTTGAAAAAACAGGCTCTGTGTTAAAGAGTATTTGATGGTTAGAATAAACACAGTGGGCTGATAGGCCTACTTTGGTTCTGTTAATCCTTATGATATTCACTGAGGAAAGAAGGGTGAAGATGGATTGATGCTTTGCTTGTACAGTCCAGCCAATTATGTCAGATTATTTTGAGGAAGCGGAGCTAGCAGGTAGATTTGATGGTGGGCCGAGGGTAGGAGAGTTTAATCCAAATTGGGGACCACTAAAGGAGGATAGTCAGCAGTTTGGTAGGATATGTGTAACACTGGTCTTATCACGAGTGACTAGTCACCGCACTCTGAGAAAATTAAATTGCATTAGGTGCTAGTAGGCCATCAGAAGGTTCCAGGTAGTGGAAAGAGGCAATCAATAGAAACCACACACTTCTGGAAATAAGTTTTGTTTATACAGAAAAAACAATATATACAAAATATTTACATGAGCAAGAACAATTCAAAATTCAAACATTCAGTTTAGGTTCCAAATCTTAGATATCAACAAAAGCCAGATTCCTGTTTAATTAGAATCAGTGATATTCCTTAGAATGACCTTTGTTACTCCAATTTCTCTAATTAATTAGATCTAGTGTTATTCCGTATTTAAAAGTTTACAGACTATATTTCCCTTTTTACTTATCCCTAGTTAGTTACAAAACCAAATGTTATTCATATACTCAAGTATTATAATTAACTTCAGTTTCAGTTCCAGGCAGTATATCTACAAGTTTAAATTCAAATTCAAAAATTATATATATACACACCGTTTAACACCTTTCATGACAATTCTCCAACATCACAACTCTTAAAGTAAATCTCATTCAGTAACATATCCAAGTCCTTGCAAACATAATCAGTTCTTGCAGAAAATCAAATTCTGATTCTTATACATCCAACAGTATTAAATCCTCTGTGTCATTACACAGAGGATCCTCTGTGTCTTATCGTATTTCTTGGTCCGTTGGAATGAAATAGTTTATCATCTACCGAAAGTCAAATCACAAACTTGTACAAAACTTGACCAAATGCCTTGTTATGATTTTTGCAGAACTAATTCCTGACTGCAAAGTAGGGATTTTGGAAACTGGTCTCTGCCAATATTGCCTCATTATAGCTGCTGTGTGTTATAGCCATAACTTCTGTAAATCTTTTATTGCTATTGCCTCTCCTTCAGCAGTTTAACCTGAGGGTTTCAAGTTAGTAGGGTAAAGATACTCACTACTGATTCCACTCTTAACAGTTCATGTCTTCAGCTTCTAATTGTTGCTGTGCTTAGAAACATAGAAAGCCTACAGCACAATACAGGCCCTTTGGCCCAAAGAACTGTGTCAAACATGTCCTTACTTTAGAAATTACCTGGGTTACCTATAGCCCTCTATTTTTCTCAGCTCCCTTACCTATTCAGGAGACTTTTAAAAGACCCTATCATATCTGCCTCCACCACCATCGCCAGCAGCCCATTCCAAGCACTCACCACTCTCTGCGTAAAAAAAAACTTACCCCTGCCATCTCCTCTGTACCTACTTCCAAGCACCTGAAAACTGTGCCCTCTCATGCTAGTCATTTCAGCCCTGGGCAAAAGCCTCTGACTATCCACAGAATCAATGCCTCTCATCATTTTATACATCTCTATCAGGTCACCTCTCATCCTCTGTCACTCCAAGGAGAAAAAGCCAAGTTCACTCAACCTGTTCTCGTAAGGCATACTCCCCAATCCAGGCAACATCCTTGTAAATTTCCTCTGCACCCTTTCTATAGTTTCCACATCCTTCCTGTAGTGAGGTGACTAGGACTGAGCACAGGACTTCAAGTCAGGTCTGACCAGGGTCCTATATAGCTGCAACATTACCTCTCAGCTCTTAAATTCAATCTCACGGTTAATGAGGGCCAATGTACCGTATGCCTTCTTAACCAGAGTCAACCTGCATAGCAGCTTTGAGGGTCCTATGGACTCGGACCCCAAGATCCCTCTGATCCTCCACAGTGCCAAGAGTCTTACCATTAATACTATATCCTGCCATCATATTTGACCTACCAAAATTAACCACATCACACTTAACTGGGTTGAACTCCATCTGACACCTCTCAGCTCAGTTTTGCATTCTATCAATGTCCCGTTTTAACCTCTGATAGTCTTCCACACTATCCAGAGCACCTCCAACCTTTGCGTCATCAGCAAATTTACTAACCCATCCCTCCACTTCCTCATCCAGGTCATTTATAAAAATCACAAAGAGCAGGGGTCCCAGAACAGATCCCTGAGGCACATCGCTGGTCACCAACCTCCATGCAGAATATGACCTGTCTACAACCACACTTTGCCTTCTGTGGACAAGCCAATTCTGGATCTACAAAGCAATGTCCCCTTGGATCCCGTGCCTCCTTACTTTCTCAATAAGCCTTGCATGGGGGTACCTTATCAAATGCCTTGCTGAAATCCATATACACTACATCTACTGCTCTACCTTCATCAATGTGTTTAGTTGCATCCTCAAAAAATTCAATCAGGATTGTAAGGCATGACCTGCCTTTGACAAAGCCATGCTGACTATTCCTAATCATATTATTCCTCTCCAAATGTTCATAAATCCAGCCTCTCAGGATCTTTTCCATCAACTTACCAACCACTGAAGTAAGACTCACTGGTCTGTAATTTCCTGGGCTATCTCTACTCCCTTTCTTGAATAAAGGAACAATATCTGCAACCTTCCAATCCTCCAAAACCTCTCCTATCCCTATTAATGATGCAAAGATCATCACCAGAGGCTCAGCAATCTCCTCCCTAGCCTCCCACAGTAGCCTGGGGTACATCTCCTCCAGTCCCGGTGACTTATCCAACTTGATGCTTTCCAAAAGCTCCAGCACATCCTCTTTCTTAATATCTATATGCTCGAGCTTTTCAGTCCAGTGTAAGTCATCCCTACAATTGCCAAGATCCTTTTCCGTAGTTTCTCTCCTTGTCCATCCTGTGTCCAGCATGCCTCTCCCTCACATAGCGTTTTTTCCCGAAATTCTTTTTTCAAAATCAGTAAACCTCGTTTTCATCCCTTCACGGGTAGAACATCCTAACCTTGCAACTTTGTGTTTAATTAACCTGGGTTACATATGGCTGAGAACATAAGAATTGGAATTCATGGATTAAATGAGCTCAGCTAAAATAAGATCCAAATTCATTGTTCTGATTTGATGGACAGTGGCTGGGGTGCAGGGAGGGATATAGTGCCTCTTAAAGCCTTGACCTTGATGTTAGTACAAGAATTTGGAAAGTTACCCCTCTCCCACCAAAGTGCTAACAATTCTGGGTCAATTGATAGTTTTAAAATCAGACTTTTACTTTGATACCAAAGGATATGGATCAATGGCATATAAATAGAGATAAGTTATCTATCAATGTGTTTAAAATAAATTATAAAAAGACAATTCCATGAACTTTCAAGCTGCACAAGTAAGGCATTTAGAATTCACTTGCTTTACATGCAAGAATACT
This sequence comes from Hypanus sabinus, assembly GCF_030144855.1. Classification (NCBI taxonomy): domain Eukaryota; kingdom Metazoa; phylum Chordata; class Chondrichthyes; order Myliobatiformes; family Dasyatidae; genus Hypanus; species Hypanus sabinus. The sequence continues at coordinate 33,119,128 of NC_082720.1, forward strand.
TAGTTTTACCATGCCTATTGCTAAATAATTGTGGATAAAAATAGAGTTAAAGGTACCCTATAATTTTGGATTCAAGATGCACAATAGCCATGCCATATTGAAACTGGGTAACTGGTTAAACCTGTCTTGTGCATAGTTGCATGCCACCCACTAAGGCTTGCTCAGTAGCACAAATTCACCATGCCTGATCCTCTAATGATCAATCAGTACCCTTGTAAAATATTTAATTACAGTTGCATTCTACTTCTAACTAATGTAAGGTTAACTTAACATTGCAGGCACATAACTGAGCTGTCAAATATGGGGATTGCAGACTAGCAAACATAAAATCAAACTGTGGTAAGTAAACCATATAATTATAGCAGTTGATTGCTTTCTGACTTCATGCTTGTGATAAAATTATTACTAGTGATGGTGGAAAAATAGGACTAACATCAGAAAACACATCGGGGGGGGTGATACCAGCCATACACTGCCTTATGTCATAAGCAAGTTTCTTGGCCAGTGTTCTTGGCTTATTAATTGTCTGCCCATTTTTGGGCATGCAATGGAAGCTTACCAATCAGAGCAAATTATTGAGATCCTCTCAAGAGCTGCTAGTTACCTCACTTCGTGTTCCTTTCCATCAAGACAGCACTTGCCCAGAGATGGGTTCACTTCTGCTGGGCAAAGGAACAGCACAATGGTGATGAAATGATGAAGATGCCTCATTTGTTTTTATTTATAGGCATATTGTTTCCAAGGCTGAAACATCATATGGTCTAAACACAGACAAATAGGATTAACTCACATGGTCAATATGGTCAGCATGGGCAAGATGGGCTGATGGCCCTGTTCCATTCTGATGACTCAATGTTTTGAAAATTTAATCATTGACATCATCTTGAAATACTTCCAGAATTTATTGTTCTCTCTTAATGAACAAGTTTAATACCTCTTTTAGAATCTAGTGATGGATGGAGCAGGTGGGAGGGAAAAAAATCAGGGGCAGTTAAATTCCATTCAGTGCTGTCTCCCCATTCACATCAGTTTGTCTGTTTCAGTGATTAATGAACACTTATCCTCATGGGACTTGATGCCTGCAGAATGGCACTCTAATAAAGCCTTTTGTTAAAAAGTATGAAAGATAAAAAGTTACCAATTTTTCATTTAAAAAATCTCTGAATATCACCAAGAAACAAATATGTTCACTATGTGAAAACTTGATGAGGCATGATTAAAACATAGCTAGAGATTACTCCATTAGACAGGAAAATAGAAAGTGATTAGATCAACAGGTAATTATTACCCATTGTTTTTTGGCTGACATCTCATTGATAACAAAGTGAGAACTTTAAACAGTTAGGGTTGACTGCAATAAATAATGAGATTTTAACATTTCCCATGAACAAAGTGGATATATCAGGATTTAATTGGAGAGGAAAAGAAGTGAAAACTGTCACAGATTTGATCAGTACTGCTCTGCATATGTGGAACTGGAATTAGGTCAGGTGGTGGATTAGAATTAGTGTCCAAGAGCCTCCTTGTACTGATTAGTAAATTGCAGCTGAGTGAACCCCTGTGCTCTTTTGCATGGAATTAGTTCATACTGCATACAACAAATTCAACAATTTGACAAGTATATGAAAATACCAAAATGGGTCATTTGGAAAGTTGTATAGATGTGTTGCACTTTGGCATGACCAAGTAGGGTAGGTCTTACGCAGTGAATGCGAGGGCACTGAGGAGTGTGGTAGAACAAAATGATCTGGGAATACAGGACCACAATTCATTGAAAGTGGTGTCACAGGTAGATAAGGTTATAAAGAAAGCTTTTGGTACATTGTCTTTTATAAATCAAACTATTGAGTACAGGAGGTGGGATGTTACGTTGAAGTCGTACAAGACTTTGGTGAGGCCTAATTTGGAGTATTGTGTGCAGTTTTGGTCACCTACTTGCACGAAAGTTGTAAATAAGGTTGAAAGAGTACAGAGTAAATTTACAAGGATGTTGCCAGGTCTGGAGGACCTGAGTTTTAAGTAAAGTTTGAAAAGGTCAGGACGTTATCCCTTAGAATGTAAAAGATTAAGAGGAGATTTGATAGAGGTATACAAAATTATGAGTGGTATAGATAGGGTAAATGTAAGCAGGCTTTTTCCACAGAGGTTGAATGGAACTACAACCAGGGTTCATGATAAAGGGTGAAAGGAAAAAGTTTATGGGAAACATGAGGGGAAACTTCTTCACTCAGAGGGTCATGAGAGTGTGGAACAAGCTGCCAGCACAAATGGTGCATGTGAGCTCGATGTCAAACTTTAAGAGAGGTTTGGATAGGTACATGGATAATAGGGGTATGGACGCCTGTGGTTCCAGTGCAGGTCGATGGGAATAGGCAACTTAAAGGGTTTGGCATGGACTAGATGGGCCAAAAGGCCTGCTTTTTTGCTATATGACTCTAAATCAAAACAATTTTCAGGCCGAATGTACAAATTTTGGAACTTGCATATTCCCGACTTCATGAAGATTTCACCTAATTAATAACCATTTCTGTCATCACAAGTACATTCTCTATAAAGAAAATAGAAAAAAATGAAGGGTAGGGTGTGGAAATGAATGTAATTTATACTCAACTTTTCTTTACTATCCAAGGGAGCCTAATTCATTTGAAGCAACAAATTTTTAGAACAATTGGGCTGACAAATAACCAAACGAGAGTTTAGTAAAATGAAAACAGCCCTTTCTTAATAAAAAATATGGTACAGAATAATTGGCTTGACAAAGAATTCTTCTTCTTGGTATTCTAACAGGGTTAGGACAGATTGTTTCCATTCCATCTGTGAAGCAGCTGATGAGGCCCAAACTCATTTCCTGTTATTAATGGATACTCAAATATTAAGTGCTTGCATTTCTTAGAAGCCATTGTAAACTTCTGATCCCACTAAATAGCTGAAATTAATGGACTTGCTCAGGAAAAATTGAATACACCATTAGTAACTAGAAGTCATTTCATTTTAAGTAGGATACAGACAATAATGCCCCATTAAGGTCACAAGTACTACCTTCTTTACGTAAGTACGATTATTATTCATAATTTGCTTAGAATGATAACAGTGAGAACTCTGCACTCAGGGTTTGGCAAAGGATAAAAATCATCAGCCAAGTTTCCATGTCTGATGACCCTCGCTAAGCAGTGTAAGAGTGGTAGCATGCAAGGATGCCGTTATTTTGAACATCAATTACTTCACTGTCATTAGCAGGATGGTGGTTACAGATGAATGGAAACTATCATATAAAACAAGTAGAAGAGTTTTTATGAGCTGTTAGTTCAAAGTCAAATTGAGTTTATTGTCATATGCACAAGTCCATGTTATGGACAGATGCAATGAAAAACTTGCTTGCAGCAGCACCACAGGAACATTGCAGCATTTGTAAGAAAAATGTAAATTAAACATAAATTATACACAATTTTTACAAGAGAAAAAAAATCACAATTTGAACAAAGTCTAATTCTGCTCCTATGTCATGTGGTTTTAAAAAATAACATAGTCCATATTAATATAAATTGATCAGAGTTGTCATAGTATTGTAAACTGTAGTGACTTGGGTTTTGCTGTTGGTTCTAGAGTTTGAAGGGAAATAGATGTTCTTGAATCTGATGATGTAGGACTTCAATGCTCTATAACACCATTGTTCTTGTTTCCGTTGAGAATGGATTCAAGGTAGAGCGCCAAGTTCTTATTTCAGTAGCCAGTGATCAGCCTTCTCTAATCATTCGAATAATGTAAGCTAAACTTGGCTCCTTCCATAATCATTAGATGCTTTATAGTTTGTATGAATTTTATGTGTAAAATAACTTAGTATTGCTGCTTCCAATGCTTAGATGTAAAGCCAACCAATCCTTTACCTTGTAATTTTATAAAACAACTTTTATTATGTAGTAGATTGGTTGGAACATTAAAATGCAAACTGAGGTCATGTCTTTGCTAGCAAATGCACATTGTAATTATGTGTAATCCAATTTATATAATCTTAATTACGTAAGTAACTCAGTGCAGAACAAATTACAATGCAGAAGGTAATCATTTATTTTTAGATTGATCAGAGCTAAAGATATTCTGTAGTATTTCTGTATCAGTTTTACTTTATAACTTCTTTATGCAGATTCTCCGCTGTAAATAATTACTTTTGATTTAATTATCTTTAAGGTATTGTTAATTTTGTAAAACAATGACATACTTTACAACATTGTTGCTTTAGACAACTTAAAAAAAATATATATTTACCAGTTGTCCTTCTGAAGATAACAGAGCAAATTTTGCCTTCCTATGTTTGGTTCAGGTTCCTGGAGCAGAAATGATTTGAGTAAACTCATCTTGGCTCCAACCAGCTTTTGCATCGCAGCCAATGGTTTCACTGGCTTCTCCTGCTCTTCATACTGCTTTAGGATCATCCTCAAGTGCAAAGATAAACCCAACTACTTTTCTACAGTACAAACCATCTTTCCTTTCATAACAAACAAGCGAAGCTCCTGGTCTTCATTGTCCACAAGATTCAGACCTTTTAATGACCTGTGTCCAGTACTTCCCTTCCAGGCAACTGGGATAAATTAAAATGTTTCCCCTTGGCCTGGCTCCAAGTTTAGACCTTCCCATTCATTGCGTCTTTCTCCTACTTTTCAGAGAACTCTTAGATCTCTAAACAAACTTTTAATCCAAAAGCAATATCATTACCATCAACAAAGCCTGTCCTTTTATCCCCTTTTTTCAATGTTTATTGTAAAACAATGACTTACTTCAATATACTGCATTCACTGTTAACAACACAATCTCCTCTACTGTGGGGAGGCCAAATACGTACATTTTGAATGATCACACTACACAATTCCATCTGCAGGCACAAGCTCAATTTTCTGTTCAACATATTACTATAATGTTAATTATCCATTATATTCTCACTCCCACTTCTGTGTCCTCTGCCTCCTTTACTTGTGAAGCTCAATATGAGCTCAAGAAACACCAGCTTGTCTTTTGACTGAGCACATTACGACTTTCTGGTATGCATGATTCCTGTATAAGATCAATCTCAGTATAACAATGCCAAAGTCAAAGTTTATTCAATATACGTATACTGTTATTTTTTTTCTCTTCTATATTATGTATTGCATTAAACTGCAGCTACTGTCAACAAATTTCGCGTCACATGCTCATGATAATAAGCTTGATTCTGATAGTTTATTGTCACATGACCAAGAGCATGTATGCACAGGTGCAAGGGGAAACTTAATTGCAGCACCATCACAGGTACATAATATCATGTAAGCAGCATTCACAAGAAAAAAAAACATGAAATATACACAATTTTTACAAGGAAGAACACAATTGGAAAAAATAGTGCCAAGTGATCAAAGTATTCATGGTGTTTCTCCACTACCAGGTTCAGGAACAGTCATCACCCCTTAACTCTCAGGCACTTGAACCAAAGGGGACAACTTCACTTGCCCCATCATTGAAATGTTCCCACGACCTATGGATTCACTTTCAAGGTCTCTTCATCTCATGATCTCAATATTTATTGCTTATTTATTATTGTTTCTTTTTGTATTTGAACAGTTTGGTGTTTTCTACACCCTGGTTGAACACCCTGAGTCTTTCATTGATTCTTCTATGGTCATTATTTCTATAGATTTACTGAATATGTCTGCAAGAAAATGGATCTCAGGGTTGTATACAGTGACATATATGTACTTTGATAATAAATTTACTTTGAACTTTTCAACTTTGTTTCTATGCTGAGGTACTGATTAGAGTTGTGAAGGCTGGTTAAAGAAGTGAACAGTTGAGGAAAGTAACTGTTCTTCAACATGTGTGGACTTCAGGCTTCTGTACCTCCTGCCAAAAGGAATGGTCTAAGTTTCAGAAGGAAAAAGGCTGAGGCAAGGGTGGCATCAGGCAATGCTATGGAAGCCAATCTCAGATATCTTAGTGATGATGCTGATAGGGCGAATGAATCGCACCTCAGGATTACAATTAATACCAACATTGTGAATGGCCTCATTACACTTCAAATAAGTTATGCTTAGGACTTCAAACAATGGTTTGAAAAAAACTTGGCTCCTCCAGTGTTGGGGCAGTAAAAAGTTCTCTCACAACTTTGTTGTTTTGGGTTCAAAGTTCATTGGGAATTGAGTTTGTCACATTATGCACAAGTGCATGTATGCACAGGAACACCACAGGGATACTGCATCATATAAGCAGTATTCACAAGTATTCAGTCTAACCTGTGTGAAGTCTACACTTCCCCTCATGACCACAGTGCTTTCATTTTGCCACACAGCAAAAGTGTGTCGATTAGTTGATTAACTGGCTACTGCAACTTGCCCCTAATGTTGCAGTAGTAGTAACAGAAACCAAGAAGAGCTGATATGAATATCTAAAAAGAAATGTACTTTATGGTAGGCATGAAATTAGTGGCAGAAAGGCCTGTCTTCACATTCTAGGAATGACTCAGTGACGATAAGGGTCAAAACAGGCTCTATTGGGTACAACTAGGGATAACATTGTTTCTGTGGAATTTGTACTTTCTGATGTTACAATGAACCAGCATACAGATAAGCAAAGGGAAAAGCCCGAATGTTGATTCTTTAGATAAGGTACATGTCATGGAAGAGAAGCTAATGTTGTTGATTTTTTTTTGTCTGAGACAGTAGATTGCAATTGAAACAGGTCAATGCACTGGCCACTGACAAGTGGGAGAGGGGGCAAGGCACAGGGACAGATTGCATGCTCAACCCAGTCACAGGCTTCTTCTAAATTGAAAAGGATGAAGATGAATTGATCACCCCTATCACAACCATATATGATATAAGCAGCATTGACAGAAAGTTTTGGGACAGAAATCTAACTGGAAAAATTCTAATGAATTTCAACATAAGTCAGGTAGAAGGATAAGTTGCTGCAACATATTTGAGAATTTTGGAGAGGAAAGTAAGGTTAGAACTGATGATGGAGACTTAAGAGCCAAAGTTTGGAATTTTAGTGATAAAAAGAGTGCAGATGCCGGAATTTGAAACTACAAATGGCACCTCAACTCAAAATATCTATTTATGCCTTTTGCCTCCATAGATGCTATTTGACCCTTCAGTTTTTCAAATATTCTGTTTTGTGTTTTAGATTTCTGGGAGAGAATGGCAGGTTTGAAGAAGAGTATGTGTTCATAAACTGCAAAGAGAATAGAACAGTACGTGGTCTCAAACACACTGAGGCGAGAACTGACTTACCAGACATCTGTAGACTCACTAATTCATTCAACAAACATCATGGGGAAATCTATTTTTCAGTCTTGAAACTTCAGCCAAGAATGGTTAACAATTTTGGTAAAGTGGTCAGTGGCCTTTTTCAGGATTATGATCAAAATCAGTATGCTTTTTGCCAAAAAAAACATAGCAGGTCCTGTAATCATTCATGACTTTAAGTAACAAGGTAATTTCACTTTGTTTATCAATTCACAGAGGGAGTTTGAATTACCTAAATCCTTAAGTCGATCCTGAATCTTTTAATATAATTTCAGTTTTTCTGACCTTTGTTATTGAATTGCTGTAATTACTTTGATTCAAGCAACGTTCTTTAAATACCATCTGTTTCAATGATAACAATGATAGCTTTGAGGTGCAAGTTATATCATTCTTATGCCTAGACACTTTAAGTTGGGGAATAATCTTTCAGGTACCCCTGTTCTTATATCATGATACAACATTTTTGTCTTTGGTCTCATTTTTATTTATCTTTTTTAGAGTTACTCCCTGCAGTAAATCAGTTAATCCCTATTGCTGATTTTTACTGCTGTAACTACAATGTTTCTGATGGAAACCATATACTTTATTATTTGTGAGAGAAGAGGAAGCGAAAACCCACTGCTCAGCTGTATTCTGAACATAGCATTGATTTTGACATTCAATATTTATTTTGTGAAGCCTACCTGCACTCATAATCCCTCAAGTAACAATTCCCAACAATCAATTAAAAACTTGGAAATACCTGTATAATAACAAAATGGTCTTTCTAATGACTGACCTAGAAAGCTTTACATGTGCTAAATGTCAGGGAAATTATTTGATATTCATCAGTTCCAAAAGCGAACTGCAAGGATCTAATAAAACTGAATTTTTTGCATCAAATAATTGTTACATAAGAAGTAGGGCTGCTGCCTCATGGGCTAGGTGATTCTGGTTCAGTGCTGACCTCAGGCTCAGCAAGCGTGGAGACTGCATATTCTTCCTGTGATCATGTGTGTTTCCTTCAGGTGCTCAGGTATACTTTTACTTCCCACATCCTGAAAACGCTTTTATCAGACACTGTGTAAAAAAAAAATGCCCCTAGTGTGCAAATTGACTGGTAGAATCTGGGGAGAGCTGATAGAAATATGAGGGATATGAAATAAGTTTGGATAAGATTAGTGTAAATGTGTGCTTGATAGTTGGTGTGGACTCACTAGCTAAAGGTCAATTTACTCTGCTGCGTCTCACTTTGACTGGATATATACTGTGTGCTTGAAATTGAATCATTGTGTCTTAACAATGTGCTCATCTTAAAAATCAGATAAAAAATAAAGATTATTTATTTATGGAAAGGGATAATTCTAACTGAACACCATAGGAATGACGAACTGAATGATATTGTTCACTATTGTATCATTTTATGATGTCATGGTTTGCAATGCTCCACCACATACACACACACACACACACACACACACACACACACACACACACACACACACACACACACACACACACACAAACACTTTTCTTTTTTTTCAAAATTTGGTTGCCCTGCAAATTTTGAATCCCATATGTGCACTGGGTTCAGTAGCCGGTAGCTCTGATGATTATTTTTCTGGAAAATCTCATAAATGACCAAATTCATTGAACTGCAGTGTAATTTGATCTCAGAGCCTGTGTTATAAGCCCAAGATTATAATCATTTCAGGATCCTTACAAATGCTTCATGCTTTACTTCTATCAGCGTTATATTTTCTGCACTGATAGTTTTGATGCAGATGGAATTCCCATGGTTACAGTACACATGAATGAAAAATATTTCACCATCAATCTCTCCCACAGAGCTCATAAGCACAGATATCTATGTATGTGTTAAATTTTCATATTTGGAGAAATATATTGTACCTTGACAAAACTATAAATGTATAACATAAAACACAGTATAGCAGATGATACGATAGTGTAGCATTTTAATATAGTGCAATATCATATCATCAGTTCTGCTATGCTTGATGCTTGCACTGCTGAGGAATATGAATAAATGGATAACTTTATATATGTTACATAAATTGTTACAGTACAAGAGGAAATTATTAAATCCACTGTCACTCAGTTGCATTGCTGATAAAGTTGTCCATTCATTCTTATTCCCACATTGCTTAACATGGCAATATATTGCATTAGTTTTTGTTTAGAGCTCAAACTCTTGCTTCCCATAAACTTTCCATCAGCTTTAACACAACATGCTGCTATCCATAAAACATTCAAGAAGCCAGACTTTTGCAACAAAGCATCTTGAACCTAAAGAATTTGGCAAAGCAATTGTGCATCTCCTTAACATTCGCAAGAATGACAAATTCTTCATTAGCAATGTATAGTTGGAATAGTAAATTCCATGCCAAACCAGTTACAGAAAATTAAATAATGAAAGATGAACATTGAAGAAGACTAAGAAAAATAAACAAAATATTTCTCAAACTCTCTAGCAAAATATTAGAAAGCTGAAGGAGTAAGAATCCACTCATTATCAGAGATAGCTAGGCAGCAGTTAATCTTAGTCATGCTATAAAGTGTGTAGTTGGACTACAGTAAACAAACATTAACATTTTAGATTCATCTTGTTTATCTGGGATAAGTACAAGAATACTTGACCATTCTAAATGCTTGATTGTAAATTGTTGGTGAAATATTGTTCCCTAACCATCCAGAGTGCAGATGATTTCAGAAGCTATACTATGGACTTCTGTTATTGACAGCATATGGATCAAAGGAAGTTGTTACTCAATTTGCACACGATACCCAGCATTGTTAACTTCTACTATTTAGAAAAACAATTCCAGCCCATTCAGTTTTCTGTATCAATCATGAGGTCTGAAGACTCTACATAAAAATAACTCAAAAGAGAGAAATTGAAGATAACTTTTCCTTATCTTCCAGTACTGAACACAATTCCCACACTATTCAGTCCCAGGCAACAAAATTACCTTAATATTTCATATTCATCTACAATGGTCTAAAAACCACATCAAGATGCATGAAAGAGTCAACAACAAAATGTGTGGAGAAAGATCATCGTTGGGCCCCAGTATTACAGACAGGTTGCTTATATCATCTCCGGAAAGTTATATGTATGGTGCAGAACTGGCAGCAATAAACAGCCACATTCAAAGTATTAGTGATAGTGAAAGACTGAAATCTTTTCATATACCCAGGCTTCAAGTATGTCCATTTACAACAGACATGCACTTAAGACTCCAATGTTTGAATTGTTTTACAAGTGGGATAACTGTTTCCATGTCTAATTGTGTTCCATTAAAAAGTCAATTATTTTCACACTTGTTTTCAAATCTGTCTACTGTCTCTCCCCCTCACTTTCTCTGTAATTTTCTAACCCTGTAACCCAATGTGGATTCTGAATACTTCTACATTAGGCTTGTTGAAGATACTCACGTTCTTTTGTCCCGTCAGTTAGCAGTCAAGCCTTCATCTGTCAAACATCTGGGCTCTGGAGTTACCTCCCTTAACCTTCCTAACTTCCTTTACCTTGAGTCCTACTTTTACATTAGCTGTTAGACATCTGTATGAACTCTAAGTGGCCCAGTGACAATTTTTGTCAGTTAATATTGATGTCTAACAGATTAAATCTTTACATTTTTCACTGCAAAATAGATTCATTGTTACTCACCAGCATTGAAAATATACTGTACTCAAGTGTCAGTGGCTCCACATAATGGATGTAAATGAACAGGAGTTACTGCAACTGCCTGCTAATCTTTGCACTTTTGCAACAAGGGACCAAAGAGGTTGATCTTTAAAAAAAATCCTGCCTGATCTGTCTTGATGAAGTTTCACAGCACTAAATGACTGTAAAATGTTAAGAGATCACCCTCTCTTGTTAACGAATCATTGCTACTTAAGCCAGGAAGGCAGGTCTTGTGAAACAAGTAGGTCAGATTACCTCAGCAGTGTTTGTTTTTAAATTATAACCTGTACTGTGTGTTTTACTGTCCAGTTTAACATGTTTTACTCTCTTTTTAAAGAATCACGAGACAGAATTGTTTCAAGGTTAAACAACACACCACAAACATTCAAGAATAAAATCAATTCCATTTATAATGCCATTAAAGGTCATGTTTACAACCAATTCTATCATTACCAATCCCATTTGGTGACAAATTTGCAACTATCAGTTCAATTCATGATCACTTGAAGTTAGGTATTTACACACTAAGTTGTTAGTGGAATTACTTATGAAAAGGTTAAAAGAAACCCGCTTCATTTTATGACTTTTCATTTTGTTCTAAACAGAATGGCTCCTAAGGGAACGCCAAATACAATACTTAATGAAAAATGGACGAGCAGTCAGCCAGAAGTAAAGGGATCACTCAATCTCATGTAAAATCAGAAGTTTCACTGCCATCACCAATTTGACTGGAAACACAAGTTGAGCTAATTATCCACCCAACGACTGGAATGAAAAATGCTGAATCTGCTGCTGCAAGTTATTATCAAATTTCATTTCACTTAAGCAAAAAAGTTACAAGAGCAAGGATTGAGCAAAGCGGAAAGTCGAAGTACACATCCATTTACATCTATGCTTTATTTGATCCCAATTCTGTACTAATTTCAAGGTCTTTGTTTACAAGGTTTTCCCAGAAATTCACTGAAGTCAATGGAGTGTAATTCTGATCATAGTGCAACATGCTTTCCGCAATCATGAATGCATTGAGCATGACTAGGAGGGTTGGAATTTCAATGTACATACGCTAGCCGTTCTTGATAAAGCCAAACAGGAAATGACCCTATTTTCTCCGTTCATGATTCCACAGAGCAAACACAAGCTGCAGGAGCAACACTGCAGGTCATGTAGCATCTACGGAAAGAAATGAACACTCTACATTTTGAGCTGAGACTCTTCAACAGGATTGGAAAAAAAAATAGAAGTCAGATTAAGAAGATGGGGGAGGAGAGGAAGAAGTACAAGGTGGTCAGTGATAGGTGAAACTGGGAGATGAGGAGGGGAGTGAAGTAAAGAGCTGGGAAGTTGATTGGTGAAAGAGGTAAAGGGTGGAGGAGGGGGAAATCTGTTGGATAAGGTCGAAGACCATGGAAGAAAGGGAATGAGGATGAGCACCAGAGGGTGTTGATGGGCAGGTAAGAAAAAAGTTGAGAGAAATAAGCAGGAATAGGAAATAGTGAAGGGGGAGGGGCAATTACTGAAAGTTTGAGAGATCAATGTTCATGTCATCAGGTTGGAGGTTAACTAGATGGAATATAAGGTGTTGCTTCTCCAACCTGTGTGTGGCCTCATCACAGCAGTAGAGGAAGCCATTGACTGGCATGTCAGAATGGGAATGGGAAAATAAATGAAATGGATGGCTACAATGAGATCCTGCTTTTTCTGGTGGACAAAACCATCTCCCAATCTACATCAGGTCTCACAGAAGCTGAGGAATTTATTTGGAACTTAGTTCTTCAAATGAAATACTTACATACAGTAAGAGTCAAGGAATGTGTTCATTCCACTATATAGTTCCTTACCCTACATTTATAAATACCCATTTATATCCAGAAATCATGGGAAAACAGCTATAAACTTGAAGTTACCTGAGAAAGATATTGCTTTGAATCCATATCTGAATAAAGGAAATGTAGAGATCACTATACCATGAAGCAGATTTGTTTTATTTATTAGTTCATGACAAATGGCCATCATAATATTTGTTAGCAATGAGAAGCTGGCACTGAGCTCCTGTTTTAAACAACTGCATGATATTTAGCAAATTTAAGATAAAACATAATCAGCCATAAGAAAGCTCAAGATAAAACTGGATATTTGATTTAGTGTGCATTCTGGGTACTGCTACAGTTTGCTGTTTATAGAACACAGCAACTGAAATACAATCAGGATTCCAGTGCAGGTACCCTGTGCTGGAAATTATACTGGCTGTGACGTGATTCTGATAATTTTGTCTTGGCAAGCATACATACTTTTGTAATTTCGTACATTTGTGCAACTTTATAGAAGATAAATCATATTTTTGTTTTCATTCAAACATATTTCTTGCATTTATAGTGGCAAATTATAAACTGTTAAACATGGGTTCCAAGTTCTACCTGCGATTAGCATGATTTAAAACGACAGAGTGACTTCAGACTATGTTCAACCATTTATTACTTTCAAATGATGTGCTAGTCATTTTCATAATGAAATAGACATCCTTTGATAACAAACAAAATCAGTTATGCCCTCCAAAAACAAAGCAATCTGAAGAGTTTACCCAACAGCAGAATCTCTTCATATGGACTCGATGATGAGGATAGTTTTGTGTGCAGTGCGCACACTACATCTTGAACCAACACCAAAGACTACATGAGACTCAACAGTAAGTGGTCTGGGATGTATCTCATTTCATTAGTGTACTTTGACTTTGTTTGCATAGGTATGGTTGATTCCACAGGGATTGCAATGATAGTGTAGAAGCTACCCCAATGTTTCTATCTGTACCATGTTACTTTATAATTATACATTATGCTGAAATTGTACTTTATTTCTCTGCAATATTTTCGCTGTTTTGCTTTAACTAAATGTGGAACTAGGCATTAGCATTGCCAGACAATGAGGAGTTTGAGAGCGTGGCAGGAAACTAAGAAGAAATCCTAAGAAATTTACACCTGGTGTAATTGCATCTTCTCTCAAATTCTATGAGTAGTAGTCATCACCACTCAGTAACTGAATAAAAAATAAGTCAAAATAAAACAAAGCTCTTTCTTTTCTGTTTACTTCACTTCAATTAATCAGTATTCTTTGTAAACAGTGCTTAAAATGGTATAGTTTAATAAATGGTTAAGTGAAAAAAGTGCTTAACAGTGATTAAGATGCGAAAATTATAGATCTATACAGAAAGAAATTTCTCTCAACTTTTCACTTCTTAGCTTCAAGTGTAATTTCAAATGAATGTAGCTTCCTTATGGTTCAACAAATAAAGAAGTTTTTCTATATTCATAGAAATCCTCTGAAGTTTTAAACACATCTACAAAATTGATTTCTAGCTTCTTTGTTTCAATTATTTCCCCATTCCTCAAGAGTATATTTTCTCATCCCAGTGTCAACCATGTGAATCTACTCCCTTCTCTCTTAAAGGCTCTGATATACATTCCACAATGGAGCGCCTGTCCCTGTTTCTGAATATTGGATACCCTTTTAAATGATCAAATCCACAAGGATAGGTTTTCATTTCGATTTCTGTTTTGGATATAATGTGTGCTACTAGTAAAATAATGAAATACTGGAGTGAAACTAAATACAACAGTGCCTTCCAAAACTTGTGCTGTCTATAGATATGTCTATAGATTTGTATTGCAATATGCAACCAGATGCCAATTCAGCTGTGAAAATATTTGCTTTGGTTGTCTTTCCTTAACGAACTATAACAATCACAGCACGGAAACAGGCCATCTCGGCCCTCCTAGTCCGTGCCGAACTCTTAATCTCATCTAGTCCCACCTACCTGCACTCAGCCCATAACCTTCCACTCCTTTCCTGTCCATATACCTATCCAATTTTACCTTAAATGACACAACTGAACTGGCCTCTACTACTTCTACAGGAAACTCATTCTACACAGCTATCACTCTCTGAGTAAAGAAATACCCCCTCGTGTTTCCCTTAAACTTCTGCCCCCTAACTCTCAAATCATGTCCTCTCGTTTGAATCTCCCCTGCTCACAATGGAAACAGCCTGTTCACGTCAACTCTATCTATCCCTCTCAAAATTTTAAATACCTCAATCAAATCCCCCCTCAACCTTCTATGCTCCAATGAATAGAGACCTAACTTGTTCAACCTTTCTCTGTAACTTAAGTGCTGAAACCTAGGTAACATCCTAGTAAATCGTCTCTGCACTCTCTCTAATTTATTGATATCTTTCCTATAATTCGGTGACCAGAACTGTACACAATATTCCAAATTTGGCCTTACCAATGCCTTGTACAATTTTAACATTACATCCCAACTTCTGTACTCAATGCTCTGATTTATAAAGGCCAGCATTCCAAAAGCCTTCTTCACCACCCTATCTACATGAGACTCCACCCTTAAGGGAACTATGCACTGTTATTCCTAGATCTCTCTGTTCCACTGCATTCCTCAATGCCCTACCATTTACCCTGTATGTTCTATTTGGATTATTCCTGCCAAAATGTAGAACCTCACACTTCTCAGCATTAAACTCCATTCGCCAACATTCAGCCCATTCTTCTAACCGGAATAAATCTCCCTGCAAGCTTTGAAAACCCACCTCATTATCCACAACACCTCCTACCTTAGTATCATCGGCATACTTACTAATCCAATTTACCACCCCATCATCCAGATCATTTATGTATATTACAAACAACATTGGGCCCAAAACAGATCCCTGAGGCACCCTGCTAGTCACCGGCCTCCATCCCGATAAACAATTATCCACCACTACTCTTTGGCATCTCCCATCTAGCCACTGTTGAATCCATTTTATTACTCCAGCATTAATACCTAACGACTGAACCTTCTTAACCAACCTTCCATGTGGAACTTTGTCAAAGGGCTTGCTGAAGTCCATATAGACTACATCCACTGCCTTACCCTCGTCAACATTCCTCGTAACTTCTTCAAAAAATTCAAAAAGGTTTGTCAAACATGACCTTCCACGCACAAATCCATGCTGGCTACTCCTAATCAGATCCTGTCTATCCAGATAATTATAAATACTATCTCTAAGAATACTTTCCATTAATTTACCCACCACTGATGTCAAACTGACAGGTCTATAATTGCTAGGCTTACTTCTAGAACCCTTTTAAAACAATGGAACCACATGAGCAATACGCCAATTCTCTGGCACAATCCCCATTTCTAATGACACCTGAAAGATCTCGTTCAGAGCTCCTGCTATCTCTACACAAACTTCTCTCAAGGTCCTGTCAGGATCCAGAGATTAAATTTCTTAAAAGCGCCAGTACTTCCACCTCTTTAATTGTCATAGGTTCCATAACTTCCTTACTTGTTTCACACACCTTACACAATTTAATATCCTTCTCCTTAGTGAGTACCAAAGAGAAGAAATCATTCAAAATCTCTCCCATCTCCCTCTGCTCCACACATAGCTGACCACCCTGATTCTCTAAGGGACCAATTTTATCCCTCACTATCCTCTTACTTTTTGAACTAGTTTGAGTAGTGTTTAGTAAATACATCAAGTACTCTGAAAGAAATAAAAAACACATGGCACGACTCTTTGGTGTTATCATGGAAGGGACAGAAAACGCCTTCTGCGTCACACTATGTCTCAAATGGAAACATCTGATATTCAAAAGACTGTTTTCTCTTAGTACTTTTGGTTGTGTATGTGGCAACTGTATTGAGCCATATAGGTGCAGCTGTCAATGGTTGGCATACTTTAAATGCATTTGCTGCCAAAAGTATTTTTTATTCACCACTGTGACCCACTAAATGCCACATCATGACAGCTTATGGGTAACTTAAAATAAATTTCCTGCTGTTCTATATCCACACCCAACAATCTTTGTTAAACTTTGACTAAACCAATTACAATACATTTACTATATGTTATTGACAGTGAGAGAAGTATGGATGATGGATTAAGAAGGTAGGGTGAATATGAACCATATTGTGTGGGGTGGAAAGAAGAAGCAGAGAAAGATTTCAGAGAGATGAAGAGAAGTAAAATGTTGCACTCAATTCAAATATAAATTGTGAAATCCTGGGAACATGAATGAGATCATGATCTGATATGTATTGACCTCCTGTTGGAAGTTCTTGGAAGCTCTACAGAGAAGGGTTGTTCAGGTTGTTTAACTTCAAATCCATGCCACAGGTGGAGCAAGAGGTGTTCGGGTGACAAGGACTGGGTGCAGGTGTAATATAGTTTCGGAGGAGGTGTGCTCTGTTGACCACATAATGTGAGATTTAGTTGCAAACCCAACAATTTAACTTCAGGCACAAGAGATTCTGAAGTTGTTGGAGCTGGACTTCAGATTCTCAATGCCATTCAGAATGCTCCTTTTTCACTTTGAACACTATAGTCTGGAATTCTGATGAACTTATAGGGATATTATATATTTTCATAGAGAATTTAAGAATATCCATGAGTAATTTTCTCTTAAAACCTGATTTGTCCTTTCTATAATTTAGCTTAGAGTGTCTGTTGAAGGCTTCTGCAGTTGGGGTGGGAATGATGTTACCTTTCCCTCTAGCCACTGGAGTTGGCTGAGTGTGGTTATGACATCTGTGTTGATAATATTGCCTGGGACAGGATGCTGACATTGACCACTTATCCTTCTTGAAAGATTTTGCAGAGACACTACTGATGTCATCTCTCCAGTTCTTTGCATGGCCTGCTGTAGACAGCCCATATCTCAGTGCACAGGAGTACAGACATTACATTAACCAGTAGATTATGAGCATTGTGCCTGTCTGATGTCTTACAATCTTCTCAAATAGCCAAGGATTTTTTGGTGCACTGAAAGAGTCAGTGAATTTAATCAAAAAGTTCTGTCATCTTTGAGACATGGCTTCCATGATAATGGGAGGCTGTCCATGATTTCTATCATCTTGTTGGGGAGGGTGAACTGTAGGGTTGTGTACCATAAACTGCTGTATATTATTACTATTCTTTTGTATTAGTCACCTGGAAGACCTGTTCACTCATATTCTTTAGTGCACAAATGCGTGATGATTTGGAGCTTGGTCTTGGGTGTACATGTACTTACTCTGTGCATATTGCATATTAATGACTAATGCTGATGGGAATATGATTCTGATTTGGAGGTGATAAAGGTTGATACTTTTCCTCTGGACCTGTATAGCTGCTCAGCTCCAGAAGGGGACTTGTTGGAGGCTGGTAATCAGTGCATCAAGGAAGATATGGAAATGTTGGAGCCATTATTCAGCCTTGCTTGACACTGCTCTACACTAGGATTCTGCTCTGAACCCGCAGGTTAGGATCTGAGCTTGTATGCGATCATGAAGCAACATATGAGAGGGAGATGATTTTTTTTGCAGGCTGCAAAGTTTAAAAAAGCTGCTCCATAGTCCCACTCAAAAACATAGTTGAAGATCTTGTGCAAAGTTAGAAGAAGCCATTGGTTGTTGGAGCTCCCTACATTTCCCACGGAATTAATGCTCTGTGAGGATCATGTCCCTGTGACTCTAGATCACTGACATTCATACTGCGGTTCAGGGAGAAGTTCTTAAGCTACTGAGAGGAGATCGTTGAGGAGGACTCTCACATGAATAACTCTCCCTGTCAGGGAGACCACCCTGTCTTTGCTGAAATCAGATTTCTCTCTAGTATCTGAAAATGGGTACCATCATGGCTTCCCTAATATCTACTGACATATCCACACCACAATTATAGGGGAGTTGCAGTGTATCATATTGTCATGGGTGGGGTCAAGCAGACTCATTGTGTTTTCTCATTCAGAGATGATATATGTTAGCTATGCAGCAATTAAGTCTCATAATTATATTTGACGAAACAGAGTGTTGATGATGATAAAGCCACATTCCAGCCATTTTGGCAGGAAGAGTTGGCTCCCTCTACTTGATTCTTTCTAATCACATTTCTTGAAACAAGAACTTTTCCCTTGAAGTCACATTTTGTTGGAACTGAATCAAATCAGATTCCTCAACTTCCTTCAGCAGCCTCCATTTAAATACTGAATACCCTTTAAGGGGATGATGGCCTCTCATACTGTATGCAACGAATAATCTGCCCTCACTCATCCCTATTTTAAACCAGGGAAGATTTCAAGACATTAACGCTGTCCAGCGCAGAGCAGAACTGCAGGGGCACTAGTAACAAGGTGGTCACACCTTGATCAGAGGAAAATGAGCATTAACCAGCTATTGTCGAATGTTATTTAATAGCATAAAAATTAGTTTTAACGTAGGTAACTAACTATTGCAATTTCAAATGCGCAGCGACTATTTCCAATCTTGACAGAAGCATAAATATTGAATATACCTCAGTGGGAATTTTAATAATATTTCGTCAGCAATCGTGGGTTATTTCTATGGTGTTGCCTCCTGAAGGTAAACAGTTGAAAGAAAACGCACTTTAGCTGCGAATATTTTGAAAGGGAGGCAAATGAAAATGTGGAAATGGTTCTCACTGGCACGCAAACAGAAAAAAAAGCATTTCAACCTGTACCCTGGCATGTCTGTACAATCTCGATGAGTCCCGTCTGTTCAATGGTATGTCGACTCCCAGCAACACATTTATTCAAGCACAGTGCCGTAAGACAATAAGAATACAACAAAACGCGACATTAAATTTCTGAACATGCAAGCAAATACTCCAAAGGAAGAATGCAGCTGAGATGAGTGCTTTTAAAATCTATTTCGAGATCACAATGTATTCTTTGTTGAAGTCTGCAGGTCATCAGATGAGGGATAGATATTGCACCTGACGGGAGAATGGCCGTGGAACAGGGCAGAAAGGCACACTTACCGCTGGTGTTCATAACGCAAACCTCCTTCACCCTCCTCCGCACGGAGATCACCAGTCACCTTACAAGTGTCAGGTCCCTGGTGCTGACAGTCTCGGTGCTAGACGATGGATAATAGTTCCCTCTGTGATTGTATCATTTGTTTAAGGTGATAATCGTTCGATTTCTCCCAGCTCCAATTTCTGGCAGTCAAGAGCCAATGGGATCTTTCTCTGTACAGTAGGGTGATGGACAAGGTCAAAGACTTGAAATAACCACACTGGGCTGGGCGTTCCCTCGTTGCCGATGATTTTCCCGACTCTAATCACAACACCGACACGCAGCTCCTCGCCAGCACTGATTTGGAGACAACCTCCGGTTAATCCACCCACACACACTCATTAAGGATGTGCTCAAGACACAATCCCACAAGTGACCGTCTGCTGCTGGCCCTTGCTCGCAGCTACGCTGACCCGGCCGTTTCGCAGATGCACCGCGGCAGAATGGAGCTCCCCATCACATGCGAGCGGTCCGCTGGGCACGGAGTCATTGCTGGCATCGCCGTTGCCAAATCGTTGGGGCGGGGGGGGGGGGGGGGAAAGCTTTTGAGTGAAGCTGAGGAAAAATGTCAGCACCAGGGGGGAGGCGGCGAGCGGTGAAATACTGCCACCTGCTGGCCCGCAGCCGTAACACAACAGCGCGCTCTCTGTTGGAGCTCATTCTGAAACTCTTCCCGGCAGAGGTGAGCTTGTTCTGGTTCCACCCACCGGTCGGGACGAAATGGTTAATCCACACGCCGGTGACAGATTTAAGTCACGGGCAGTCACTAACCAGCGGCAAAGCAGTAATGAAATCACGACAAATTAGATTCCTGAACCCACAGATATTCAAGTGGGCAAAGCTCTTTCCAACTGTGGTAGGACATTCACATAACGACTTACATGCCAACGAGCAGGAGTTGGCCATCCACCACTTGACTCTGCTCCACCACACATCCACATCCTGGCCGATCTTCCACCTCATTGCCCTCCTCTTTCACCATCTCTTCCGATTTCCGTAATATGGAGAGGCCACTGCACGGGATTGAAAGAAAAAAAGTTGCTGAGGGTTGCAAGCTCAGCCAGCTCCATTGCGGGCACTGACTAGTCTCCCCACCGTACAGAACATCTTCAAAGGGTGATGCCTCAAAAAGGCAGCATCTACTATTAAGGTGTGATATTAATAGGTTTGCTGATTGCAAAGTTCTCAACTCAAACGAAAATCTTAAGCACTAACTGAGGTAGATAGTTATGGGTAGCCTCAGTAAATGGAGGTTTTACTATAGCTACCTACTTTTCAAAGGTTGTCACTTCCCTTTTAACCCTCCATGGTGAGTTTAGCTGCCAATACCCAGTATTTGAGTGATGGGTCCCCCTTCTCTAGCAAGGAGGAGGTACCTCCAGCGAGCAAAGTAGCTTAAACACAGTTCATTTATTTTTAGTGGCATACATTTAAATTTAGGTAAAATTCTTAAAAAGCATCTAAAGCTCACAGAGGTTTTCCATCTTATAAAAGATTTCCAAACTACAAGCAATTTCTAAAACACAGATGATTTCTAAACCACAGATACATTCCTATATGCTAAAATGACGTACCAATGAGTTGCAAGGGAACAAGTCATTCATCACAGAAATCAAAGGTAAAGAGATGGATTCTAGTTCACCCCAACTTTGTCATTCTTGCTTTTCTTTGTCTATTCCTAATAAACCCAACTGCTCCTTATATCTGTACTGTTTATTGCCACTATGGTGACTTCACACATATGTATTTTTTCAGATACTTTTTTTACACCGAGTTTCTAGAGTTTCCAAACACTGAAGATTAATGCTGTGAAGCTGACTCTCTGAGTACATAAACTCTCCAATTATTGATCAAATCAATTGCTTGATGTGCTAGGTGATGGTATCAAACTGAACTGCAAGCTTCCTTAAACTAAATCATTTAGCTGCTGTTGCCTGGTTTGATTCAGGCCAATTACTATAACTCCATTGTCTTACGCTACTTCTCTTGGGCAGCCCCATGCTGTGTGCCAGCAGTGGGTACTCTATAGAAAGTGCTGTTTGTTTGCAAAGCTGTCATTTTAACTTCAGACATTATTACTTTCCATTTACATTAAGAACTGTAGGCTGGTTCATATTTATGACAATAAGCTGTATAAAGAATGTCGGGTGGAAGTTTAACTTACTCAAAAACAACTTTCTCATCTCTCTAACACCTGCTGTGTTAGACAACTGAGCTTGAAAGCAAAGGCCACCCAAAGCTGAACAGTGAATATTCATCACAAAAGAGCCCCACCACCCGGGACATACCCTCATTACTACCATCAGAGAGAAGACACATGGTCAACAGTTTAGGGACTGCTTCTTCTGCAGTACCATCAGATTTCTGAATGGATGAACCTCAGTAATGAACCTCATTATCCTTGCTCTCTTTTTGCACTACTTGTTTAATTTATGTATTTATATTTTTTACATCATAATTTATAGTATATTTTATGTACTACGCTGTACTGCTGTCGCAAAACAACAAATTTAATGACATGTGTCAGTGGTAATAAACCTGATTCTGATCTGAAATTTAAATATCCTCAACAGCAAGGGTAGAGAATTCAAAGATTCGCATTTCTCTGGAGAAATGTCTCAACTTTGTTCCAAACAGCCTTCTCCTTGTGACCAAACCAGAAGCACTAATTCTTGACCCCTCAACCTGGAGGAGAACTCCCCCTGCATCCAGTTTGTTTATTCCTGTCAGAATCTTGCAAGCTTTGATGTGATGTGGCAAGCGCTACGGTAGCAACTTTGCAGAGTGCCTGTGTGTGTTCACTGATGCTTGTTCAATGAAAAACTGAAATACATCTTGCATTCATATAATAAAGGCACATGCGGGACGGCAAGGCTGGAACCTGGAGCAAAAGCAAACAGCCTGAGGGACTCAGCAGGACAGGCAGCATCTATGGAGTCAAAAAGAAAAGCAGACTGTCCACTTGCCTCCAAGGATGCTGCTTGACCGGTTGAGTTTCTCCAGCGGTTTGTTTTTTCCGATCCTCACATTTATATAAGATCTGCAGCCTAATGAAGTGCTTCACGTAACAGTGTTGTACCAGTACCTAAGCAAGGAAGAGGTGAAGAATAGGGAACCACTGACCAGCCAGCCTGATGTCAGTAGTGGGGAAAGTTTTGCAATCTAGTAGGAGGAAAGCATAAAAACATAATGCAATAACAGGGTTGCGAACAGTAGACTTGGATATAAGAAAGTGAAATGATATTTGACATTTTGCGTTAGAGGTTTTTGAGATTTTCATTGACAGGACAGATAAGAACATACCTGTCGATGTGGCTTATTTGGCGCTGATGTGGTCTTCACCAAGGTGCTTCACAAGAGCTCATTAAACAAAATTAGATCACTCGCTGGAGACACGTCTTGATGCAGGATTATGACCCAAAGCTTCAAAAACTCCCTTCCCCCAACAGATGCTACTCCATCCACTGGGATCTTCCAGCAGATTGTTTGATACTCCAGAACACTCAGCGCAGGGGCTAATATATCGGTTTAGATTGGAGGTTATTTAACAAATTGAAAGTAAAGTTAAAACAAATGGATCGTTTTCATGTTGGGAGGCTGATGTGAGGATCAGTGCCATGGCTCAGCTGGTTTACAATCTATGTCAGTGATGTGTGGGCGGGAGCCAAGTGTGAAATATCTAGCTAGTGATAGGTGGTAATGTGGGCTGTCAGACTTCAGGAGGACACAGGCTGCTTCCAATGTGGATGAAGAAATGACAGATGCAGTGTAATATGGAAAAACGTGGAGTCATCCAGATTGATGTAGAAAATAAGAATACCTGCTATGCTCTTTAATGGAAAGACATTGAACAGTGTTTGTGTGCAGAAGGACCTTGGAAGCCTTATACGTGAAACACTGGAAGTAAAGATACAGCTACATTAAGCAATTAGGAAGACAAATAGTTTATTGTGAGAATCTTTAAATATATATGTAAAAAATTTCCTGTTCCATTATATAGTACTGTATCTTGTTAGACACACATCTGCAATATCGTCTACAGGTGTGTTCTCCCTATCTAAACAAGAGTAGTCAGTGATAGTGGGACTGCAATGAAAGTTCATTAGATTGATACTTGAGGTGGAAATTTTATTGCATGAGAAGAGATTAAGTAGACTTGGCCTGTAGTCTTAGGCTGAGAAGAAATGTGCAACATTTTTACGGAGCTTGAAAGGGGGCCATGTTTACCCTGGCTTCAGATTTAATGGTCATGGTCTCATATTAAGAATAAGGCATTTGGCATAAAAATAAGAAGAAATTGTTTCAATGACAACGTAGTGAATTTTGGAATTCTCAATTCAAAGGTGCTAAGGAAATGCGGTCACTGAGAGCATCCAATAAGGAAATCAATGGACTTATAGATATTCAGGAAATTGGGGGATTTGGAGGATGGTAGTAGAAATTAGAGCTGATTTAAAAGACAGCCTCTGTGTGACATAGCAGGCTGGAAGAATGGTCTGTTCTTGTCTTCATTTCTAAATGTTCTTAATGTATGTTTAATAGGTGTAATATCAAATAGTGACATCCAACCTCAGAGCCGGATGTCATTATTTGATATCACAGATATTCACTACACCAGGACTAATTTGTAGTGTTGGAATGACAAGGAGAGCACAAAAGGTTAAACTCAAGGGTTTAGTCAGCTTGTGAGATAGGAGCAAAAGAAATGGGAGCCGCCGTAATTGCACATTATTCAGTATCACAGCTGAACTTTGGCTTGGGCGTCCCACTCTGCTCTTCATGGCCTTTGATCGCATCTCATTCTTCAACATGAAGGCTCAGCAGCTGGAGCTCTCGAGATTGCAGAGAGGAAGGTGGAGTGATTTTGAGGTGGTTCTTCCTTGATGCCTTTAAAGCAAAAGGATAGTCTATGCAAGGAATTGCATAGTTGGGAACTTAACTGCTGTAAACAATGATGGTGGTGGCAGACCAAAGTAAAATCTGTGAGCAAAAACAATGTCCAAGTTAATATGTTGCTTTTCATTTAATGAAGGTATAAAGGTGTGAATGAAGGTATTTCCAGAACAAAGTACAGACTTGGAAAAGGATTTTTTTTACCTCTTTTCCTTGATTCAGACTGCTGACTATTAATACTGTATGCAAACCTGCAGCAAAATAGCATGATATATTAATGAATTTTTTTATCCTCTTCATTTAAAAATGTGAATCTACTCTGAACATACCAAATAATTTTTGCAATAAGCAAAAACTTGAATGCTATCTATTCCATTAAAAGCTGTGAAATGTCCTAAATGTAATGGAATTTATCTCAGGGAAAAAAAAAACGTGCCACAGCATTGAACTTACTACAGTGGTTTCAAATTTATGTGAGCATTATTAGAAAATGAATGTATTATATTTTAAAGATAAAATATTTGATCTTTCTTGTGGGTTTACATCTGCTTCTTTTCCTCTCCTCCTTCATCATCCAATCCTCAGGTCAAATGCCTTGCAATCTCTTTCTGTGGCAGATGGTCAATATATAGTATTTGTAATATTCTTTCTAAGCACCATAAGAAGTATTATTATGATAGGGCCACTGTACAAATACATATTCTTGTTATGAAAGTAACATGCAACAATATTGCAACAAAAGCCTGCTAATATCATAATTACTGGCCCATGTTTCTCCCACTGCTCTGGTAAATTAAACACAATTGCTTCATATTCAATGGATGGAATACCGTAAATTGCACAAACTCTTAAGTTATTTACTTCAGCAGTAGGCTTGCTGTTTCCTGGCCTCAGTACTGACCTTCCTGCCTTCTGGCCACGTTGGAAAATTCCCTGTTTCCCACAACCCTGACACCCGAGAGGAAAATTATAGCTTCCTTAGCAATGTTCAAAGAGCATTTTCCTTCAGAAATTAGTTTAACATAAGGATAAGCTTTCATTTAAATCAAGACAACAGAAAATAATACTTTAGACAGAAAATCTTGAATAACTTGGAAGCTGATGAATGTTGAAAGTGTGAATTGTGACTGTCTTTCTCATTTTGAATACAGTTGAATCCAATTCACAAAATTACCAATTTTATAAATTCCACTAATTTTAATCATTCCTTTAAGTCTGGTGGGTGCTTTTAGGTGCTCATTACTGGCTAGTTATTCCAAATACAAAATATATTTGTCATACTTTTGGTGATTTCTCCTAAAGCATTAATTCTGTATCTATATGACCACGTGGAA
Source organism: Hypanus sabinus (assembly GCF_030144855.1). Lineage (NCBI taxonomy): Eukaryota > Metazoa > Chordata > Chondrichthyes > Myliobatiformes > Dasyatidae > Hypanus > Hypanus sabinus. Next base: position 33,145,162 of record NC_082720.1, read on the forward strand.
TCTAGCCAACAAAATGAAAATGGTCCTGTTGATAACAAATCAGACAAATCTATTCCAGCTAATTACTATCCAATCAGTCTATCACAATCACCAGCGCAGCAATGTTGTCAATCATGCCATCAAGTGCCACTTACCAATAAGTCACTTACTGGTTCCCAATAATGACCCAAAGAACTGAAATTCTGATGTGACTGCCCTTAGCGTAGTAGCAGCACTTGACTGAACAAGGAGCCCTCATCAAGCAGAAGCCCAATTGTGTATGATGGTGCCACAGTTGTTAGATTACAAGATAAGTAATTCAGAAATGTGGACTAGCAATCTGGAAATTGAAGAGCAAATCTCACCACAGCAGCAATGGAATTTTAATTTAACTAATAATCTGGAACATAATAACCATGGAAACTGCTGGGTTGTCATTGAAGCCTACCTGGTTCACTAATATTCTTTAGGTGAAGAAATCTTTATCCTTACTGACTCTGGTCTATATGCAGCTTGAGACCTATCTCAAAAGTTAGTTATTAAATGCCAATTTGAAGTGACCTAGTAAACATCTTAGTTGTACCTGTGATGCTACGTTAAAACAGAGAAGGAATAAAGCAGAACAGAACACCGAGCATCAATCTAAACATTGGACACAGAAAGCAAAGTCAGTCCTAGTCCAGAGAACAATAAAAAGTGTCCCACAACATCGGGGAATTGGAAACACAAGAAACTGCATATTCTGGAATCTGGAGAAATACCTTCCTACCCTCCACATCCTTCTCCTTTGTAAATACTGACACATGGTACTCATTAGGACCTCACCCATATCCTCTGCACCCAACCAAATGTTCTCCAGTTTATCTTTGAGTGGTTCCACCTTCTCCCTAATTATCCCCGTACTCTGGATGGATGCTGGTGCTGGATTCCAAGAGGGGGGACTTTTTAGTGCCTACTAGGTGGCTTTTCAGAGCAGCTCATGGCTGAACCCCCTAGGGGATCAACTATTCAGGATTGGGTGATGCGTGTATTGAACTGGAATTGATTGGAGATACATTCTTGCCAATAATATTAAAGAGGATACCAAATGTATCTTCAGACACATAAAGTGTAACAGGGAGGCCAGAGTGGATAACAGACCACTGGAAAACAGTGCTGGAGAGGTTGTAATGGGGGACAGGGAAATGGTGGACGAACTGAATAAGTATTTTGCATCAGTCTTCACTGTGGAAGATAGGAGGAGGATGGTGGAGGTTCCAGGCATCAGGGGTCATAAAGTGTGTGAAGTTACCATTACCAGGGAGACGATTCTTGGGAAACTGAGAGGGGTCTGAAGGTAGGTAAGTCACCTTGATGGTGTACACCCCAGGGTTCTGAAAGAGGTGGGTGGAGAGATTGTACCGGCATTAGTAGTGATCTCTCAAGAATCCATAGATTCTGGAAGGCTGGTGAAACACTCTGGTTCTGTCGGCTGACAATCTCTGGCTCCACCAAACATGTGAGATGAAGGGCGAGCCCACCCCAAAACCCCTGTTTGTGAATGCTGCGTGATTCGATACCCCGTTACAATTATGTACCACAAAATAACAGACAGGACACTGCATACAATTAGACAATTTAGCTTTTTAATTCTTTTTAACATGCACAAATTGGAGCTCACCATTTTCCCCTTCGCCGATCCTGCTTCACCGGATCAGGGTCCCACTCTGATTGAGTCCTATGACCTCTTCTCTCCGGTGTCTTCTCCTTTCATCTTCCACCGAACAAAAGACCCAGCTCACTCCAGTGTCAAGCACGCAACACGCAAACACAGTCCCTTCATTGGACAGCTCACATTCCAAAGCACCCATTATCTCTAAGCATAGCCCAAACACTGCTTCTACAGAAAGACCATTACGTTAGCAGTGAAACCTTTCCCAGGGCGTTACACTGGAAAATTGCTCCACTTTTCAGAAGGGAGAGAGGCAGAAGAAAGGAAATTATGGGCCTGAAGTTGTTGGAGTCAGTTATTAAGGATGTGGCTTTGGGGTACTTCAAGGCACATGATAAAATAAGCCGTAGTCAGCATAGTTTCCTCATTGTAAATTTGTCATTGCCTGACAAATCTGTTGGAACTCTTTGAAGAAATAACAAGTGGGATAGGCAAGAGAGAATCAGTTAATATTGTGTACTTGGATTTTTAGAAGGTGCCATACATGAGGCTATGAGCCCATGATATTAAAGGAAAGATCCTAGCATGGATATAGCAGTGGCTGATTGGCATGCAGCAAAGAGCGGGAATAAAGAGAGCCTTTTCTGGTTGGCTGACAGTGACTAATTGTATTCCACAGGGTTCTGTGTTGGGATTGACTTATTTTACATTATATGTCCATGATTTGAATGATGTGATTGATGGCTTTGTAGCAAAGTTAATGACAATATGAAGATGGCTGGAGGGGCAGGTAGTTTTGAGGAAGTAGTGAGGCTACAGAAGGACTGATTATAAGAATAGGCAAAGAAATGGCCAATGGAATATAGTGTTGGGAAGTGTATGGTCATGCATTTTGGTAGAAGATATGAAAGGGTTACAATTTTCTAAATGGAAAGAAAATACAAAAAACAGTTGCTGGGGACTTGGGAGTGCTTGTGCAGGATTCCCTGAAGGTTAAGTGGCAGGTTGAGTCTGTGGTGAGGAAGGCACAAGTGAAGTTAGCATTCATTTCAAGAGGACTAGAATATAAAAGCAAGGATGTAATATTGAGACTTTATAAATCACCAATGAGGCCTCGCATGGAGTATTGTGAGAAGATTTTGGCCCTTATCTTAGAAAGGATGTGCTAAAACTGGAGAGGGTTCAAAGGAGGTTCACAAAAATAATTCCAGGATTGAACAGCTCACCATATGAAATGTTTGATGGCTCTGGGCCTGTATTCACTAGAATTCAGAAGAATGAGGGGTGACCTCATTGAAACCTATCAAGTGGTGAAAGGCCCTGATAGAGTGGACATGGAGAGGATGTTTTCTCTTGTGGGAAAATCTAAGAATAGAGGACACAGCCTCAGAACAGAGGGGCATCCTCTTAGAATGGAGATGAGGAGGAATTTCTTTAGCCAGAGAGTGATAAATCTGTAGAATTCTTTGCCACAGGCAGCTGTGGTGGCCAAGTCTTAATGTATATTTATGGCATTTAAGTCTTTACGTTTATTTGTGCTTAGTCAGGGCATGAAAGGACATGGGTGGAAGGCAGGATATTGGGCTGAGAGGAGAAATATATCAGCCATAATAAAACTGTGAAGCAGACGCAATTGTCCAAATGGCCTAATTCTGTGCCTAACTATTGTGGTCTTATGGGTATAGAATGCCTTGGGATTCCCCTTAATTGCCAAAAACTTTTCAGAGCCTCATATAGATTTTCTAATTCCCTTTTTGATTTCTTTTTGGCTTCTTTATAATCCTCAAGGGATCTGTTTGATTCTAGCTTCCTAAGCTTTACCTACTTTTCCTTTTTCATCTTGACTAAATTCATTGCCTCTCTCGACATCCAATGATCCCTTGTTCTTCCTTCAGACTGGAACATATCTGTCCTGGACTCTGTGCAATTTGTCTTTAAACACCCTCCACATATCAGATATGGATTTGCCCAAAAACAGCTGTACTCAGTAAAGTTTCCATAGTTCCTGCCTAATGCTCACATAATTTGCCCTTCACCAATTTAATACTGCCTTGCAAGTTTTGGCACTTATCCCTTTCTATAGCTATCTTAAAACTTAAGGATCCGTAGTTCCCTAACTGCTCATCACTGAAAGTTCAGTCACCTAGCCAAGCTCATTACCCAACACCAGGTCCAGTACAACCCCTTCTCTTGTTGGACTATCTACATATTGAATTAAGGAATCTTCTTGGATGCACCTAACAAATTATAGTCCATCTAAACCTCCTGCACTAAGAAGGTCCCAGTTTATTAGAGAAGCTGATGTGCCCCATGACAACAACCAAATAGATTTTCAACTTTAATTTGCTCTCAAAGTGGCTAGTTGGGGATTTGTAGTACAATCGCATCAGAGGCATTGAACCCTTCACACTTTTGAGTTCTACCCATATAGAATTAGTAGACGAGCCCTTCATTATGTCCTCTATAAATGAAGCTGTGATATAGTCCCTAATTAGTCATGCAATTCTTCCTGCACCTCTTTTAGCTCCCACTTTATCTCTTCTAAAACATTGAAGCCCTGGAACATTAACCTGTCCCTCTCTGAACCATGTCTCTGTAATGGCCTGGTCATAGTTCCATGCACTGATTCATAGTCTAATTTCATCACCTTTATCCACAATACTGCTAGCATTAAAATGCACACACTTCAAACACTCCATCCCATACTTTGCTCTTGCCTAAATTTACTGGCTATGACACCTATCTTCCTCTCCAACCCTCCACTTTATAACTTGGTGCTTTGGTTCCCATCCCCCTGCTAAACTATTTTAAATCTTCCTGAGCTCTTGCAGACTTCCTGAGCCAGGTACTGGTTCCTATCCAGCTCAGGTGAAATAGCCCCTCTTTACGGGTCACCCCGTCCCAGAAAGGGTTCCAACGCTCCAATAACCTGAAACACTACACCTGCACAAGTTCAAAGTCAAGTTCGAATTTAGCCACCAGTTTCTCAGCCACTCACTCATCCGTACAGTCGTCCCGTTACTGCCCCAACGAGCACGTGGCACTGGGAGTAATTCAGAGATTACTACCTCAGAGTTCCTCCTCTTCAAGTTCTTTCCTAACTCCCGTACTCACTGTGCTGGATTACTTCCCCCTTTCTACCTATGTCATCTGCACCACGATCTTTTAACTATGGAGTGTCTTACCACTATCTTTACTCTTCCCTGCTGAGCCTCAGACTCTGCCACTGTGCCACTGCTGTGTCCTAGTAGATCACCACCCCCACATCACCCCCGCCCCCACCACCAGCAGTATCCAAAGTGCATTTGTTGCAGAGGCAATGGCCACAAGGAAACCCTGCCTGACTGCTTACTCCCATTACTTCCTCTCATGGTCACCCATCTATCTGAAGAGACCACCTCAGTGCAAGCTTCATTTATGAGGTGTTTGGCCTCCCGGATGTGTCTGATTACATTCAGCTCCAGCTCCAATTCCTTAGCCCGATTAGTGAGGAACTGAAGTAGGGTGCACTTCCCACAAATTTAGTCATCAGGGAGACTGTTAGTTATCCTGAAATTCCACACCTTACAGGAGGAAAATTCCACCATCCTGACTACCATCCTGCTTTCCCTGAATTAAGCAATAAGAATTTGCAGGAAAAAAAGCTTACCTTCACCTGCCAGAAACTGTAGAAGAAGCTTGACCCAAACACAGAGCAGCGGAGATGATTTAGTTGGTAGAGATCAACTTTACTAATAAACTGCAAAATAACAAGCCATGAGGGGTCACAAAACAAGGAGAAGTTATAATTACCTCAACAAGGCAACAAGGTAACAGAAGGCTAGCTGGTTTGTATGAGTGAACAAGGGCTGCGGTTGAGACCTGGGTTTAAACAGGCTGCAGGTGATGAGTTGGAAATGAGTGCAGATGGCTACTGTTAGCTGGGTGGAGTCCGGAAAGCGCCTGCCTGTGCAGGCCTGGCAGGACCTCCCCACTTCTATGGGTGGCACCAGATGGCCCAGAATGACCCAGATGCTGTCTGGTGGAACTCCTCAATGAGTGATGGATCCAAGATGAAACTAGATGGCACCCAAGACCACTCCTCCAGGCTGTACCCTTCCCAGTCGACCAGATACTGTACACCCTGTCCATGATACGGGATTCCAGCAACTGGCGCACTGTGTATGCAGGACAACCTTCCATCATCCTAGGTTCTGGAGATGCAGACTCAGGTGGGTTGAGTGGTCCACGGATAATAGACTTGAGGCAGATCACGTAGAAGGCAGATGTATTCTTGAGGGACAGGAGCCGTTGGAGACAGAAACTGACTAGACTAATGTGATGGGTGAACAAAGGGAAAGTGAACCTGGGCAAAAGCTTGCAAGAATCGATACACAGGGAGGAATTGAGTTGCAAGGGAAGATCTCGGGTGTACAGCCAGACAAGGTCTCTAGGCCTGACTAGTCTGGCTGACTGACAACAGCATTAGCCTAGCAGCAGTAGGTGCAAGTAGGAGCTGGGATAGCCTCTGTGCCCCCTTCCAAGCATTCCAGAGGTGGTAAACCAGGGCCCTGGCAAATGGGACCTCCAACGGTGGCTTCTCCATGAAGAATAGCAGGAGCTGGAAGCCGTGAAGCACTTGAAAGGGTGACATGCCTGGGGCAGAGGAGGTGAGTAAATTGTGGGGCATCTTGGCCAAAAGCAGATACTTCTACCATGTGGAAGGGTTAGAGATAGTGAAGCATTGTAGAAACTCCTCCACTTGCTGATTGGCTCTCTCTGATTGACCATCGGTTTGCGGATGCTAACCAGAGTACAAACTCACCGAGGTGTGGAGAAAGGAGCAGAAGGCTGGTCAGAAGTGGGAGGCAGATTGTGGGCCCTGGGGGAAGCCCCGGACGTGAACTCCATGTTGGAAGACAAGGTCGGCTATCTCTGGTGCCGATGGAGGTTTGAGGAGAGCAATGAAGTGGGCTGCTCTGGAGAACCAGTCCACCCCAGTCTGATCACTGAGGCTGAGGGTGGAAAATCTGTGATAAAATGCATGGCGATGTGGAACTATGGGCATTGAGGCACTGGCAGGGGCCACAGGAACCTAGAGAGCTGCTGTATGGCGGAACTGGGCTTGGACATTGAGGGCAAGCGGTGACATACCGAAGTTTATCTGCAATCATGTCGGGCCACTAGAGCCGGCCTCACAGAAAATCCAGTCTTCTGTGAGGCTGGATGGCTGGAGAGGGCTGAGGTGGGCCCACTGGAGTGCCTCAGAGAGCACGGCTGCGGCATGCCAGAAGTGTAGGCTGGAGCAGGCTTGTGCTGTGGGGCCTGACAGATCTAGATCTGTCCCAGACTATCAGAGTGATGGAACAATGGATTGATCTCTGATTCAGCTGGGTCAAAATGTTGTGACAGGGCACCTGCCTTCATGTTCTTGGAGCTGGGTCAGTAGAAGATGGTGAAGTTGAATTCCTGGAACAAGAGGGCGTAGCATACCTGACATGAGTTGAGTTGGCAGGTCCGTTGAAATAATAAGAGGTTCTAGTCGTCAGTTCATCAGGAAAGGCTTGGTATTCCCCATCAGCCAATGGCACTGTTCCCCCAAGCCCATTAGATAGTGAGTAGTTCCCTGTCTGCTATTCCATAACGGTCCTGTGTAGAGTTAAACTTGCTTGAGAAGAAGGTACAAGGGTGTGTCTTCTTGCCTCGTCCTTGCTGAGAGAGTATTGCCCCGGTGTTCTCGTCAGATGTGTTTACCTCTGCCAGAGGATTGGATGGTGGAGAATGAGAGCCTCTCTTAAGCTCCTGAAAGTGTGGACTGTGGCAGCAAACCAGGTTATCCATGAGCTAAGTGACTTGGTGAAGGAGATGAGGGGTGGCGACTTGGCTGTGGGGTCTAATGAACCAGCGGTAGAAGTTGGAGAAGCCCAGGAAGCACTGTTTGAGGGAGCATGACCTAGGCTACTTGGTGACAGCACACATTTTTTCTGGGTATATCTTGATGCCTTGGGGTGAAGGGGCATAGCCTTGGAAGGATCCAACTGGGGTGTGGAACTGGAGTTTCTCTAACTTACAATACAGATGTTTTTTGAAGATATTCTGAAGGACTGATCTTGGGGGTCCTAGGAAAGTTCGAGATGTTGCCAGGGTAGGGGTCCATGGCATAAACAAGTTTGTGAACCTCTGAGACAGAGAGATTGAGAAAGAGGAGAGAAGTGTCAGAAATAGACCAAGTGAATATAAGGGGAAGGAGGCAAATTTGATCAGCTCATCATGGGTGCATTTTGATTCCTTTCCCCATTCCCATTCCCATTCCAACCTATTGGTCCATGCCTCCTCTTGTGGCACGATGGAGCCACTCAAGGTGGAGGAGCAACACATTAGATTCCATCTGACAGCCTCCAGCCGGGTGCCCTGACATCCATTTCTCCTTCTGATGCTTTGTTTTTTCATTTTTTTTTCTTTTGCTCCCCTGCTTCCCACTTCTTTAATTCACTACTTTGGCGTCTTACCTCTTCTCTTCCCCCCTGCCTATTACCTCCCCCTGCTGCCCCTGCTATATTTCTACACTATTTTTGGTTGGTGCGACTGTAATGAAACCCAGTTTCCCTCGGGATCAATAAAGTATGTCTGTCTGTCAAACTATATGCCATAGCCTTTAAAATTGCAGTGTTTACATTGCAATTTTACATTTCTAGGCTCAAAATTATTAATGTAAAACAGTTAGAGTAAATCTAATGAATGACTTTACTTATCATATGTATTTCCTAATCTTCAAAGAATGTTACTGCTAAAAAGCCTACAATAGTACTGCCCTTATCAACAGAAATAACTAAAAGGGTCTTTTTACACTAATTTTGCAAACATTTGAAATACAATTCACAGTCTGCGCTTATTTTCATAGAACAAAACTAACTTATGTGGACTCCGCACAATTTCTTTACTCGTAGTCCATCCTGGGCTGAAGTACTGTTTCCATAAACCACTTATTTTCAAATGTCAAAGGGGCAGTGTAATTTATTGGCCTTGCTTAGATCCTTATTTCTTCAGATTCAATAGAACTTTCAAGGGTTAAAGTCAAAGGCTGAGAAGATTTAACAGAAAAGCAATTTCATTTCTTAACAAGTTCAAATCCTTCAGCAGTGATTTTCTAAAAGGTATTTTCCTCTGGCTCCCCTATGTCATCACTTTCTTCTTCTTGAACTTTAGGTTTATTAGGATTCAAAGCATTTTCAATGATTTCAGCAATATTTAATGCTTCTCTAACGGAATCTTCCTTGTCGATTTCAAACCTCTTGTCCAGTTCAATTTTTGGAAGTTTTTTTTTACTGTGCTTTCAGCATCTGACAAACACTAATCCCGTGGTTTCATCACACAGGCACCATCTGCTTCCCCTTATACACATAAGCTTCTTCATCAGATGACCCTTCTTCAAACGCGACAGGAGTCCATAATTTTCATCAATATCTTCATTGTGTATCAATCTCCACATGCAGGGCAGACTAAATGTTGTATCGCTAATGGAATATTTTGTCTGAAAATCTAAAAATTTCCCTTTTTAGTTTACACCAGTATAACATTTTTATAAACTGAATCATGCCCTGATCCATAGTTCAAATTAAATTTATCATATTGGCAGGAAGAAAAATAATAAATTATTTTCATTCACAAGTTCTTCTGCAAGAAGATGAATGGGAGGGTTATCCATCAGGACATGACTTTATGATCTTGAGGCAATACTTTACTTTTATGCTGGGCACAAAATACGATGCAACCACCAACATGAATGTTCTTGCATTCATTATTTTTGAGATTTGTAAGTAGTGTGGGAGGGGGAGGGAGTGGAATGTGGAATAATTTAAAAACATATTGTGCCATGTTCAAATATGCATTTTTGAAAAAATTCTGGAATTGATAAATATTCTTAGAAATCGGTTACTTTAGAACTTGGTGCATAAGTACCAAATAAACAGCTTATTTGATATATTGCATTTATTTCCTAGATGCTTGAAATTGGTAAAATCACTTCATTTTTGTACCTGATTATTGTGTAAATCCAATTTAAAATACTTTAAGATTATACTGTACATAACTTAACATTTGAATAGATGTTGACAAAACTCTTGCAAATTAAATTACTTGAGCAGCAAACAATCTACTGGAGAAACTCAGGACGTTGATGATCTTCTGTGGAAAGAAATTGCCAATTCTTAGGGTAAAAACCCTGCATCAGGACATGTGACTCCAAGTTAAATTTGTTGGTTTACTGAGAGTAATGAAAAACAGGTAATGCGTAACCAAAACAAAATTCTATTAACAACTGCAGCGCTAAGAGAGTGAGTGAGAGTCGGATGAACTGAATAATTCTTTATTCAGGTAGCGGCAGCGCTGTCTGCAAATTGAGCTCTTCCTCTGATTTAGAATCTTGTACATTGTGAAACAACTGTTATTTCTTTATGACATATGATTGTGAGGCTATTGTTATTTAATCTAATTTACAATCTTCTAACATCTTATGCATTGGGAAGGACTATAATCAGGCCTTTCCAATGTCCATGTTAGAGTCTATCTTAGTTTAGAAAGTTATGTCCAACAACTATTAAATTGTACCTTTATCTTTAAAAGATTTCAGTAATCAGATAACTTCCTTAGATTCTCTGCTCTCCTTTGAGGTTGTTGCTTCTTCTGACGTTTGAGAAGTTTTCAGATAAATTGGAAAATTGTATCACAAAAATGGTAGCATTTTTAACTAAATCTCATATTTTTGAATGTAATTCTGAATTAATGTTCTGATATGCTAATAAAAGTGCCATGGAAACTCAAAACAAATTTGGTACTTGCTTATTTTCAATAGCCTTTGACTGGTAATGAAACATTTGAAATGGTTTGTCCCTTTATATTTCCATGGAAACTGATAGGTACAGGGCATCAGGGAGCTTGACTGTGTTTAGATTGACACTAGCAAATAAAGGGAGGGCAGCATAGTGAATGTGTCATTGTGGTATAATGAGGTTTAGAGAATGTCAATTTGGAATCATCTGATTATCACTTGCAATTTTGGCAGAGAATTGAAGGAATCTTTCTTGAAATAGAGTAAGTAAGTTCTTTATTGTGTAACTTTGAGTGATAGATCTTTGTTTTATAAGAATTTTGACTTCAGATTACTGTTGGTTTAAATTTCTTTCCACAATGTACCAAGATTCAGAGCACAATGCAATTGTGGCGCCATCTGCAGGAGTTAATATGCATTGCTCAGATAAAAAAATATAAAAATGCTGAATGTTTTATGTTAGTTATTTCATTTAAGTGATTCATATGTTCTGAAAGTTATACAAATCTTCTAAACCTTTTTCCCTTCTATTGATTGTTCCCTAAATACTTCAAAATCTCCAGCCATATTTGTGGGAGAGCTTGTTCTTATATCTTTTACTCCTGGTGCTGCTATAAATGTGTTACACCAATAAGCCATCCATATGTAGGCAATTTATAACAATTCTGACTAATGCCGATATATCAGTGATATGGTGATATCACCAGGGCAAAAATCTTAATATTTAATTGTGTTGTACTACATCATTATGTCAGAACTGAAATACAGGGCACTGCAGCTTCAATAAGACTATTAGCTTTCCTAAACTTTTTTTTAAAACTTTTTTTATTGCATTTTTAAATGGTTACAAAGTATGAAAAAACAATGTATATAACCCATACCCCCTCCCCTTAACCCCCCCCCCCCTAACTGCCCTATAGAAAAAAAAGAAAGAAAGAAAGAATGCATGGTTGTTGGAAGATCTCCACATGCTCCATGGAATTCGTAATAACTTTAATATGTATATTTATTTCTTTCCCCTAATAACCAATTGTTTCATCTTCAGAGCATCTATATATTTAATCCTGTCTTTTGTAAATAAGGGCTCCAAATTTTCAAAAATGTTTCATATTTATCTCTTAAATTATAAGTAATTTTCCTAAACTTGAAGATATTTTAGTAACATGCAGAACTTCCTTACCACCTTTCGTAATGGACTGAACTCACTTAGTATCTGTCTTTGCATTGAAATAGTTACGAGGCATGAAAGACCCAAGCAGCAGGAATTAGTAATCAATGTACAGCATCAAAATACATTTCACTAAATTATCTGATCAGTAAACTTTACATAATTAATAGCAGCCAGGTAGTGTTTACAGATGGGAGATTTACCCTGTTGGACATGGGATTTATGTGTAGAGCATAGTGCTAAGAATCCTCTGTAAAATATCTCAGTAGAGCTGCAGTCACACTTGGCAGCCAGAATGATATGCTGCAGCATTAGAAGGAGCAATTGTTATGAGTTGTGCATGGACTTACAGCTGTTTTATAGGTTTGGGCAAGTGTATACAAATGAAATGCTAAAGGCAGCAATACATAACCCGGCAATAAACCTTGTTGAAACACGGTAATAAGGACATCAATCCCACTGCATTTCTCGTGCTGCATTACCAATGTTGCAGTCCCGAATGGCTTAGAAGCTAACTGGCCGCAGAGTGTGTGGAAATGATCACAGATCAAATAATTGTAAAAATAATTACACATTTTGTTCCTTCATCTGAGTTCACTGAAACATATATACTGTGACAAGGATCAGAATATATTTCTCCGGTTTGAGATTAGTGAATTAGTAGACCATAAATAACTTTGATCTTTCATGCGGTTCTTCTAAGAGGACCACAACCTTGCCATGGTTTGAAGGCTTGCATGCCTCAATGACCCAGAGCACTATGTTGGCTGGACTCAGGGCATTATATTTTGGTTCTTGTTAGCGTCATCCACCCTATTTGTAGAACATCTAAGGGATCGCTTTTTAGAAAAGCTTGTTGTTCAGCCCACTAGGGGATCGGCTGTGCTGGATTGGGTGTTGAGCAATGAGCTGGAGGTGATAAGAGAGTTTAAGGTTAAGGAACCCTTAGGGAACAGTGATCACAATATGATCAAGTTCACTTTGAAATTTGAGAAGGAGAAACTAAATTCCAATGTGTCAGTATTTCAGTGGAATAAAGGAAATTACAATGGCATGAAAGGGGAACTCTCCAAAGTTGATTGGAAAGGGGTACTAGCAGGAAGAACAGCAGAGCAGCAATGGCTGAAGTTCCTGTGAAAAGTGAGGGAAGTGTTAGACAGATATATTCCAAATAAGAAGAAATTTTCAAATGGAAGAAGGACACTACTGTGGCTGTCAAGTGAAGTCAGAGCCAAAGTAAAAGCAAAAGAGAGGGCATGCAAGGAAGCCAAAAGATGGGGAAGCTTATAAAAAGTTGCAGAAAGAAACTAAGAAGGTCATTAGGAAGGAGAAGATGAATTATGAAAGGAAGCTGGCAACTAATAACAAAGAAGATACTAAAAGCTTTTTTAAGTATATAAAGGGTAAAAGAGAATTGAGGGTAGATATAGGACCAACACAAAATGACACTGGAGATATTGTAATGAGAGTTACAGAGATGGCAGAGGAACTGAATGCATATTTTGCATCAGTCTTCTTAGTGAAAGACGTCTGTAGTATACCGGACATTCAGAAGTGTCAAGGAAGTGAAGTTTGTGCAGTGAAAATTATGACTGAGACGGTGCCCAGGAAACTTAATGGTCTGAGGGTGGATAAATCTCCTGGACTTGATGGAATGCAGCCTCGGGTTCTGAAGGAAGTAGCTTGAGAGATTGTGGAGGCATTAATGATAATCTTTCAACAATCGATAGATTTTGGCATTGTGCGAGATGACTGGAAAATTGCAAATGTTACTCTGCTATTTAGGAAAGGTGGGAGACAGCAGAAATGAAACTATAGACCTGTAAGCCTGACATGTAGTTGGGAAATTGTTGGAATCAATTGTTAGGGATGAGATTATGGAGTACTTGGAGGCACATGAAAAGATAGGTCAAAGTCAACAGGATTTCCTGCAAGGAAAATCCTGCCTGACTAACCTACTGCAGTTTCTTGAGGAACTTACAAGCAAGGTAGACAAAGGAGATGCAGTAGATGTGGTGTACTTGGATTTTCAGAAGGCCTTTGACAAGGTGCTGCACATGAGGCTGTTTAGCAAGGTAAGAGCCCATGAAATTACAGGAAAGCTGCTAGCATGGGTAGAGCATTGGCTGATTGGCAGAAAGCAGAGAGTGGGAATAGAGGGATCCTATTCTGGCTAGCTGCCATTTACCAGGGGAGTTCCACAGGGATCAGTGTTGGGACCGCTGCTTTTTTCAATGTAATTCAATGGTTTGGACTAAGGGGTTAATGGATTTGTGGCTAAGTTTGCAGATGATACAAAGAATAGGTGGAGGAGCGGGTAGTGTTGAGGAAACAGAGAGACCTAGATAGTTTAGGGGAATGGGCAAAGAAGTGGCAAATGAAATACAATGTTGGAAAGTGTATGGTCATGCACTTTGGTGGAAGAAATAAATGGGGAGATTATAATTTAGATAAGGAGAGAAAACAAAATGTAGAGATGCAAAGGGACTTGGGAGTTCTTGTGTAGGATACCCTAAACGTCAACATCCAGGTTGAGTTGGTGGTGAAGAAGGTGAATGCAATACTGGCATTCATTTCTAGAGGTATAGAATATAAGGGTAGGGATGTGATATTGAGGCTCTATAAAGCACTCGTGAGACCATTCTTGGAGTATTGTGTGCAGTTTTGGCCTCGTTATTAGAAAGTATATGCTGAAATGGTCCAGAGAAGATTCACAAGAATGTTTCCAGGAATGAAAGGGTTACCATATGAGGAACATCTGCAGCTCTGGGACTGTATTCTCTGGAGTTCAGGAGAATGAGGGGAGATCACAGAGGAACATTTTGAATGTTAAAAGGGCTGAACAGATTAGATATGGCAAAGTTATATCCCATGGTAGGGGAGTCTAGGACAAGAGGGCATGACTTCAGGATTGAGGGATATCCATTTCGAACAGAGATGTGGCAATATTACTTTAGTCAGAGGGTGGTAAATCTATGGAATTTGTTGTCACAAGTGGCCGCGGAGGCCAAGTCATTGGGTGCATTTAAGGTAGAGAGAGAGATAGGTTATTGATTAGCCAGGGTAGCAAAGGGTATGGGGAGAAGGTAGGGGAGTGGCAATGACTGGAAGAATTGGATCAGCCCATGATTGAAAGGTGGAGTAGACTCAATGCCCTAAATGCCAGTGGTGAAACAGGCTGCAAGTTTCATGAGGGTATCTTTCATGGATTAGAACTTTTTTGAGCTGCGAACTATAATTAGATTTTGGAGTCAAAAACTTTAGTGCAAAATCACTATTGTGTGTGGGAATAGATGCAGTAAGGATTATACCATCCTGAAAGGAATGATCATTGCTCGGTGATTTAGGGACATGGAGTGCAATGTGTTTAAAACACTGAAGCCGTTCAGTGTACGGTCTAGAAATGAAGACTGATTAGTTTCCTTTTCAAAAGTACACATAGACAAAAGAGCAATTGAAATCAGCAAAGATGGAGCAAGTGAACTCTTCTTGTGAAATCATGCCCTTTTGAAAAATGGATATGGTACTTCCTCATACTATAAACAGTGGCATGCCTGGCTTTTTCCCGACACCTGGTCTGCACCTCATGTATATTTCTGTCTTTATCATCATTGGTTGAAGTTCAAAGTTAGAAGCTACAGTCTCCAGTAAACAGTCATGTAACAAGCAAACCATTGTGTTATCTACTTGCTTTTTTATTACCTGCTATAGGAAATGTGAGATCAAGATCAAGTTAAAGTTC
Source organism: Hypanus sabinus (assembly GCF_030144855.1). Lineage (NCBI taxonomy): Eukaryota > Metazoa > Chordata > Chondrichthyes > Myliobatiformes > Dasyatidae > Hypanus > Hypanus sabinus. Next base: position 33,160,508 of record NC_082720.1, read on the forward strand.
AAGTTTATTTTCACCTGACTGTACATATTACAACTAAACAAAACAACATTCCACCAGACATCCACAAAACATATATCACACACAGCACATAGAACAAAATACTATTAGAAATAAATTAATAAAACATAATTCAAAATGCACAGGCAAGCAGTACTGTAAACATGTGAATGAGTCTATGGCGAGGAAGTTACCCCTAAGGTGCAGGATACAGGTAGCAGGGTGACAGACAAGTGAGGAAAAGTGAGAAAAAGTACAGACTCCCCATGTGGACATTTCCCTCCACAGCAAGTACAATTTGGATACTTTTGGGGGCAGTAGAGGACAAGCTACCAGGGGAAAGCTGCAGCAACCAGGTCTCTGACACTGAGTCTGTCTCAAAGGCTCAGAGGAAAGGGGAGGGTGGTGAAAGAAGAAGATTGCAGTGGTGAAAGGGGATTCCATAGTTAGAAGAGCAGAGAGGAGATTCTGTAGATGTGAAAGATACTCTCGGGTGGTAAGTTGCCTCCCAGGCGCTAGGGATGGCTTGGACCAGGTCCCGAGGCAAAGGATGAACAGCCAGACACGCGGTACATATTGGTACCAATTGACATAGGTAGGAAAAGGGATGAGGTCCTGAAGAGAGAATGTAGAGAGCTCAGCAGAAATCTGAAAAGCAGGACCTCAAGGATAGGAAGCTCTGGATTGCTGCCTCTGCCATATATCAATGAGGGTATCAAAAGGGTGAACTGAAATTGAATTGACTTTAATACTTACATCTTTAATATTCATGAGGAGTAAAAACCTTTATGTTCTGTCTCTGTCTAAATATGCAATGTTCAATTTATAGTAATTTATAATAAATATTATGCATAACAGGACAGTCAATATAACATAGGAATACAGTTGTGTCAGCACGAATTAAGCAGTCTGATGGCCTGGTGGAAGAAGCTGTCCCGGAGCCTGTTGGTCCTGGCTTTTATGCTACATTACCGCTTCCTGGATGTCAGCAACTGGAACAGTTTGTGGTTAGTGTGACTCAGGTCCCCAGTGATCCTATGGGCTCTTTTTCCACACTTCTCTTTGTAAATGTCCTGAATAGTGGTGGGAAGTTCACGTCTATAGTGGGCTGTCTGCACCACTCTCTTCAGAGTCCTGCGATTGAGGGAATTATAATTCCCATACCAGGCAGTGATGCAGCACCAGTCAGGATGCTCTCAATTGTGCCCCTTTAGAAAGTTCTTATGATTTGGGAGGAGCCCATACCAAACTTCTTCAACCGTCTGAGGTGAAAGAGGCACTGTTGTGCCTGTTTCACCACACAGCTGGTATGTACAGACCATGTGAGATCCTCGGTGATGTTTATGCTGAGGAACTTAAAACTGTTCACCCTCTCAACCCCAGATCCATTGATGTCAATAGGGGTTACCCTGTCTCCATTCCTCCTGTAGATCACAACCAGCTCCTTTGTTTTTTTTATTACAAAATCCTTTATTACAAATTTCGGTGCTATACAATATATACAAAACAGTGGCAAACACAATTACTGAACTACAAATAGACAATAGACATTACACCAGAATGTTGCCATCCCTATCTACGATGGCATTTACACCCCGCAGAGCCCAACGGTCTCGAAACTCCTCCAAGGCCGTTGTGGACTGCGCGTGTTCCTTTTCAATAGTTACCCGGGCACGAACATACCCCCTAAACATTGCCAGGCAGTCTGCCCGGGGAGATCCTCCCGCCACCCGTTTCCAAGACCCACGGATGGCGGATTTCGCCAGCCCCAGGAGCAAGTTGACTAGGACACTTTGTTTTTGCGACATTGAGGGAGAGTTTGTTTTCTTGACACCACTGTGTCAGGTGATGACTTCTCTGTAGGCTGCCTCATTATTATTTGAGATTAGGCCAATCTGCGTAGTGTTGTCAGCAAATTAAATTAGCAGATTGAAGCTGTAGGTGGCGACGCCGTCATGGGAATACAGAGAGTAAAGGAGGGAGCTGATGAATACATGGCATAGGGCAGGTGGTGCAAGAGGCAGGGTTTTAGATTTCTGGATCATTAGGATCTCTTCTGGGGATGGTATGGCCTATACAAAAAGGACCTGAATTTGAGAGCAATCAGCATCCTTGTGGGCAAATTTACCAGATCTGTTCAGGAGGGCTTAAATTAGTTTGGCAGTGGGATGGGAACCAGAGTAGTAGGTCAGAGGATGGGGCAGTTGGTGTAGAGGGACTGTAGATGCAGCACGTGGTGAGTCTGTGAGGAAGGATAGGCAGGTGGTAGGGCAAAGTTGTAGTCAGTGGGATGGGTTGAGGTGTACCTATTTTAATGCAAGAAGTATCCAGACCAGGGGGGTTGAACTGAGAGAATGGGTTTGTTCATGGGACTATGATGTTATAGCTAATAACGGAGGCTTGGCTGTCACAAGAGCAGGAATAGATGCTGGATGTTTCAGGGTTTATGTGTTTCAAAAGAAACAGGGAAGGAGGTTAAAGAGGTGGGAAAGTGACTTTGCTATTCAGGGATAGTATCTCAACTGCAGAAAGGGAGGATGATGTGGAGGGATTGTCTACTGTGTCAGTGTAGGTGGAAGTCACATTTTTCTCCCATTAAAACCAATAGAGAAATAGAATTTGTTGTTTCTCATTGCCTAAAATAAATTCATGTGGAACTTAAACACTTAATTTATGCATTAATGAAAATATTCTAAAGGCCTTTCACAGAGAATGGACCAAAAGCAATGAGATCATTACATTTCATTATTATATATATTATTTCATTATTATACATTTCATTACTAAGGAAACTGGCATGGAGTCAATGGAAATAAGGCAAACAAGTAGTGAGGTCATGGAACCTATACATTGAAGAGGAGGAGGAGTTTGCTATCTTGAGGCAAATCAGAGTAGATAAATCCCCAGGACCTGACAGGGTATTCCCTTGGACCTTGAAGGAGACTAGTGTTGAAATTGCAGGAGCCTTGGCAGATATATTTAAAATGTCGGTATCTACGGGTGAGGTGCTGGAGGATTGGAGGATAGCTCAAGTTGTTCTGTTGTTTAAAAAAGGCTCTAAAAGTAATCCAGGAAATTATAGGCCACTAAGTTTGACGTAGGTAGTAGGTAAATTATTGGAAGGAGTACTAAGAAACAGGATCTACAAGTATTTAGATAGACAGGGACTTGTTAGGGAGAGCTTTGTGCATGGTAGGTCATGTTTAACAAATTGTAAAGAGGGTTTCTTCTTTTTTGTTAACTAGCAGGAATGCTAATTTACTGATAACGAGAATGGTATTCCTTTGTAAACCAAATGGGGATTAATGCTCTTTCTTCTGAGTCTGTAAGCTTTTGTTGACGGGCTTTTGGGCAGATCGGCGCGAGGGGGTCGAGAGAGAGGACGCAATGCTCTAAGCTGGGCGAGGATCGGACCCCAAAGGGAGGTCCGAGGCCGGGAGATTCTCCGAGGGGGGGGGATGAAGCTAGATGTGCTTGGTTGACCACTCGGAGGGTCCTGAGCTGTTTGGAGAGTCGAGGAGTTCGGAGGGTCCTGAGCTGCGAGTCGAGGAGTTCGGAGGGGATCGAATGGTGGCCAGAAGACTTCAGAAATTGAGCTCCAACGGTTGTGCACGAAGTGGTTTGGACTTTGATAAGTTTGGCGCCTTTTCTTTAATTTTCTCTTCATATATACTGTATCATTATTAATCACTTAGTTATAGTAACCTTTATAAATTGTACTCATTTAATCGCATATGGTGTACTGTCTGTTTTTGGGCGAGGCGGGGACATCACACAGCATCCACACCAGCTGATTACCCAGTGTGGTGGGGCCGAAGGCTGCTCCCCCTAGACGAGAACGAGCTGAGCGAGCCTGAGGCGACCCAGGGGGTTACATTGTGGGGTGCTCGTCCGGGGTTGATTTCTGTGGAAGCTGTGTGATCACCCTCTTTAAATTGTGTCTGCGGCGAAGAGCTGGTGTGGATGCTGTGTGATGTCCCCGCCTCGCCCAAAAACAGACAGTACACCATATGCGATTAAATGAGTACAATTTATAAAGGTTACTATAACTAAGTGATTAATAACAATACAGTATATATGAAGAGAAAATTAAAGAAAAGGCGCCAAACTTATCAAAGTCCAAACCACTTCGTGCACAACCGTTGGAGCTCAATTTCTGAAGTCTTCTGGCCACCATTCGATCCCCTCCGAACTCCTCGACTCGCAGCTCAGGACCCTCCGAACTCCTCGACTCTCCAAACAGCTCAGGACCCTCCGAGTGGTCAACCAAGCACATCTAGCTTCATCCCCCCCCCCCTCGGAGAATCTCCCGGCCTCAGACCCCCCCTTTGGGGTCCGATCCTCGCCCAGCTTAGAGCATTGCGTCCTCTCTCTCAACCCCCTCGCGCCGATCTGCCCAAAAGCCCGTCAACAAAAGCTTACAGACTCAGAAGAAAGAACATTAATCCCCATTTGGTTTACAAAGGAATACCATTCTCGTTATCAGTAAATTAGCATTCCTGCTAGTTAACAAAAAAGAAGAAACCCTCTTTACAAAATCTATTAGAGTTTTTTGAGGAGGTTACCAGGAAAGTGGATGAAGGGAAGGCAGTGGATGTTGTCTACCATGGACTTCAGTAAGGCCTTTGACAAGGTCCCACATGGGAGGTTAGTTAGGAAGTTTCAGTCGCTAGGTATACATGGTGAGGTAGGTAAATTGGATTAGACATTGGCTCAATGGGAGAAGTCAGAGAGTGGTAGTGAAAGATCGCTTCTCTGAGTGGAGGCCTGTGACTAGTGATGTGCCACAGGGATCAGTGCTGGGTCCGTTGTTATTTATCATCTATATCAATCATCTGGATGATAATGTGGTAAATTGAATCAGCAAATTTGCTGATGACACAAAGATTGGAGGTGTAGTGGACAGTGAGGAAGGTTTTCAAAGCTTGCAGAGGGATTTGGACCAGCTGGAAAAATGGGCTGAAAAATGGCAGATGGAGTTTAATACAGACAAGTGTGAGGTATTTCACTTTGGAAGGCAAAAACAAGGTAGAACCTACAAGGTAAATGGTAGGACACTGAGGAGTGCAGTAGAACAGGGGGATCTGGGAATACAGATACAATATTCCCTAAAAGTGGTGTCACAGGTAGATAGGGTCGTAAAGAGAGCTTTTGGTACATTGGCCTTTATAAATCAAAGTATTGAGTATAAGAGTTGGAATGTTATGGTGAGGTTGTATAAGGCTTTGGTGAGGCCAGATTTGGAGTATTGTGTGCAGTTTTGGTCACCGAGTTACAGGAAGGTTATTAATAAGGTTGAAAAAGTGCAGAGAAGGTTTACAAGGATGTTGTGGGGACTTGGGAAACTGAGTTACAGAGAAAGGTTGAATAGGTTAGGACTTTATTCCCTGGAGCGTAGGAGAATGAGGGGAGATTTGATAGAGGTGTATAAAATTATGATGGGTATAGATAGAGTGAATGCAAGCAGGCTTTTTCCACTGAGGCTAGGGGAGAAAAAAAACCAGAGGACATGAGTTAAGGGTGAAGGGGGGAAAGTTTAAAGGGAACATTAGAGGAGGCTTCTTCACACAGAGAGTGGTGGGAGTGTGGAATGAGCTGCCAGATGAAGTGGTAAATGTGAGCTCACTTTTAACATTTAAGAAAAACTTGGATAGGTACATGGATGAGATGTATATGGTGGGATATGGTCCCGGTGCAGGGAAAAATGGTTCAGCACAGCCAAGAAGGGCCAAAAGGCCTGTTTCTGTGCTGTAATGTTCTACGGTTGTGGACATTTATGAAAAGTTGCATCAATACACCAAGATTTAAGGAGATTTTTTTTTGAAATGAAGTGAGGAGCAGCAAGATGGTAACACTGGGGTGAGCACTGGGGAATGTCAAATAGCCGAGGACAAGTTCAGTATGGTTGGCATGAGTGGAGTGAGCAGTCAGGTGGAGATCACTCTCTGATTGATGGTTGGAGCTCAGCTCAGCTCAGGATCAGGCAGAATGTTACTGTGTATGGGAGCGAGGTGAAAGGCCTTGTGTCAGCCCAAAATAACCATTCTCCAGTTGTGCCCTCAGTTGCGTTGTATTAGAACCAACATGTACTGGTGAACAAAAGGCTGATGTACCATAAAGCTTTAATGCCTATTTCACCTGATAGAGTTAAACTTTTTGGGATGAAACAAGATTAGAAGTTGGTATTGGATGAATTGAAGACAGTTTTGTGGAACAGAACCTGAGGAAAGGTGAGATGAAGGGCTTAACTAGGAAATACTTTGGACTGTCCTCTGTAACTCAGCTGTAGCATTGGGGGATACAGTATTTAATACTCCATAAAAATATTAAGCAATTTAATGTTACAAATTCACATTAACTCATACTATTCCAAGCTTGCTTCCACCATTAACCTGACCTCACAGAAAACTTTACTCCTTGACTGTCATCGAGTCTTTTCTTAAAGCGAGCCTAGAATTTAATGTTTAAGAAAATTACTGCAGGTCCCGGAAACCCAAAATAAACACAGAAAATTCAGGAAACCCTTAGCAGGTCAGGCAGCATCTGTGGAAATAGAAATAGATGATGCTTCATCTATCCTGACGAAGGGTCTCGGCCCGAAACGTCGACAGTGCTTCTCCTTATAGATGCTGCCTGGCCTGCTGTGTTCCACCAGCATTTTGTGTGTGTGTTGCTTCATCAGTGTTTGATATTTCTTCCCAGGAATGACTCATTCATTTTAAAATGTTACCCATGTCTACAAATTGAGCTTGGCCCATTTCAAGTTCCAAATTTCTCCAGCTCTGTTACATGTTGAGAGTCCCGCTTTCCTCCAAGTCTGATATTTTCTCCATATTTAGTTTCACTCACTGTTCAATTTTTAACTAGCTGGATGAAACATTCTGCATGTTCCTCCTAAATTTAACCCCCTTGTACCACCTGCTCATCTTCCTTATAGAACTCCTTAAAACTTTCTTCTTCACCCAAGTATTTTTCACTGCCCTAGCACCTTCAGTTTTGTTTAATACCATCTCAATGATCTGCACTGAGGCATTTCACTTCATTAATATTTCTTTATTGCTGCACTGTTTAAGACAATCATACTACTGCTTGATGTTGGCAGATTTCCTCTTCTTTAACTCTGTCCTCTTATATTCCTAACATGGCAGAAAATGCTGAGTTGCCAGAATAATGACTTTCATGATATGCAGCAGAGATTGAGACTTGTTAACATCCTTTTAATTTTAGATTTCCCCTTTGAAAAGAACTTAAAATTTAAATTCTTAAGTATCACTTGCATCTATTAAGAAATTAGGACAACAGTTTTTTTAGAATAGAACAATAATGTATAGTTAGCTATAAAATATGACAATGTACAGAACTAACCAATTCATTAATTGAAATTGGAGGAAATTCATTAGTTATTTTGCTTATCAATAAAACATTAAACTTTAAGACTTATTATTAACACCTTCAGCAATATAATAGTGTAACAAGGTCTAATCAAAATTAAATGTCTGATTTTAAATTAATTGTAGATTTGATCATTTTGTTAAACTCTAATGGAATACCAGTATTGTGGAATAGAGAACAAGATCCTGAGGAAGTGTGAGAAGAGTAGGGTTAGAGGGAGGGAGGGGAGTGCTGGGATTGTGGGGGGAGGGCGGTGTCTGAGAGGGAAGTAGTATGGTTGAGAGAAGCAACGTAGGGCTTTTGGGAGGGGAAACTGGTAGGGCTAATCGAGGACAGGTTTGGAGGCACAGCTGAAGTGATAATGAGGTGATTTTGGAGAAAGAATGAACTCATGCGGCAGGGATTTGTGAGTACCAGGACTGGGAGAGGGAAGGGAGCTTTGTGGATGAAAGGGAGACAGAGCAACTGGCTGGATGGAGAACAGTAATAAAACTGAGCTATGGCTGTCACTTAGTGGCACCATCAGGACTCTTGTGCTTATGAGAATTTGAAGCTTTGCTGCATCTTACCTTTCTAACTTCCTAACTGCACCTCTTTTTCTTAATCACTCTTGTTCTTTATCAATACATTTCTGTCCCTTGCCTTCTCCTTTCCAGTTGCTCTCTACCAACACTAAATAATGACCCATTGCTTGCATTGGAACTCAATTCAGACAATCATATTTCCTGTTATTTGTCCATTATCTAGCTACACAAGACTAACTGTAATAAATCTGTGGAAGTACATTTTTAACATTTTTATAATTATTAATGATGTTTACATTATCAATGTCTTCTGGAAAGTGAAGAATTTTGCTGCATGTATGGAATCTGATTTTGTCAGTCAGTAAATTGTTAAAAATGCCAAAGGATATATCACATTCTTTTCCTTCCTCCCTAAATCCACTTTATTTCCATCCTATCATCTGTTTCTTTATACATAATGTAGAACTCACCTACTCCATCTTACCCTTTGTTTCAATCCTTCTGCTGTTCATTCACAATCCTTGAATCACTTAAGAATTGTATCACTTAATCACTTGATTAAGGATTATAACTTTCACCTTGTGGTATTCAGTGCCTTAGTGCAAAATGTTTAACTTGCACTTGAACTTATATGACAAAATAATTTATGTCAAGATGTGCAGGGACAAATCTTTTAGGGCACAAAGCAAAGTGACCTGCAAAATTTGGTCAAATCCGTCCAGAGCTTTTTTGTTTGGCTTACAGTAAGTCAGATGTTGGACTTAAAGCATACAGCTGACCTTCATTTGCTAACCCTATTTCTAAATGCATGTTGAGACTCATAGTTAAGTCTTCAGGAAATCACAAACACATGATATTCAGCAGATACTGGAAATCCAGAGTAGCAAACACAAAGTGCTGGAGTAGCTAAGTGGGTCAAGCAGTATCTATATGGAGGAATAAACAGTTGTTTTTCCAGTTTAAAATCCTTCATTGGGACTGGACAAGAAGAAGGAAGAAACTAGAATATGAAGGCAGGGAGTAGGGGCATATCTATGGAAAATAGCGCCTATGGCAAGCACTGAAATTGCGCCCCTGTCCAAACATCTGACATCCATCTTTTAGATAACTTTACCACAATATCAGCTCAAAAATACGTCAAGTTCGTTAATCTTTCAATTTACAAATTATGGCACGACATGAAAATTATAACTGCACCTTCCTTGCTTTCATTGATGCAAATTGGTCTATGATGTGAACAAAGTCAGGTTTTTCAGTTTCTTCTCTTTCTACACTCAGCAGAGCAAGATCACAGAGTCTGCCTTGACCCATGGAGGCTCTCAAATACGAAAGTATTAGTTTTAACTTGCTGAATGATCTCTCACAGCTGGCGATGGAAACTGCAATGGTTAGCATTATCTGAATAGCAATGTGAAGATTGGGGAAGACGCTCTCATCTCCATACTGATCAATAAATTCAAGAAGCTCTTCAGGTCTTGATATTTTCACATTGACCCACTATGATAGCAGCATTCTGCAATCCAAAATTCCTTCATATAGCTGCTGTCCATCAAAATCAGAGCTGTACAATTCATCCAAGTTTTCTTCTTCTTTATGTCGTTACTGTTGGCGCCATAACAAAGTCCCTCAACATCGAGAGGGAACTCAAACCTGGCGTCAGTGTTATTCAAACGAGTGAACCTTTCATCCATTTCTCTGTGAAGATGGTTGAGTGTTCCCTTCATGACTCTTTCCATTTCCTCCTTAGCTGTTAACCAAGCGTCTCTTGAGTTCTCATCAGCCATTCGTTTCTTTCATCCCTGACGTCTTTCAACTTCAACATTCCATTCTTGACAGAGACCGATTCCTTCTCCGAGTGACTCACTAACCAACACTTCTCTTTCATCATAAAAATGATCTCGGAGGGCTTTCCAATCCAGGGTAGCATCGTGGAAGTTTATGCTAGGATCCTGCAGCCTCATTTAAATATGGTCAATGTGAATGAGTACTTTGTTCTAAAATCCTAGCAAAATCAGAAAATCGTAACTCAAGATGCGGTTGTACAGCTGCCTTGTGTCACTTCTTGTTTCGCTGGTCTTTGTCTATCATGTTGTGGAGAACTTGAAGCATCTCCTCAAGGTGCTTGTTGAGGGGCTTCCCTGCTTCTGTCCTTGCACTCCACCTGGTTTTGGACTCCGACTTAACCACAGGCATGGCATTTTTGAGTTTTTCCCAGTGCTGTGTTGAACGAGAGAAAAACACATAGACAGCTTCGATGGTTCAAAAAAATGTGACCATCATTGTATCCTGCTTAGCTGCATGTACACCCACCAAGTTGAGTGAGTGATTGTCACAATTCACAAACACTGCCAGGTTGTTTTTCTCACTTATTCTTTGATGAACACCACTTCTGTGTCCAGCCATCACAGCAGCGTTGTCATAGCACTGTGACCGACAATCTTGTAGCTCCATTTCATCCTTCTCTAGCTGTTTCAAGATGTCTTCAACCAAGCCCTTAGCATCCTTCTGGCTTATCTGGATAAAACTTAGAAAGGACTCTCTAACATGGACTGTTTTCCTCTCAAAATCAACTTCCACATACCTCACTACTTTTGACATCTGCCCACGGTGTGCCTCATCAGGAGTTGAGTCAAACATGACACCATAGTACTTGGCTTTACGAATGCTTCTCAGTAAACTCTAGCGAACGGTGGATGCCATCATGTGGATGAATTTGTTCTGGACACCTGGTGAAAGATAAGACGTGGATCCAGGATACTCTCCAAATGAATGAGGTGTTCTTTTAAAGATGGCCAGTAGTTTCAGTAAGCCAAGGAAATTTCCCACATTGGAGTCATCGTCTAGCTGAAGTGACTCCCTGTGTCCTTGCAAAACCAAGTTCTGAGTTGCAAGGAATTTTATGCAGTGAAGGATTTTTGTCAAGATATCATGCCATTTCTGCTTTTCCTTCTCAATCTGTGACTGAAATACTGCATCAATAACTCCTCTATTTCCAGCTAGATTTCTTTCCATTTCTTTCCACTGTGTGAAGTATTCCTGATGATTCTTGGCATTTTCATGAACACAAATCCTTTCAGGTGCTTTCCACTGGTTGAATCCACTTTCCTGCTCCAATGAAGATTGATGGTCTGATGGGAATAGAGAAGACAACAGATACAAAATGCGGACTTTTTAGAAGGGGACTAGACCAGCCATGAGCGAGTCACTTCCTCACCACGACCATTTCCCAATTTCCTCTTGAACCAAGTTTTGTTCAGTGAGCGGTTATTTGTTGGTAGGAAAGGCCCCTCACTGTTCTGGAAATACTTCGAACCCAGCTTTATTATTTCTGTTCTCAACACGTCAGGCAGAATTGCTTTTCCAGTATCCTTGTCGAACTTCAGAAATCCAATGTCATGCTGTTCAATCACTTCTGGTATGACAGTTCGAGGGCCTTTGAGACAATCCAGTTCACTAGGTTCAGTGTTGTCAGGTTCAATCTCATCAATAAACTCAACATCACCACCACCACCATCGTCTTCCACTCCTGTCATGTCCACGTTCTCTGTGGCAGCCTCACTCTTAATCTCGTCATGCTCAGATTTATTTGACTTGACTTCCTCCTCGGCTTGTGACGCATTTGTACTTGATCCACCTTCGGATTCTAACAAACTTGTAGCAGGTGCAGGCGACTCCATGGACCGTGTAGAACTACTTGTTCCAGGCTTTTCAAAGAAGGGCATGAAGAACCTGCTCAACTTCTTGGCTTCCACCGCCTCCAACTTTCGTCTGTTTCATCCTTCAGCTCCACTTTCCTTCTTCTTCAAGAAGAAATGTTTCATGGTCTTCTTACACAGTGATCTGAAATAAGGCCATCCTAGTGCTTCTCACCCATGATAATCAAAGACAGATCATACATCTGAAGAAAATTCTTTCTTCACTATCCAAGGATGTCTTGTCTGACTTTAACAGAAACTGCTCAGTGGCACCCAGGGCATGTGCCATACCTGCTATACCGTAGATAAGCCACTAGCAGAGGGAGGGGAAGGAGTATGACTGGGAAGTGATAGGTGAAAACTGGTGAGAGGGACAGTAACACCTCCCAGGGGGTGTGGGAATGAAGCGAGAAGCTGCTAGGTGGGAAGGTGAAGGGTTGAAGCAAAAAGATTCTCTTATGAGTGTGGACTATAGGAGAAGGGGCACCAAAAGGAGATGATGAGTAGGTGAGGAGAAGGAGTTAGAGGGGAGCCAGGATGAAGAATAGAAAAAGTGAAAAGTGGGAAGGGGAGAAATGACCAGAAGTTAGGAAATCATGAATTGTAGACACCAATCATGACATGCTCCATTGCAGAACAGGAGATGCTGAGATGACTTTAGTTGAAATGAAAGTAGGATCTTTGCTAGAAGTGTCAGGGGCCATGAACTGTGTGAAGTTATCTTTACTAGAGAGAAGTTTTGTGGGAAACTGAAAGGTCTGAAGGTAGATATGTCACCTGGACCAGATGGTTCTGAAAGAGGTGGCTGAAGAGATCATGGAGGCACTAGTAATGATTTTTCAAGATCTCCTAGATTCTGGAATAGTTTCAGAAGACAGAAAAGTTGTAAATGTCACTTCACTCTTCAAGAAAGGAGAGAGGCAGAAAAAAGGAAACTATAAGCTAGTGACCTCAGTGGTTGGGAAGATGTTGAGTCGATTATTAAGGGTGAGGTGTCAGGGTCCTTGGAGGCACATGGTAAAATAGGCTGTAGTCAGCATGGTTTCTTTGAGGGAAAATCTTGCCCGACAAATCTGTTGGAATCCTTTCAAGAAATAACAAGAAAGATAGACAAAGGAGAATCAGTTGATGCTGTGTACTTGGATTTTCATAAAGTCTTCGACATGGTGCCACACATGAGGCTGCTAATAAGCTATGAGCCATGGTGTTACAGGAAAGATTCTAGCATGGATAAAGCAATAGCTAATTGGCAAGAGACAAAGTGGAAATAAAGGGAATCTTTTCTGGTTGGCTGTCAGTGACTAGTAGTGTTCCACAGGGGTCTGTGTTGGGACCGATACCTTTTATGTTATAAGTCAATAATTTTGATGATGGAATTGAAGGCTTTTGGCAAAGCTTGCGGATGATATCAAGATAAATAGAGGGGCATGTAGTTTTGAGGAAGTAGAGAGGCTGCAGATGCTTTAGGGAGGTTAGGAGAATGGGCAAAGAGGTGGCAGATGGAATACAGTGTCATAAAGAGTATGGTCATGCACTTCCGTAGAAGAAATTAAAGTGTCGACTATTTTATAAATGGAGAAAAAATACAAAAAAAACTGAGGTGCAAAGGACTTGGGAGCCCTTGTGCAGGATTCCCTAAAAGTTAAATTGCAGGTTGAGTCTATGGAGGAAGGCAAATGCAATGTTAGCATTCATTTCAAAAGGACTAGAATATAAAAACAAGGATGTAATGTTGAGACATGTAATGTTGTATTCACTAAAATTCAGAAGAGTGAAGTGTGACCTAATTGGAACCTATTGAATGGTGAAAGACTGTGATAGAGTTGATGTGGAGGGGATGTTTCCTATTGTGGAGAGTCTAAGACTAGAGGACAGAGCCTCCTTTTAGAAAAGAGACAAAGTGGAATTTTTTTAGCCAGAGAGAGGTAAATCTGTGGAATTCTTTGCCACACGCAACTGTGGAGGCCAAGTCTTTAAGTATATTTAAGGCAGAGGTTGACAAATTCTTGATTGGTCAGGGCATGAAGGGATACAGGGGGAAGTCAGGAGGCTGGAGCTGAGAGGAAAATTGGATCAGCCATGATGAAATGACAGAGCAGACTCAATGGGCCAAATGGCTTAATTCTGCTCCTATATCTTATGGTCTTATAGTCTGGGAGGAAGAATAAAATGGAAAAATACTATGAATAGGTTGGAAGGAAGCAGTAGCAAAAATGCAGCTTGTGTAATTGCCCTTGAAAGAAGTCAACAGAAACAGTTTCTGATTTCTATGGTATATATTAGTTAAAAACTTCATTGGAGGCACAGAGCCAGCCTTTAAATGTGTAATACCATTACCTTCTTCTATTACTATGGAGCAAAAACCAAGGAAAATAGTGGGGTACCATTCAGGGATGGCACATAGTAAGTTGTCTAGCTGGTTGGTTTGCTGGAAGGAAATATTCCTGATGAAGGGTCTCGGCCTGAAACGTTGGCTACTCTTTTCTCACTGATGCTGCCTGACCTGCTGAGTTCTTCCAGTGTCGTGTACATATTCCAGGAAATATTCTTATTGTTTATCATTGCACTGTACTTCAATTCTCAGAAGTGCTGTTGGTTTTGATTATCAGATAATTACTGTAATGAACTGTCAAGTTCTTGCCATCTTCCAGATTAACACTATTCAACATTTCAAAATTTTTGAATACCTTAAAATGGCAAGCATTGACAGACTCTGTGACTCACGATTGATACCCACGATCAATTTGGTGGCAGTATCACTCCAATTATATTTGTTTTCCAATTATATCAAAGTTATAAGTTTAAAGTATATTTATTATCAAATTATGTATACTTTATACAAACTTGAAATTCACCTCCTTACAGGCAGCCATGAAACAAAGGACCCCAACAGAACCCATTAAAAACAGAAGAGGACTGTCAAACACCCAATATGCAGAGAGAAAAGAAGTTCAATTGTGCAGACAATGTAGCAAGCAGACAGCATTCAGATCTGAAGTTCACAACACCAGGCATCACTGTGGCTGACTCAGAAGTCCACAGAAGCCTGTGGAGCAGTGAGCCGAACCAGTAGGTCTCTCGCTTCTGACCCTGAAGCCCTGACCATTTCAATCTGGCCCGGCACTTAAATCGTCCAAATCTCAGGTTGTTCCTCGCCTTCGGGCTCAGGCTCCTTTGCCTCAATGAAGCCAGTACCCGGCCTTTCTAATTTGGCTCAGCTCTTAAATCTTGATCTTTCCTCAGCTTGGCTCAGCTCCTAAGTCAAACAAACTTTAGATCTAACCTCGCCTCAGCTCCTCCACGTTGAATTACATGACCACTTCAATTCAGTTGCGCTCTTAAATCTATCAAATCTCGAACCTTTCCATGCCCTGCCTCCAGCGCATTGAATTGCCTCCAAGCCTGCTCGAGCAACTCCAGCCCCGACACATTACAACTGTCCGCCACCAACAAGACTCAAGTCACACTGCAAAAATGCCAGATTGTACATGTGACTCTGCTCAACTCTGCCAAGGAAACAAGGAGCCACAGGTACTGCTTCCTCAATCGTTTACCTGAAAAAGCACGAATGACAAAGTATTTAGTTGCTTTTTTTTGTTTTATTGGCCATCAGCAAGTTTTCATTCAAATCAGTAAGTAGCGCCATCTTTGGATGTTGCTCAGCTGTTATGGGTCCTGAAAACAGAATGACTGGTTATGCAAGAGGCATGCTAACTATTATCATTGTAGGGTCAAGACTAGTATAGATATACTGTAGACGGATTGGAAAATAAAGGGTTGCAACAATGCTTGGAGTATTGGTTTGTGTAATTCTTTCATGATGATTGAAAATGAATTGGAGGTACTGAATCCTATAATTAAATAGAATAATGCATAATTTACAAAGGACAGGCTTTTCTTCCTGACTGATTTACGTAACTCCAAGCCTTGTCCTGCCCTACGTCATAGTAT
Organism: Hypanus sabinus; assembly: GCF_030144855.1. Taxonomy (NCBI): domain Eukaryota; kingdom Metazoa; phylum Chordata; class Chondrichthyes; order Myliobatiformes; family Dasyatidae; genus Hypanus; species Hypanus sabinus. The sequence continues at coordinate 33,176,067 of NC_082720.1, forward strand.
TTTTTAATTTCCTTCTTCCTCTTGGAGACATTCAACTTTACCTTGAACATTCCTACGAAAGTCAATCTTTCTTCTTATGAAAGATTGTGACATGTTCTGCACATAACAGCAACATTATGCAATAGGGCATATGATGACTGGTGGCTATATTTCATGGTTTCCTTAAAGGTTAACATTCTTGGCAGGCTGTAAACACTTTGGTGGTAAAATGTTGCTGTTGACTGAGAAGGAGATTAAGGCCTGGAATTTCCTGTGTTCATCCATTGTGGAATCCAGTTCCGACATTTATAATTAATAAATTATAATTTATAATATATAAAAAACCTGTCTTTTGCAAATTTAGATTTAATTTTTGCTGATACCAGAATTATATGTCAGCTATGGTCAAATTTCCTGCATATCTCATTAAATGAGGATAAATCAGCACTAACAATTGGAGCCCAAGTTTAGCATTGAACTTGGCATATACAGTATATTCCCCTCTAGAGAATGAATATTAAGTTTTCAAATCTTGTAATCATTCATTTCCAGGAGAGATTAAATTAAAAATTTGATGCATAATGCAAGAAAAGTGACATTTCTTGCTGTACCTGAAAATCCAGTTGTAATTTGAAGAGCATTTAAGTGAGCATGGTTGATGGAATTTACAAACGAGTCTTTATAAATTGGGATTAGGGGCAGTTTTAGTTCTGTTGGAGGAATTGATAGATCTCGGTAAAATATTTTGAAGATTTGGGCTTTTGAACCTATATCAATTGTGCAAGATATGGAGACTAAGCTTAATGTGGATTGGGAGCAGGTGGAGAATAATACCTCTGTTGTAGTGCTGCACATTCTTTTTTATATACCATACAGAGATTGTAACTGCGATTTCCAATGTTTTCTGCTTATCATTTATTATACTAGGTACTGTGAGGAAATTTCATAAGTTCATAGAAAATCTTTTAACACAATGGGAGTCCTAATCCATTGTGTCTGTACCACTTGAGAAAGTGCTACCTCACCTGATCTCACCTTACAGCACTGGTTTCAGATCCACATGTGCACAATATGGGACTCTCTAAAAATATGACGAGGGCTTCTGCCTCTGCCACCCTATCTGCAGTGAGACCCCTAAAACTTCCTGTTCTCAAAAACTTTACCAATCTCTACAAACCACATGGCTGATTTTGTACTACCTGGAAACTTTTTAATCATTCTCCTCATGCTGTGGGGTTTCACAGCTCCACTGGTCCAGTCCTGACCTCTGGAGTTGTCTGTGTGGGGGTTGCATCCTCTCTTCCTGATCGCACAAGTTTCTATTGGATGCTCCAGCTTCGAACAGCATTCCAGAAGTATGTGATTTGCTAAGTTAATTAGTCACTGAATTGACCCTGATGAGTGGTGGAATCAGGACGGAGCTGATGGGAAAATAGGATTATTGTGGGATTCATGGAAATATGTGGTTGATGGTTGTCATGGACTTGATGGGCTGAAGGGCTTGTTTCCATGCTGTGTCTCTCTATGACTGTACGGCTATATTTTTGATATAAATTGTATAAACAATGGACTGAGCACCGTGCCCTGTAGTGTTTCACCATTCAAAGCTTTCCAGTCAGGAAAACACTCAATAACCATGACCCTCTCTTCCTGTACTAAGTTTAATCTGGATCCACTTTTGAAGATCCAATATTTAAATGAAGTAGAAACCTACTCAGAAGTGAAAGCCTTGACCTCAAAGCAGAAAAGCGAGCATATAGAAATGGAATTAAAAGTGGTCTGGAACCTTTAAAAAGTTTAAATTTCCAACAGAGTTCCATTACAAATGATATTAGACAACTTCTCTTGCAGGGGAATCATCTATCCATTAATGATTGCAGGTACTTTCTAACATCTCCTTAACTTAAAAATTTCCAAACAGAAACACCTTATATAATTTGTTAAAGCTAATGAAAACAGCACTTGTACATGAAAAAATCAACAATTTTTAAGGTCAGAAGTTTCAAGACAAGCATATGATGAGCCAGGAAGCCACAGAGAAAATCCAAACACCTGAACTGAAAATAAGGATTTCCCACAAGAATTGAATCCCACAAGAGTTATTAACTTGAAACTTTCTGCATAATCACTCAAAGAGTTGACCTGCATGTGTATGTAATGAGAGCTGTATAACTCATCTCCTTCTACCTTAGGACACAAACTTATCAATTACCCATCTGTGGACATTTTCTGGAGGTCCAAGATCTGTATGCTCCACGACCGTTGGACTAAGTGTGTTCATGTAGGAGGGGACTATGTTGAAAAATAAATGTGCTAGGTTTTCTAAAATTGACTCCTTCTACCTTAGGCCACAAACTTATCAATCATCCCTCGTACCTATGGAAGGTGTTTTGAGTTTCTGCCCTACCAAAAGCTTAAGTATGACTATCGCACTTCTCGATGTAAATGTTGAAATGATAAACATTGAACATGATGTATGTGTCCTGCTTGAACCGAAAAAATACAGATGTATGCCTTTGCAGTGATTTGCTTTAACTGTGAAATTATCACGGTGCATCTGCTAAAACTGTATAAACATTTGCACTTACAGTTTTGCTCATTGTTACGAATCCCATAACTGGAGAACATACCACCAAAGATAGAGAGGTCCGTTGAAGTCTGATGTCACTATTTTCAAATGTTTTTATTGATAAAGGGACACAAAAGTAGGGTTAATACAAACATTCAGATAGTGCACATCGTCAACACTCAATCTAAAGCGCGGGTATAGTAATAATCATCATTAAGAAGTGAGCTCTGCTGGTGTCTAGGGGTTAATAGATTGTCTGTTGGAAATATAAAAGTCACTCAAAGTCTGCAGGCCTCAGCCCTTTGAAAATCGCTGGGTTTTCCGTGGGGCGACCGAGAGAGAGATTGGGGGAGAAAAGAAAGAACTTGCCGAGTCTCGATGAATCTTCCGTGAAATCGGGGGAGCATTGGTTTCCTCTCCCCGATGTTAGTTAAAAGCGGTTTTCTGTGATTCCAGCCACAAATTCCAATCCCGGAATCTAACGCATGTGGCTTCCTTCAGAATGGCTTCCCACTGCTGCGGGATCACTCTCTCGTGTCTTCTGGGTGCGTCTGAGGGGGCTGTCCCCCTGAGACTCTCCTTTATACTTCCTCACGGGGTCGCAGGTGTCAATCAGGTTGGGATGATGCAATCTCTCAACCAGCCCACCTTGCCCAAGGGCTTTTCACGTGGTCTCCATGAGACAATAGTCGCTGTTGTCTTTATTCTGTATCCCTGGTGGGACCTGCAATTTGGCACGTCTCTCTCTCTCTCTCCGACTGGGTCTACTGACCCCCCCCCCCCCCTTTCGACGGGTGCTCTTGCGATTTTCACAAAGGAGGGGGCTGGGATCATAACACCTCCCCTCTTAAAAAACGTTTTTACCAGCGGTTAAAACGGAGTGGTCCACAGTCTTACAGGAGTTTTGAATCTAACACAATACACAAGTTTTTCTTTTCACAAAATACTACCGTTATGCATTCAAGTCAGTATCTAAATAGTTAACGATTACAGTGTCCCTTTCTTTCGTATCTTAACATTGCGAACTGTACATCAGACTTCAATTCAATAACCACCTATTTATTTTTTTTCCTAAGCAACAAAACTAAGGAGGTGTGACCTTAGCTTAGGCGCATTTACAAAAGTTTACGCGAATACTAATCGTTTCAGTCGTTTAACTTAACCGGCAGGTCTCCAAAGGGCTGTCTTTATTATTCACAGGCTTTGGCACAAACCTGTTCAACCTGCCTGGCTGTCTAACAATGGCATCTCCATTAACCGTCGCCTCTTTTCCAGCGAGCCCCCCCGTGGGGAACTTGAGTAGTTTTGCGTGGTGAACTCCCACCAGCCTCGTTCATTGGGGTTATTTTTGCAACACCATGCCCCAAACTTAGACCCTTTTTACCCAATTCTTCGATTTTACCCAGGTGGCTGGCCCTTTTATCAGTCCCCTTCAGGCTTTTGGTGTTTGATTCGAACTCTTCGCTCAAGTAGCCTGTCGAAGGCGGCCTCTTCACACCCCATCCTGGCATAACAATAGAGTGGGGGGCCCCGCTATTCCCTGGCTCACTCTGTGAGCGATCTGCCAGGTTTAAGATTTCTTCCTTCGATTTGGAAACTACAGACTTTTCGTTTCCTTCACTAACAATCCTCAACCCCCCATTCTTAAATTTGGCGTTAACTTTGAACCCACCTTCAAGTACAAATACCGGGGAACTCACACTTTCCCCGGTTACCAAGGTTAACCTTTTTCCCACTGAACCAAGTCCATCTGACCCACAAGGACGGCCGCCCCGTTCCACTGAATCAGATACCTCAGACTTCTTCTGAGCTCCGTTACCAGGTTCAGCACCTCATGCATCCCCATCTCAGACACACTCAAACGGGACATTGGCCTCTCCCAGGCTTTCAACACCCGTACCTTTTTCAAATTCTAACTTCCCCCGATCCTCCCAGTTACTCTCTGGGCAGCTCCCACCCGGGGAAGGCGTAACCCTGCAAGCTGAAACAACCTCCTTGGCCTTTTCAGCAGACTCCTTCGAGGCAAGGGTATCCGTTCCATCTAGGACTGCCCTCACCTCATTATCGGGAACACCTTTAGAACTCTCAAGTTCTTCAAACAATTCTGCCAAACCAGACAGATCATCCATGTCCAACTCTGGACCTTTTAACAGCTTTATCTGTTTCTCATCTTTATTTCCTACCTTTAGGACCTTTCTCTTCGCTAAAGGCAGACCTATCTCCTCTCCCTTACCCCCTTTCACTTTACTACTCTTCGTCTTACCACCCTCTAAACCCGCATGGCACAGGGTCAGCAAAGACGTCTCGGCCAAATCAAAACTGGCCAGATTTGAACTGCTCTCATTCACAGCTCTCTCTCTCGACATGCTGCGAGTGACCGCGCTGGCGAGATGGTCCTTGGGCGCTAGGGCCGGGGCCACCACACTCTCCGGTCGCCAGGTCGGCAGCATTGCTGACCAAACCTTACCCCCTGCTAAGTTGTTTCCCAGCAGGATGTCCACGTCAGCTCTCGGGAACTCTGAGGGCACCCCTATTTCAACTGATCCATACACCAGCTCACACTCCAGAATGACCTTATATAAGGGTACCATTTCTATCCGTTTATTTATTCCTTCCACCTTTACCATGCCCATTTCCCGACCAAATTCTAGTACCTTATGGCTAACCAGGGATAATTCAGCGCCCGTATCCCTCCAGATTCGTACGGAAACTGGTGTGTCTCCCTCCGTCACAGACACGGTTCCGTGTGACAGACAACTCCCAGAGCCTTCTCGTACTCTGTCTACCCTCAGCTCTCTGGTCGATTTACTGATTACCACGGCACACCTGATAGGGACTGCGGCTTTCCCTCTTCCTATCTCCTTCCTCGGAGCAAAGCATTGAGATGCAATGTGCCCCTCCTTTCCACAATTAAAACAAGTCAAACCCGGAACCCTCTGGCCGTCTTGCCTTTCCCCCTCAACCTTACCGCTAGCTCCCGGTGGGACCTCTGCCTCACTCATCGGACTTTCTAGATCGTTCCCACGGTCTCTCTGGGGACCTTTATTCGAGGGTCCTTGTCTTGTGGGTTAGGGCATATTCGTCCGCCAACCCGGCAAATTCTGAAATGGACTTATCCGGCTTCTCATTCAAATACACCCAGATCTCCTCCGGAACACAACTTTTAAATTCCTCAATCAAAAATAACTCCCTGAGACGCCCATAATCCTCGCCCACTCTTTCCGCGGTGCACCAACGGTCCAAGAGCACCCCCTTCTCATGGGCTAGCTCGGTATATGTTTGATTTCACCCTTTCCTTAAATTTCTAAACTTTTGTCTATAGGCCTCAGGTACCAATTCGTAAGTCCGGAGAATGACCTTTTTTTACCTCATCATAATTCTCCACTTCTTCCTCCTCCAGGGACAAGGCCGCATATGCTCGTTGGGCCTTCCCCTTTAACACACTTTGTAACAACGCCACCCACTGCTCTTTTGGCCATTTCTGATTTACTGCCACCTTTTCAAAAAGCAAGAAATAACTATCGACATCTGCCTCCTCGAACGGGGGCACTAATCTCAACTCCTTACTAACATTAAACCGCTCTGCTTGGTCTAACCCTTGATCTCTTCTCTCGTTTCTCATCTTCTCAATTTCCCGGTCATGTTGCCTCTGTTTCTCTTCTGCTTCTAGCTTCTTTAGGTGAATTTCATGCTGCCTTTCCCTCTCTCTCTCTCAGCCACTTCCAGCTCTTTTAACTTAATTTCACGTTCCAACTTCAATTTCTCCACCTCTAACTGAACCTTCCCACTTGATGGTACCTCTTCAGGGATATCTCCCAATACCTCAGCTTCAAACACCTTCTTCCCAATGTAATACTGAGTTATGGCCCTTCGTACCTCCCGCTTTTTCATGGACGACCTCACTTCTGTGAGGTTCAACCCCTTCGCTAAATTTAACAAGTCTGAATTTGTGGCCGTCGGGTTTTCCATAAATTCACCCACGTCCATCTTTGCTGGTTTCCTGTCTGGCTGCCCGTGTAACCAGATTCAAGTTTTTGATTTACAAGCCCGATTCACTGGCCTCCCAATTTGGTGTCAAATCCCGAGACGAGAACCCCAACTGTTACGAATCCCGTAACTGGAGAACTTACCAGCAAAGATAGAGAGGTCCGTTGAAGTCTGATGTCACCATTTTCAAATGTTTTTATTGATAAAGGGACACAAAAGTAGGGTTAATACAAACATTCAGATAGTGCACATCGTCAACACTCAATCTAAAGCACGGGTATAGTAATAATCATCATTAAGAAGTGAGCTCTGCTGGTGTCTAGGGGTTAATAGATTGTCCGTTGGAAATATAAAAGTCACTCAAAGTCTGCAGGCCTCAGCCCTTTGAAAATCGCTGGGTTTTCCGTGGGGCGACCGAGAGAGAGAGATTGGAGGGGGGGGGAAGAGAAAGAACTTGCCGAGTCTCGATGAATCTTCCGTGAAATCGGGGGAGCGTTGGTTCCCTCTCCCCGATGTTAGTTAAAAGCGGTTTTCTGTGATTCCAGCCACAAATTCCAATCCCGGAATCTAACGCACGTGGCTTCCTTCAGAATGGCTTCCCGCTGCTGCGGGATCACTCTCTCGTGTCTTCTTGGTGCATCTGAGGGGGCTGTCCCCCTGAGACTCTCCTTTATACTTCCTCACGGGGTCGCAGGTGTCAATCAGGTTGTGATGATGCAATCTCTCTCTCAACCAGCCCACCTTGCCCAAGGGCTTTTCACGTGGTCTCCATGAGACAATAGTCGCTGTCGTCTTATTCTGTATCCCGGGTGGGACCTGCAATTTGGCACGTCTCTCTCTCTCTCTCCGACTGGGTCTACTGACCACCCCCCCCTTTCGACGGGTGCTCTTGCGATTCTCACAAAGGAGGGGGCTGGGATCATAACTTCATAATGTGACAAGCTCTGAACACACTCTGTGCCAGGTGTGAAAGAAAACTTGTGTGTTCTGAAGGTAGGAGTCTAAAATGACAGTACCAACTTTCAGTATCCATTTCAGCCAGCTGTTCATTTGACATCCATCAAAAAATGAAGACAGTTCTTCTCTACTCATTACCTGTGCAAACTATTTAGAATTTCTGGCCCTACAAAAGGTTAAATATGAATGTAAAACATGCAGATGCTAGCAATGATCTGGAAATAATTGAAAGCTAGCGTTTGCTTTAGTAATAGATATTGAGGCTTTCAAACGTTTCAATAGGTACAATTTAACGTCAAAGAAATGTATACAATATACATCCTAACATTCTGCTTCTTCACAAGCATTCACGAAAACAGAGTGCCCAAAGAATGAATGACAGTTAAATGTTAGAACCTCAAGCCCCCTCCAGCTCCCCTCTCCCATGCATAAACAACAGCAAAGCAATGACCCCCATGAACCCCACCTCCCCCACTAGCAAAGAAGCATCTGCACCCCCTCTGAACACTCAAGCATGCAGCAAAGCATCAATAAAGACACAGACTTGCAGTACCCCAAAGACTACTCATCCCCCCGGTATTCAACGTACCACAGGCCCTCTCTCTCTCTAATAAGGAAAAAAGAGGTGTGATTGTTACCATAGGGTATATCTAATACCAACTTCTGAATTTGGTTGACTTTATTACTTACATCCTTCATATACTTGAGGAGTAAAAATCTTTACATTACGTCTCTGTCTAAATGTGCAATGTGCGATTTACAGTAATTTGCAATAAATAGTATGTACAACATCGGTAAATATAACACAGAAATACAATTGTAGCAGCATGAATTAATCAGTCTGATGGCCTGGTGGAAAAAGCTGTCCCGGAGTCTGTTGGTCCTGGATTTTATGCTGTGGTACCAGTTCCCAGATGGTAGAAACTGGAACAATTTGTGATTGGTTTGACTCGGGTCCCCAATGATCCTTCAGGCCCTTTTTACACACCTGTCTTTGTAAATGTCCTGACTAGTGGGAAGTTCTCATCTACAGATGTGCTGGCCGTCTGCACCACTCTCTGCAGAGTCCTGCGATTGAGGGAAGTACAGTTCCCATACCAGGCAGTGATGCAGTCAGTCAGGACGCTCTCAGTTGTGCCCCTGTAGAAAGTTCTTAGGATTTGGGGGCCCATACCAAACTTCTTCAACCGTCTGAGGTAAAAAAAGGTGCTGTTGTGGCTTTTTGACCACATAGCTGGTGTGTGCAGACCACGTGAGATCCTCGGTGATGTTTATGCCGAGGAACTTAAAACTGTTCACCCTCTCAACCCCAAATCCATTGACGTCAATAGGGGTTAACGTCTCCATTCCTTCTGTAGTCAACAACCAGCTCCTTTGATTTTGCGACATTGAGGAAGAGGTTGTTTTCTTGACACCACTGTGTCAGGGTGATGACTTCTTCTCTGTAGGCTGCCTCATTATTATTTGAGATTAGACCAATCAATGGAGTATTGTCAGCAAATTTAATGATAGGTTGGAGCTGTGGGTGACAACACAGTCATGTGTATACAGAGATAAAGGAGAGGCTTAGTACACAGCCCTGAGGGGCACCTGCATTGTTACTATAGGCTATATCTAATACCAATTTCTGACAACCACATAACTGGGAAATGTATGTTATTGTCAGAGAAATTTTGGTTCTCATGTCAGTACGCTATTAAAGTAGTTGCTTATAGATTTAATTTTGAAATGATTGGAATATTGTGAACTTACCAAGAATTCTCCGTGATGGAAGTAAGGGTTACTGCATTCATAAGTGAATTTTCAACAATGTGATAATTGACAATTACCATTGAACGCATTCCCTGACAGTTCCTCATTGAACAAAAATATTTTGCAATATGGTGGCACTGTCATAGTATACATGGTGGAGATTTAAAAAGAAAAGCAAAATTAACTCTTCAGGGCTATGGTCCCCGGCAGGTTGATAGGAATAAGCAGTTTAAATAGTTTGGAATGGACTAGATGGGCTGAAAGACCTATTTCTGTGCTGTACCTTTTTATGACTATGACTGTAGCTGTTTTTTTTCTGACACCCTTTAATCTGCATTTTCTTATTCTTTAACTGTCTCTACTTATTTATATTTCCTTCTATTTTTCACATTATTTCATTCTATTGTTCTCAAGAGAATTCTTCATTATGATCCGATGAAGAGGCTTTCTGTTATCTGGCCTGTCTTTAGCAGAGGGCACCACGCTGAGAGAGGTGTCAGATTTATTGAAATTCAAACTGGCAAATCCGCAAAATATTTCTGTAAGTTGTCAGTTCCGTGAATGGTGAATGTTGTTCTTTTACTATTGAGAGCACAATGTAAGTCATTGTAATTCTAACAATTGTTTCTTTACTAGCTTATGTTGTCAAAGATCTTCCCTTTTAATATTTGTGCTGTTTTAAATTCCGTAGGTGAGTGAGCCAGTATCAATGTTCTTGGGTTCAGGTCATTAGCAAAATGAATGTAATGGTGAATAAGATGTCTTCACAGGATTTCTTTTGTAGCCTGGCATCAACCATTTGAAAGGGCAGTGAAATTTTTGCTGAATAATTTTTTGTTAAAAAGATAATTTATGGGTTGAAATATGTGAAAATGAACCTCCAAAAAAGACAATATTATAGCCATGAACCTCATTACTTCGGGGTTTGATTGTTAGAGATTTTTTAAATAACTAGCAATTAATTAGCTATTATTATCAATTCTGTATTATTTGTACCCATCTTCAGAAGGGCTGAGTAGTTGATAAATTTTCCTGAATTCACTACCATTACAGATTCCAAATACTCTACATATCATCAATAAGTGGAAGTCTGCACTATCAACCAAACCAAAATCACGAGGGATCTTACAGAGGGAGTCATTAATGATGCCTTATCATAGCAGCTAGTTGCAATAACATGTTCAGTGAGTTACATTCAAACTATCTAGCTCTGTTGTAGCTGTAACATCTATGAGTCGATTCCTGTTTGTTTATTTGTCTATTTATTTATTTATGATGACAAAATATTCAGTTCCTTTCACAACTTCTCAAAATTAAGCATTCTATGTCTACACATAATAAATCATACTTACAACATCCAGGCCTGTGATGATAAAAATAGAGGAGATGGTAGGTGGGATGGGCAGATTTACCTTTGACTTATAATTAAACAAAATAATTTATGTAGAAATTATTACTTCACAAGCAATGCTATCCTGAATACTATCCAGAATAATGTTATTCATTTGATCAGTACCAATAGCTTTAAATAACTACATCATGAACTATTTTCGTATTGGATAAAATATTCTCTACAGTGTATAGAATGGAATGTAGTAGCTTTCCATAGCAACACCTTCCAAATCTACAGCTTCTATCATCTCCGGACAATGGACAGCATAGACGGTTGTTTATGACTCCATCTAGAGTAGCTGACTGATATAATGTGGGGATCACTTTACCCCATTTTGAACATTAGTCATTGTTCCTGTGTGCAGGACATTATATTTGTTTAATGGATAGTCTACCATTCCTGCTCAATCTGGGACAGTATAACAAGGAGTATTTCAAAGGATGATCAAAGAGCAGCAGGTTTACATGTGACAAACAATCCTGACTTGGGCATTTATTGCTGTTCCTTAAATGTCACAAATCAAATTGTTTGAACTTTCAACTGGACAGCACTGTGAAGGTACCCTCATACTGACTGGCCACCATTTCAAGATGATGCCTTCCACCATTTACTCAGGGACCATTACCAATTTCCTTTGTTGCAATTTCCTATGGAACTGGAGGAGGACCTGCTGGTGCATCATAATAAGAGGGAATGAGACATTTTTGATATAGCTAAAGGTGTGCATGTGGGTTTGCACAGTTGGTGGGGGTACAATGGGGACTGAATTGTGCTGAAATTTCAATTCACGTCTCTAAACGAAGATCAGTCCAAGTCTCACATGCTTCAGCTATTTAAGTAGTACAGCATTTGATTCTCTTCTAAATGCACATCTGCTAAATTATTCTCATTGCTCTTCTTTCTGCTGTGAGGTCAGAATAAAATAGTAGAATGACTGAAGTCATTTAGATGCATTGGGATTATGCCTGTTCATTTAAAGAACTTTCTCTTTTTCTTTCCATTTCCCTGCTGTTACCCAAGTCTATTTCTCTTTTTCAAATGCTTATCCAGCTCCCTTGAGAACTATTATGGATTCTGCATTTATCATTGGTACTGACAAAGTATTCATGTGCAGTGAAGAGAAATCCTTCCAATACCTTTCCTGATCCTTATTATTCCAATATGTATGTTATTCCCTTCATCCATTTGAATTTCTGTGGAAACACTTTATTTCCAAAATTGCTTTTACTTCTTACTTTATAAAGTTTACTTTCATCACTTTAATATTAAAGATTCTCATCTGTTATTTCAACTGATCACAAAGAAAATGTTTAATTGAGAATAAGGTCAGCACGGTGATGTAACCAGAGTTTAATTCCCACTGTGATTTGTACGTTCTTCCCACGACCATGTGAGTTTCCTCAGGGTGCTTTGGTTTACTCTCACGTTCCAAAAGAAGCACTGGTAGTGATTTGTGGGTATGCCGTGTTGGCACTGGAAACATGGCGATACTTACTGACAGCCCCAGTATACCCACAGACTGCGCAGGTCATTAACGTGAATGATACCTTTATGTTTCAATATTTGTGAAAAATAAAGCTAGTATTTATCTTTTTTTCCAAATTTTTGGATGGAAGGGCTTGCATTTAATGCCCATCATGAGCATCTAATAGGCATCTGTCTTCAGCCATTGTAGCGTAAGGTGCTCCTGCTGTTAAGTAAAGTGGTGAATTTTGAGATAAACATGTCTTTCGGTTCAGGTGGTGCTGTTCAGTAGGTAGTGCTGCTGCCTCACAGTTTTATAGTACTGAGTTCAATCCAATATTTCATGTGTGAAGTTTGCATGTCCTCCATGTGATTACATAGATTTTCCAGCAGTGCTCCAATTTCCTCTCACAAAGGTGCGCTGCTTGGTAGGTTAAATGGCCAGTGTCAATTACCCCTGATCCATGTGGATGTCAGGAGAATCTGCTGATGAACCTGGAAGAGGCAATGTTACCAGTAAATAAGTGAAAGAATGGGATGTCATAAGAAAATATAAAAAGGCATGAGATGAATCAGAGTTTAGTTCAGTAGAGTGAATCGATTTATATTTACATTTATAAGTTTTGGTTTAGTGGCAGCATTTTTATCTGTCAGCCAAAGGGTCAAAGTTCAAAATGCATTTATTATCATAGTATGTATACTGTATGCAACCTTGAGATTTGCACAATAGAACCCTTTAAAAAAAAACCCACACAACAAAGACAATCAACCACCCAATGTGTGAAAAGAAAAAATCATGCATTTAATAAAAAGTGAACAAATAACACAGAGAACGTTAACACAAATGGAGTCCATAACCACAGAGCCAGTTCAGTGTTGAGCTGAGTGTCAACAGTTGCAGAGTCAGTTCACTGCTGAAGTGAGCTGAACACCAGTTTGTCCTTTGCCTTCATCCTTGAAGACGTGATCAAATCACACAAATAGTAAAAAAATGGGTTGTTCCCCTTCAGAATTTGAAAATACCTCACTGACTCCAAAATACTTTAGAAGTCAAGATGTGCAAGATCCTCAGAGATTTAATGTTCTTTCTTCTTTAAAATCTGCCCTATCAATTAAATATTCCCATGCAAAATGTTTTAAAATCTACTTTGTTCAGACAAATTGTACTTACGCATCTGTGAAAGAAATAACCCAAAACTCTCGGCCAGCTTTGTGAAATGTGTGTTCTGCTGAACAAACTCATTTCTCTGTCAGCACCTTTAATAAACAACTGCAGTGCAGCTGACTCACTGTGATTAGTTCATAAAGCTAAATAACTTTTTTCATATTTTGACCAAATAGAGATTAAAATGAGAAAAATGTTAAGGAAGGAAAGATCATGTGTAAGTATAATCACTATAAATTGATTAATTATTGTCATTTACACTGAACGGGTGCCATCCATATCACTCACTTTGCAACATCAATATATTGAAGTAGTACCAAGGAATGACAAAAACAGAATGCAATAGTGTTGCATTTACAGAGAAAATGCAATGCAGGCAGAAAACAATGTGCATGACAATGCCAAGGTAGATTGCGAGTTCAAGTGTGCATCTCATCTTACAAGAGGCCTGTCAAGTAGTCTTGTACCAACATGATAGAAGCAATCCATGAAACTGATGGTATGTGCCTTCAGGCTTTTGTATCTTCTGCTCAATGGGGGGTAGGGGTAGGAGAAAAGAGAATGTCTGTGGGTGGGAGAGGATCTGTCCTGGGACCAGCATTTGTCATGCAACATAAAACTTTGACAAACCTCTACAGATGCATCATGGAGAGTATCCAGACAGGTTGCATCAATGCTTAATATGAAAACAATAACGCTGAAGAACAGAAAAGCCTACAAAAAGTGGTGTACAAAGGCTGTTATAAATCTAGTCAGGAAGAAAAGAAAAACTTACAAAAGGTTCAGAGAGCTAGCTATTGTTAGAGATCTAGAAGATTATAAGGCTAACAGGAATGAGTTTAAGAAGGAAATTAGAAGAGCCAGAAGGGACCATGAGAAGGCCTTGGTGGGCAGGATTAAGGAAAACCCCAAGGCATTCTACAAGTATATGAAGAGCAAGAGGGTAAGGCATGAAAGAATAGGACCGAACGAGTGTGACAGTGGGGAAGTGTGTATGGAACTGGAGGAAATAGCAGGGGTACTGAATGAATACTTTACTTCAGTATTCACTATGGAAAAGGATCTTGGCGATTGTAGTGATAACTTGCAGTGGTTTGAAAAGCTTGAGCATGTAAATATTAAGAAAGAGGATGTGCTGGAGCTTTTGGAAAACATCAATTTGGATAAGTCACTGGGACCGGATGAGATGTAACCCAGGCTACTGTGGGAGGTGAGAGAGGAGATTGCTGAGCCTCTGGCGATGATCTTTGCATCATCAATGGGGTCGGGAGAGGTACTGGTGGATTGGAGGGTTGTGGATGTTGTTCCATTATTCAAGAAAGGGAGTAGAGATAGCCCAGGAAATTATAACCAGTGAGTCTTACTTCAGTGGTTGGTAAGTTGATGAGGAAGGTCCTGAGAAGCAGAATTTATGAACATTTGGAGAGGTATAATATGATTAACAATAGTCCGCATGTTTTTTTGAGGATGTGACTAAACACATTGATGAAGGAAGAGCAATAGATGTAGTGTATATGGATTTCAGCAAGGCATTTGATAAGGCACCCCATCAAAGGCTTAATGAGAAAGTAAGGAGGCATGGGATCCAAGGGGACATTGCTCTGTGGATCTAGAACTGGCTTGCCCACAGAAGGCAAAGAACGGTTGTAGATAGGTCATATTCTGCATGGAGGTCGGTCACCAGTGGAGTGCCTCAGGGATCTGTTCTGGGACCCTTACTCTCCATGATTTTTATAAATGACCTGGGTGAAGAAGTGGAGGGATAGGTTACTAAGTTTGCTGATGTCACAAAGGTTGGAGGTGTTGTGGATAGTGTGGAGGGCTATCAGAGGCTACTTGGGACATGATAGGATGCAAAACTGGGCTGAGAAGTGGCAGATGGAGTTCAACCCAGGTAAGTGTGAAGTAGTTCATTTTGGTAGGTCAAATATGATGGTAGAATATAGCAGTAATGGCAAGACTCTTGGCAGCATGGAGGATCAGAGGGATTTTGGAGTTTGAGTCCATAAGATGCTCAAGGCAGCTGCACAGGTTGACTCTGTGGTTAAGAAGGCTTACAGTGTATTGGCCTTCATCAATCATGGAATTGAATTTAGGAGCTGAGATGTAATGTTGCATCTGTATAGGACCATGGTCAGACCCCACTTGGAGTACTGTGCTCAATTCTGGTCGCCTCACTACAGGAAGGATGTGGAAACCATAGAAAGGGTGCACAGGAGATTTACAAGGATGTTGCCTGGATTGGGGAGCATGCCTTACAAGAATAGATTGAATGAACTTGGCCTTTTCTCCATGGAGCTACGGAGAATGAGAGGTGACTTGATAGAGGTGTATAAGATGTTGAGAGGCATTGATCGTGTAGATTGTCAGAGGCTTTTTATCCAGGACTGAAATGGTTGCCACAAGAGGATGCAGGAGTAGGTACAGAGGAGTGGTAAGTTTTTTACGCAGAGAGTGGTGAGTGCGTGGAATGGGCTGCTAGCAACGCTGGTGGAGGCGGATACGATAGGGTCTTTTAAGAGACTTTTGGATAGGTACATGGAGCTTAGAAAAATAGAGGGCTATGGGTAAGCCTAGTAATTTCTAAGGTAGGGACATGTTCGGCACAACTTTGTGGGCCGAAGGGCCTGTATTGTGGTGTAGGTTATCTATGTTTCTATATTTCTATGAATGTCTACATCCTGCATGTTCCAAATTGCTCCCAAAAACTCCAGCCATTGCTGTTCTGCTGTCATCCCTGCTAGTGTTTCTTTCCAATCGATTTTGGCCATTTCCTCTCCTATTCCTCTGCAGTTCCCTTTACTCCACTATAATAAGGAGATTTTCAACTTTGGCTTCTCTTTCTCAAGTTGCAGGGTGAATTCTATCTTATTATGATCACTGGCCCTTCTTTAATCAATTCCGGTTCATTGTGCGACACCCAATCCAGAATAGCCGATCCCCTAGCGGGCTCAACTACAGGCTTCTCTAAAAAGCCATCTTTTAGGTGTTCTAGAAACATTGTAACATTGCCCATTTGACAAGTGTTTTCAATCTCCTGTTGTAATTTGTAGACCACAACGTTAGTACTTGTTTGGGGTCTGTATGCATCTTTCATCAGGGTCATTTTACCCTCGCAGTTTCTTAGCTCTGCCCACAACGATTCTACTGCTTCTGATCCAATGTCACCTCTTTCTAATGATTTGATTTCATTTTTTACAAAGAAAGCCACATCACCCCCTCAGCCTACCTGCCTGTCCTTTCGATATTAAGTGTATCCTTGTACATTAAGCACCCAGCTATAATCTTCTTTCAGCCATGATTTAGTGATGCCCACAATGTCACGCATACCACTCAGTAACTGTGCTACAAGTTTATCTACATTATCCCTTACACTGCGTGCATTCAAATATACGGTAACACCTTCAGCCTTGTATTCCCCTTTTCTACTGCAATTTTGCCCTATCATCAGCCTCTCCTTGCTAGTACTCTCACTACACTCTGCCTCTATTTATAAACCAGCTACTCTTGTTTTAGACTCCCCTAGTCCAGGGAACTAACTATAATTGTTCCACTTATCTCTGTCCCATATTCACAAAGATACAATTTCACCTACTTTGATTTCAAAGAGGAGTAAGGGACATTTCAGGATTAAGATTTAAGACTCGCTTTATTTGACACAAGTACATCAAAATGTAGAGTAAAATGTGTAATTTGTATCAAATAAAATTGGTGAGCATTGTGCTGGGCAGACCGTAACTGTTGGCCTGCTTCCAGTGCCAACATAGCATGTTCACAACTCGTTTACCCTCACTGTAAGTCTTTGGAATCGGAGCTTATCGGAGCAGCCGGCCACATGGAGTTAGTACAGACTCCTTACAGGCACTGGCACGAATTGAACGTCAGTCACTGATCATTGGCACTGTTAAGTGATGTGCTAACTGCTATGCTACTGTGGTACAGGGAATTTGCCAGCTTAACTTCTCACAAGTGCAGCAGCCATTAACCATATTCATAGTTTATAAGGGCTTCTTTTGATAACTAGGATTTTTTGATCACCCGAAAAATTTTCCACTCAGTCAATATGCAGAGTACTGTGGATCATGAGAAAGATATCTTCATGGTGAATGGCATTACTTCAGGAAGCACACATAAATTCCTCACCTTCGAAATCCATGCTACCAAATATTTTCAGCAACCTGAACTCACTGGATGAATAAATATTGTTGGGTAAGTACTTCCCTCAACTCTGCTGGCTTCTCATTTATGCCCACTTACCTGCTACAGCAGCTCAGCATTATTATAAACAAGAAAGTCTGCAGATGCCATAGCAACACACACAAAATACTGGAGGAACTCAGCAGGTCAAGCTGCATCTTTGGAAATGAATAAACAGTTGATGTTTCAGGCCAAAGCCCTTCTGGACTTCTGGACCCTTCAGGGCTGATCTGCTAAAAAAGTCCTAAATACTAGAACTGTTATGGAAACTGCCACTAGTTCTTTAATAAATGTGACTCAGTTGCATCATATCAGTGTGCCCATGTAGATGTAGAGACTTCATCACCGTATTCTGCATCTTGTACAAGTTCACTAGCTAGGGCACAGTTCAGACCCAGAACCTGAGGACGTGAGCCTCAGCCTGAGCAGCAGCTGGAGGTTTCTGAGACACTCCGGTAGACAAGAGAGATATTGTTTCATAGGGTTAGAAGGGAGTCCAACACAGAACCACTATTTTAAAAAGGAGCATGCCAAATTATAGATTCCAATGGCATCTGACTATCTCTTCCCACATTCTAGTTTTAACATCAGCATTGTTCGCCAATAATCAGCCCATGAATAAGAGACTACAAGATGTTTAAAATTCCCCTAAACTGTTCTCTGCTCATCCCCACTGTACTAAATATAACACATAAACTTGCTTAAATGTCTCTATTTCCTATTGAGGTTCCCTAGCAAAAACAATTGTGATTTTGTAGATAATACACCTTCCTTGGATAAGTTCCACCCTGCAGATCAAAACATAGGTCAAAATGTTGGATTATTTTCTTCTGTTGCTTAATAGTGCTGAGTGGAAACTTTCACTCTCTACCTCCACCAACTATCTGTTACAACGCTGCTTGCCTCTCAACTGCTTTTACTGCTCATGGATTAATTTTGCAGATGTCTTTGTGAAAATCATTCCTCTATATTGTCTTTTTTTGTCCTCTACAGTTCGTCTTAATCCCAGGAAACATGAATTTTAAAACATTTTTTAGATATTATATTCTACATTGGACAATCTTGAAATAGTCCCACTTGTTTGTTGTTTTAGTACTATTGAGATAACCAGGCCTAGAATATCTAGTATGAGTAAAACTCAAATGTTAGGCATGAAAAAGCCTCTATTCTCTTTAGCATTTTGTCAATGCCTGTGTTTAAACTTGTTTCGCAATCTGCAAATCATAAAACAGATATAATTTGGCATAAACAATCATACAATGTAAGATACAGAAATCAGCTTTAATTTAAACAATACTGCATCAGACTAAAGCCATAGAATAAAACTAGAGCAGCCTCTAGATTGAAAATAGCACATCATAGAAAACTATTAATCGTGTTACATTTCAGGCTTTCAGTGAGATTTAAAAAATTAAGCTTTTTGTGTTCAAAAGCACTAAAAGGCATGTTCAGCAAAAATTAATTGTAGGTGTTGTTTTAGTTTTCTCAGAAACTATGATGAACATTTCTCAAAGAATATTTTGCCAAGAATTGTACTCTAAAGTTCCTGTCAATTCTGCTGATCGTGCCAGACTTGACACTGTAGATATGTAGATGAGTTGAGTGAAATATTGGAAAAAAAAACCTCTTTTCTCGATGAGAGCAGTACTGCGAGCATTCAGAATATTAAGGTGAATATTAGGAAGATTAGGAAATGAAAGCTAATATGTAAATTCATAAAACATTCCTTCATTTTGCACTATTAATATTTCATATCATTTATTCACTTAGATCTAAAGCACATTTGAAAACCTGAAAACAGAGTATGTTTCAATTTTTAAAGTCACTGAGACTTGGGACATGGAATGTACAAAAGGTAGGTACAAAGTATTACTCAATATGGAGGATTTTTAAAACAAGACCTTAAAAATAAAAAACAATTAAACACTGTGTGAAAATCTGGTCTAAGCAAATGCAGTTTTTGGAAATTTATATACAATTTGAAGACAATGTCATATTTTTGGGCAGAGAGATGAGTTCCACTGGATAGGCCAATAATTTGAATTGATAGTGAAACAAAAATTGCTTGCTGTTTTCTTTGAAGGAAGCTCCCTACAAACATCCATTGATCTCTGTGGTGAGAACCCAATGCGTTTTGACACAAACTGCTTTTTCCGCAGGAGCAGCAATAACCTGCTCCAGCTTCACTGCTGAGATGTGGGAATTCTTTCAACATTTCCTGATGGAATGTGGTACAGGTTCAATGACAAATAAATCTGGGATGACTGGACACTGTGGTGAATGTGATCAAAATCACTGGAGAGAGACTGACCTGGTTATACAGTACAGGAGTCTTTATTCATCACAACAAGCAAGCATTCATCTGGAGACACTTGCAGTCGAGTCTCACATATTAAAAAGTACATCACATTAAAAAGTACCACCCTACCCCTCCCCCTGGTAACCTCTTCCTTCCCTTTCCCCATGGCCCACTCCGCTTTCTTATCAGATTCCTCGCTCTCCAGTCCTTTAACTTTCCTACCTATCTGGCTTCACCTACCACCTTTTAGCTATCCCCTTCCCCTTTCTCCCCCACTCTTTTTATTCTGTCATCTTCCCCCTTCCTTTCCAGTAAAGAAGAAAGGTCTTGGCTTGAAATGTCAACTATTTCCACAGATGCTACTTGACCTGCTGAGATCCTTCTGCACTTTGTGCATGTTACATGATATACATCAGCTCTGATTGTGGTCGGAAGCACCCATGGAGAAAGCCTGGCTGCAGAGCAGGGTTGCAAGTGTGTTTAAGGAAACAGGGTTTTAAACTCCCAACACCGACGATCTTGCCGGCAAACGTGCAGTCTCTGGTGAATAAAATCAATGATCTCAGAGCCAAGGTGCTGAATCAGAGGGACATTAGGACCACGTGTGTCCTTTGTTTCACGGAATCCTGGTTAACCCCTTCCATACTGGATGCAGCGATTCAGATCGACGGGTTTACTATACACCGTTAGGATAGATCTATAGAGTCTCTCAAAAGCAGAGGTGGAGGAGTATGCCTCATGATCAACTCCTCTTGGTACACAAGTATATCAGTGCTGTCCCATTTCTACTCACCAGACCTGGAATATCTAGCAGTAAATTGCCTTCCTTTTCACCCTACCATGGGAATTCTCCAGGGCCATTTTGGTAGCAGTAAACATTCCACCTCAGGCCAATGTCAATCAGGCTTCAGATGATTTGAGCAATGGGATCAACATGCACGAAACAACGCACCCTAATGCCTTCACCGTTGTTTTGGGAGATTTTAACCAGGCCAGTCTGAAAAAAATCACTAAGCAATTGCCATCAGCAGAGGAAACAAAACACCGGACCATTGTTACACCACCATCAAGAATGCCTACGATGCTATTCCATGCCCTCACTTCGGGAAGTCTGATCACCTGGCTGTACTTCTACTCTCAAGTATAGGCAGAGACTGAAGACCGCAGCATCAGTAGTGAGGACCAAGAAGGTTTGGACAAGGGAAGCACAGGAGCACCTACAGGACTGCTTTGAATCGGTGGACTGGACTGCATTCAGGGATTCATATTCGAACCTGGATGAGTATGCTGCAGTTGTTACTGACTCCATTAAAACCTGTGTGGATGAGTGTGTGCCTACAAAGACTGACTGTACATTCCCAAACCAAAAGCCGTGGATGAACAAGGAGGTACATCATCTGCTGTAGGTTAGATCTGTGGCATTCAAGTCTGGCAACCCAGGCCTGTACCAGAAAACCAGGTACAATTTGTGGAGGGCTATTTCAAGGGCGAAGAGACAATTTCAAATGAGGTTGGAGGTGACATAGGATGTACAACAACACTGGTAGGGTTTGCAAGACATTACTTCATACAAATTGAAACCCAATAGCATGAGTGGCAGCAATGCTTCACTACCAGATGAACTCAATGCCTTCTATGCCTGCTTTGAAAGGGAGAACACAACTACAGCTGTGAAGATCTCTGCTGCAACTGATGACCCTGTGATCTCTGTCTCAGAGGCTGATGTTAGGCTGCCTCTAAAGAGAGTGAACTCTCACAAGGTGGAAGGTCCCGATGGAGTACCTAGTAAGGCTCTGAAAACCTGTGCCAACCAATTGGTGGGAGTATTCAAGGACACTTTCAACCTCTCACTGCTACAGGTGGAAGTTCTGACTTGCTTCAAAAAGGAAACAATTATTCCAGTGCCTAAGAAGAATAACGTGAGATGCTTTAATGACTATCGCCGGTTGCATTTACATCGGCAGTGATGAAATGATTTCAGAGGTTGGTCATGACTAGACTGAACTCCTGCCTCAGCAAGGGCCTGGACCCATTGCAATTTGCCTATCACCACAATAGGTCAATGGCAGATGCTATCTCAATGGCTCTCTTTGCAACTTTAGACCATCTGGACAACACAATGTCAGGATGCTGTTCATCAACTATAGCTCAGCATTTAATACCATCATTCCCACAATCCTGATTGAGAACTTGCAGAAGCTGGACCTCTGTACCTCCCTTTGTAATTGGATCCTTGACTTCCTTACTGGAAGACCACAATCTCTGCGGATTGGTGATAACATATCCACCTCGCTGACAATCAACACTGGTGCACCTTAGGAGTCTGTGCTTAGCCCACTGCCCTACTCTCTATATACCCATGACTGTGTGGCTAGGGATAGCTCAAATACCATCTACAAATTTGCTGACGATACAACCATTGTTGGTAGAATCTCAGATGGTGATGAGAGGGTGTACAGGAGTGAGATATGCTGACTAATGGAGTGTGTCACAGCCACAATCTGGCACTCAACAGCAGTAAAATGGAAGAGCTAATTGTGGACTTCCGGAAGTGTAAGGCAGAGGAATACATACCAATCCTCATAGAGGGATCAGAAGTGAAGAGAGTGAGCAGCTTCAAGTTCCTGGGTGTCAAGATCTCTGAGGATCTAACCTGGTCTCAACATATCGATACGATTATAAAGAAGGCAAGACAGCAGCTATACTTGATTAAGAGTTTGAAGGGATTTGGTATGTCAACAAATACATTAAAAAACTTCTATAGATGTACCGTGGAGAGCATTCTGACAGGCTGCATCACTGTCTGGTATGGGGGGAGGGGTGCTACTGCACAGGATCGAATGAAGCTGCAGAGAATTGTAAGTTTAGTCAGCTCCATCTTGGGTACTAGCCTACAAAGTACCCAGGACATCTTCAAGGAGTGGTGTCTCAGAAAGGCAGTGTCCATTATTAAGGACCTCCAGCACCGGAGCATGCCCTTTTCTCACTGTTACCATCAGGTCGGCGGTACAGAAGCCCAAAGGCACACACTCAGTAATTCAGGATCAGCTCCTTCCCCTCTGCCATCCAATTCCTAAATGGACATTGAACCCTTGGACAATACCTCACTTTTTTTTAAATATATATTTTTTTCCGTTTTTTGCATGGCTTTAATCTGTTCAATATATGTATACTGTATAAAACATACTGAATAAGATTTACTTATTTATTTATTATTTTTTTCTTGTATTTTATGTATTGCATTGAACTGCTGCTGCTAAGTTAACAGACTTCATGTCACATGCTGGTGATAATAAACCTGATTCTGATTTGATACTCTTCAGATCAAAGGTAACAGTAATCAATATAACACAATTTCAATAGCTACAATGACAATGCTTACTTCAATATTTTTGGTAGAGAATGCTTCCTTTGAATTACGTATCTACAGTGGGAAATACCTCTGAATATTCGAACACCAACACCTGGACAAACTAATTGACACAGATAAAAACTTCTACAGACAGAGAGCCAGGCACCCAAGATTAGTGTCTGTATACGCTGACTACCTGAATACACAATAGATCAGCTATTGATTGCAACTATAGCTGTGACCCATGTTTGATATGCTCAGTGACAACATCAGCCTGGTCTGCCAGTTTGAGCTCAACTGCTTAAATAACTTAGCCATGTTGCCAGGTTTGATGCAAGCCAATTCACATAACCCCATTGTCTTAATGTTTGGCTGATGCATATGCAAATATCCCATGGTCACCATTTTGAAACTCATAACTCATAGTCTATGGGACAGCCTGTAATTTTAACTTCAATTTACTGCTTGGAAGTTACATTAACAATTGGAGGCTTTTTCTTGCTTGAATTACTATCTGCTATATTCACATAGTACCAGAAAAGTCCCTCTTGGCCCCTGGACAGTAATTTGTCCCAGGAATGTCAAACTTTAAGGAGGATTTAATTATGTAAGGCAGCATAAATGCTCTTCACTTCAGATCCCTTCCCCAATTGCTAACCTATCAAATCCTTTTGTGCATCTATCTCTACGCTATCATCTCTAACAGGCTACCTACAGGACCAAGCAGAAATGACAATAAAGCATTCCAAAAATTTGATCACATCCCCTTCTTGATATCCTCTCAATGTCAACCAGATTTTAAAATGCATCTTTGTCAATCCTGTGCTCGCTGCCTACCTCCCTTCTGGCCCATTGCACATTAATCATTTCCCCCTTCAATCCCTGATAACAAAAAGCTATCAGCACTGACTATCAGCAGTTACCCTGTGAGCAGGGGCACCAACACGGTATCTGTATCGAGGTTTGTACGCAGCAGTTCACATTCCATGCCATGATAGTGGATTGTCAGAATAATCTGACAACAAATATCTCAGTCCCTTTAATCAAACAGCAGGAGGGTTTGGAATGGCTACAAGGGCCCTACTCCAGTGGCATCCCTCCCGGACTGTCCCTTCGGTTGTTGGCCAGCCAAAGAAAGGGCTCAACTCATTTGTGCTCACTCCCATTCTGGCTGAGGAGGTTGCTACTGTATAGTTAATATTTTAATCCTGTACATATATTAGTTGATTAAGCATTCTTGTTCTTTTAAATAATTAATTATCAGTTAAATGTAAAAATATGTTAATCGTGTATGTCATCGCATTATCATGTGATCTGTGTGTTTCTTGCTTAAAATAAACTCAAACTA
The DNA here is from genome assembly GCF_030144855.1 of Hypanus sabinus. NCBI lineage: Eukaryota > Metazoa > Chordata > Chondrichthyes > Myliobatiformes > Dasyatidae > Hypanus > Hypanus sabinus. The sequence goes on from NC_082720.1 coordinate 33,200,529, forward strand.
GACCCATATTCCTGGACTCTCATGTCCTCAGTTAAATTAATGTTTTGGAGTTACATAATATTGGCCATGAGGTATTTTAAAAATGAATCTGACATGGCTACCGACTTATTAAAGTGGCCGTGAGACATTCAAAATTAAATAAAATGCAGCAAGAGCAATGTTGAAATAGAGCAGTAAGTGCTATTTGGAAGGGAAGACGTGATCCAGTTTAAAAGAAAAAAACATAAACAGAGGAATTTAGGGTTCGTAAAGAGTGAGTACCAGGTGATAATAATCATTTTAAAAATCAGAAATGGCTAGCTATATCACAAAGCTTGACAAGTTTGATTACACAATGGTAATTGGCTTATGTATACCAAACTATTGGAGCAGCATTTTGAAGCAAATGAAATAACCAATGAGAAGTGTTCTGTAATCAACAATGCATCAGATCCAAGTGTTCCTGAACCACTTTTACAATAGTAGCGATGCTCATTTCTGATGGTTTGGTTGGAGCAATCAGACTTTGAAGCAAACTGTATGCCTTCAAACGTAATGCACTCAGCAAGATTGGCACCCATTTCTCATTACCGTGAATAATGAGGGGTAGATCAATCCCACAGCTATCCTCAAATATAAAGCTTCCTGGTGGGCTGTTCAGGGCTTCCTTCAGCATTTTCAGGAATACTGGAGCATCCTTCCCAGTGTTGTCCAACCCAAAATACTCCTCATATACTTGATATTTACGTTCTGCATAATCCACAGTGGACTCATCAGCTCTCTGAACTACTGACATTATCATTCCCAGTTACTTTCACCTCCCTGCAGTCACTGCCTCACTTCCCCCTCAAAGAGCAATATCTCTCTTTCCTGCTAACATTCCCACTAGTTGCCCCTGTGCCATCTCACACTCCCTATGCCTTACTATCCCGCATATTCCTTGGAATACATGTATACAGTATCTCTTGGGTGCATCTGGTGAATCTCAATCATTTCTTTGAGTTTGCACCCGAATTCTGAATTGCCATAAGTGACTTCTAGTGAGCGCAGCTCTGACAAAATGCTTTGCTTGTCTCTAGGGTGAAGGGCTTATGGATGGTAGTAATTAGTGTCAAGGGCTGGTTGGGGTCATCAGGATTCTTGACCTACCATCCCAACAGATATGCCTGGTTACCCAAAAGTTTCAAACTTATTCTTAAAGCATACAGTCTCCTGAACAAGCTTACACACACCCCTCTGGCATCCTGAATGGTCAGTAACCACCTTTTGCAACTGGTGGTTCTGTTTCACCAAACAACCCAAAACTGATACAGCCCAAAAGTGGTTCCTTACACAAACATATATGCATGCGTATAGTCACACTTATACATCTACCAATTCAGCTCCCTGCAGTGTCCTTTGATATGTTTTGATCCTGTGGGCATTGGCCTGAACAGATCTAAGCATGGGATACTACTCTTAAATACACCCACCGCTCACCCCCCACCACTTAGACTACGGAGGTCACTGGCCACACATTGGGTACAAACATATCCCAGATGAGCCCTCAAGTGTTGCGACTATGATCAAAGTCACTGGAGAGACACTGAAGTTAATGATTTAGAAGTCTTTTGTCATTGAAACAAGCAGGCGTTCTTCTGGAGAGCCTCTTGGTAGAGATTCACAAATCCAAAAGTAAACCACATTTTTAAACCCTTAAGATCAAAGGTAAGAGCAGGTGATTCAATACAAACCCAATAGTTATAATGGCATCGTTTACTTCATTATTTTGGGTTGACAATGTTTCCTTCGAACTATATACCTACAGTGACATGTGGGCTCTGAATGTTCAAGCACCTTTGTCACAAAGTAAATCACACAAGTCCTGTAAATGCTTCTGGGGGCATAAATCCATGACACCCAATATTAATGTTGTCAAGGCTATCTCCGAGTATACAAATACCTTGAGTACACAAAAAAAATTATTGATTCCCTGTACCTGTGAGCATGTTTGATATGCTAAGTGACAACATCCGTCTGATAGCTTGAACTTAATTCACAATGGTGAAAATAACTCAGCCCATATTGCATGTTCTGGTACAAGCCAATGACTGGACACCAAGATTTGCTGATAAATATAAACTCATACCCTCTCTCACTATCCCCCTCACACACTCCCTAATACTCACTCACACAAAAACACAGAGTCTAATGCATATTGCGTTCCTCAGGCTCCACCCTCAAGAACCTTACCCACTGTCCCAGCATCTCTTGTTTCAGATCATCCATCCACAGAGTCCCTGTCTCTTGTCAATTCCCATTTAATTCCAGCCTATTTCCAATTCTTTCCCACTCCCCTCAATTCCCAGTGCAAGACAACCCCACACTGCCTCTGCCTAACCCCCATGGCTAATTGTCCTTCTACCTCAGGCTGTCCCACTGGTCCCAAATCCTGGAGCCCAGCTCTGAATTCCAGTTTCTCTCAGAAAATCTTGAAAAAACATGGCAGCTTCCCAAAGCTGGCATAAATCACATTCTCCTGCAGCTCTGTGGGCTGCCTGTTTGGACCCTGTGTAAGTTTTCCAACTGCAAAAGGCAGGCTCATTCTATGGGAGTAGTAGCCTCTCATTCAGCCAATATCTTCACTCATCAAATGCAAATACCTTAAATTAACTGACCTGAACTCTGTATTTTGTTCTGCCCTAACCCAGGCAACTTTCTCTCCTGTGTATGTGTATAGCCAAGGGATCTCATTCTCCCTTGCTGATCAAAATACATAGACTATGCCCAAACTCATGGAGAAATTATCTCCAGTGTTTTCTAAACACAGAGGGCCCTTTTCCTCTGCTCTGCCCCTTTTATCCATGTGCCCCTTTTCCCTGTTCTGTCCCTTTTACCCGTGTGTCCCTTTTCCCTGTTCTGTCCCTTTCACCCCTGTGTCCCTTTTCCCTGTTCTGTCCCTTTTACCCATGTGTCCCTTTTCCCTGCTCTGCCACTTTTACCCATGTGTCCCTTTTCCCTGCTCTGCCCCTTTTACCTGTGTGTCCCTTTTCCCTGCTCTGCCCCTTATACCCGTGTGTCCCTTTCCCTGTTCTGCCCCTTTTATCCGTGTGTCCCTTTTCCCTGCTCTGCCCCTTTTACCCGTGTGTCCCTTTCCCTGTTCTGCCCCTTTTACCCATGTGTTCCTTTTCCCTGTTCTGCCCCTTTTATCCGTGTGTCCCTTTTCCCTGTTCTGCCCCTTTTACCCATGTGTTCCTTTTCCCTGTTCTGCCCCTTTTATCCGTGTGTCCTGTTCTGCCCCCTTTATCCGTGTCCCCTTTCCCTGTTCTGCCCCTTTTACCCGTGTGTCCCTTTCCCTGTTCTGCCCCTTTTACCCATGTGTTCCTTTTCCCTGTTCTGCCCCTTTTATCCGTGTGTCCTGTTCTGCCCCTTTTATCCTTGTGTCCCTTTTCCTTGTTCTGCCCCTTTTACCCATGTGTTCCTTTTCCCTGTTCTGCCCCTTTTATCCATGTGTCCCCTTTCCCTGTTCTGCCCCTTTTACCCGTGTGTCCCTTTTCCCTGTTCTGTCCCTTTAAGCTCTGTCTCAAAGCCCACATGGCCTTTGTTATTGAAGCTCCAGTTCAACAAGTTTCTATCATTCTATCACTTGATAAGGTTCCACACATGAGGCTGCTTAACTAGATAAAAACCTATGGTGTTACATGGAAATATACTGGCCAGGAGACAATGAGTGGGACCAGAGGGCCTTTTCTGGTTGGCTGCCAGTGACTAGTGATGTTCCTCAAGGCTCAGTATTGGGATTGTTACTTTTCACATTGTTTCTCAATGAACTGGATAACCGACTCGATGGCTTTGTGGCAATGTTTGCAGATGATACAAGGGGTAGGCAGTGCTGAGGAAACAATGTGATTGCAGCAGGACTTAGACAAATTGGAAGAATGGGCAAAAAAATGGCAGATGGAATACAGTGTTGGGAAATGTATGATAATGCATTTTGATAAAAGGAACAATGGTGCAAATTATTATCTAAATAGGGAAAAGTATCAAACTTCAGAGGTGCAGAGAGACTTAGGAGTCCTATTGCAAGACTCCCAGAAGATTAATTTACAGGTTGAGCCTGTTGGTAAAGAAGGCAAATGCAATGTTGGCTTTTATTTCATGGGGAATGGAATATAAAAGCATGGAGACAATGCTGAAGCTTTATTAGACACTAGTCAAGCCACACTTGGAATATTGTCAACAGTTTTGGGCCACATCCCTCAGAAAGTATGTATTGTCATTGAATAGAGTCCAGAGGAGGTTTATGAGGATGATTCTGGGAATGAAGGGGTTAACATATGAGGAGCATTAGGCCGCCTTGTGCCTGTACTCACTGGAATTTAGCAGAATGGGTAGGGATCTCATTGAAACCTACTGAATGTTTAAAGGACTGGATAGGCTGGATGTGGAGCAGCTGCTTCCTGTGGTGGGGGTATCCAGAACTAGAGGGCAGAGCCTCAAAATTGGGGGGCGACCTTTTAGAACAGAGATAAGGAGTATTTTTTTTTTATCCAGACAGTAGTAAAACTGGAATGCTCTGCCTCAGACTGCAGTGGAGGCCATCTGTGGGTATGCTTAAAGTGGAAGTTGATAGTTTCCTGAAGGGATATGGTGAGAAGGCAGGTGTTTAGGGTTGCGTGGGATCTGGGATTAGTCATGATGGAATGGGGGAACAGACCCGATGGGCTGAATGGCCTAATTTGCTCCTATGTCTTGTGGTCGAAGATACAGTACAGGGTTTGACATTCAGCAGAGAGTTGAGAAAGAACTTCTTTAGTCAGAGAATAGTGAATTGTCATAATATCCTATGTACCAGTGCTAATGGGGTTCAGTTACCGACGATATTCAAGAGGAGGCATTAGGAACAGGTGATCAAGAGATACTGAGATAGTAGGAAAGGAGCGCTGAGATAAAAGATCAGCCATGTTGTCACTGAATTGCAGGGCAAAAATAAGAGGGTAAAATGCCATTTGCTGCTTTTATGTTACGTGCCGTCAGGTAAAACTTTCTCCAGGACGGAAACGCAGAAAGCGAAACTTAACATTCTTAAACATTTTGAATGTTAGACAGCGCGGCAAATAAAGACTACATTGTTACAATTTTGCTGAAATATCATAAGATTTTCATTCATTTTATTGCTAATTTTAAAATCCTCCATATTTTAATATCTTTATCTGAGGGAATTTCAAAAATGATGACAGTTATCGCTCAGGACACGATTGAAAACGCAAGCAACAAATTGAGGGATTTTGTCGATATTTTAGCGCATGGGGTGGGTTTTAACTGAAGTCCATCGAACGATTTTCTCTCGATACCACTGGCGGCCAACGGCTGACAGTGGCTTCGTTCATCCATCTGCAAGCCTGCATGTGGAGGAATTTGGTGTCATTGCCATCAGAGAATCTGGGCCACTGCCAGTGACCGGGGAATGCTGCATTTGCCAAAAATAAAACATGCGCTCTGTTGTCCATGGAATTAAATTTCAGAGGTAGTTCTACTACTTGAGGCGACGTTGCTCGAAGGGCTAGTGATGAAATATGGGGCAACTGAGGTTAAAATTGCACTATACCCCCACCCAAATTCAACCTTCTTTACGGTTAAATTATGCCAATTGGCACAATATAAAGGAAGCTGAGTGTAATATTAAAAGCTTATTAAAGGAAGGAAGACACTCCTTCTCACAAAAAATTGTGTCTTGTAAGATCTGTTTAACTATTGCGCTATCCAACAGTTAACGCCGCGACGGCACTAATCAGGGCAGTCCTAAAGCGAGGTGAGATGACACGACTGCAGAGATGGTGTAATGACTGCTCCTGATGTAACGAGGAAGAAAATCAAGTTGATTCATTCTTTTTTAAGATAAATTATGAAACCTCACAGGGAGAGCGTATCTGCACTTGTCTTCCGGTTTGCCGGGGCATTTCAAGTCGCCGCCCTTCCCAGAATGATCTGGGCAAAATTACGAAGGTCGTTTAAAGTTCCACTGTTCTGAATCTCTGAGAATGCGGATCTGAAACAACAGGAAGTTTGCTTCGATCACTGGACGCCAGGTTCCTCGTTTACCTGTCACCTGGAACGATTCCAGCATCGCCACACGCTCGGAGGATCTGCGGCTTCCTTCCAACCCTGCTCCGAGTTGAATGACTCTGGCTGCCGCAGCGTTTCCCCAGTTGTTCTGCGAAGGTCAGCGGCGATCGGCTGCGGTGAGTACAACATTCGTCACCCCCTCGAAACGAGGCTGTCAGGAATCCACTCGAGGTGTACCATCGTTTTATTTTGCAACCAACTAACTTCAGGTTGTTTCGCTGTTACTGCATTGACAGACCACTGCAATGTATTAATTCTGTAAATCTTTCGAACAGGGTCTGCTTTTGGATCGGTTGAAAGCTCCACTGATGTTGAGACCAAACTCCAACAGGTTAGTTCTGATTTTATTGCGATATTTTATTCTGATGGACTTTTTTCCACATTAATTTATTCTTGAAATATCACTATCCCCCTGTAAGTGCAGGCTATTTGATGTCTGGTCCCATTAACCAATTCACAGGTCTAAGGTGGATGGTAGGGGGAAGGGAATCATTTCTCCCCCAGCCCAATCTTGCTTTCACCAAGCTGTACACATTTACAGGATAGCCAACAGGGAAGCTGGCTCTTTCCGCAGTTCCTTCACGGGGAGGTGATGTATATTACAAAGAGTCTTTGTTTCTACTGATTTAGTAATAGTTCATTCAGCTAGAATGCAAGGAAATTGGAGATGGGGTAAGCTATCAGACCCCACCATTCAATATGACCATGGCTGATCTAAGCTGGCCTTAAATTTCTTCTGTGCCTGGTCCCCACAACCTTAAATTCCTCAATTATTTGTTTATTGTCACTTGGAATATAAGATTTCTACCATCCTTAATATTCACAACTCTTTTGAGAGAAGAAATTTCTCCATAAATCTTAATGCCCTCTTATTTTGACATTATGCCCATGTTTATGACCCTCTCACCTGTAAAGACATCTTAACATCTACCCTGTCAAGCCTTCCCTTAGGATATTTTATGTTTGGATAAGTTCATTTCCTATTCTTCTAAACTTTAACAAATGCAGATCCAAACTGTCTGCCTTCTATTATTGGCCAATTCTCTCATCCTAGGAGGTAGTATGGTGAATCTCCTTTCGACTTCCTCCAATACTATATCATTCTGCTTTAAGTAAGGAGATCACACTGTGCACATTATTCCACACATGGCTTCACCAACACACTGTGCAACTTTATTATTCTTTGTTCTGACCTCTTTGCAATGTATGTTTGAATGTCTGTTGGACCTACCTGCTAACGTTTGTGATTCATGAACTAGAACACATAAATCCCTCTCTGGTTCACTCACTTGCAGTCTCTTTGCATTTAGATAAATAGAATTTCATTGAGGTAACTGTTTTGCTTGACCGTGGTGAAGATTGGTGATAATTAAATAGCTCCTTCACAGTGTGGGGCCAATAGGCTGTCTGACCTCATCCTTTGAATTAATGCCTTGGCCTATTATCTCACATGTAGTGCTACCCACACAAACTTCTAAGTCTTGTACAGAAAGAAGTAACAGTGATAACTTACGGATTAAATTGTGGTTTTAGAATTTGTACCAGAAATGTCAGGTATTTGTACCAGAAATGTCAAAAATTTGAATTGCATTTGTGCTAATAATAAGCACAGCTTTCTGAGCATAACCCAGGCACGGCTCTGCACACTGTCCTCTTCTCCTTTGGAAGATACCTGTTTTCTCCTCTGCAACTCCCAATTGGGGCTAATTAGGGCCAGAATTGTTGGCAATCTTTCTGATCCCATTATCATTCTCCAAATTTGGTCCAATCCTTGAAGGAGATCCTGAATCAATCCTCAATCACTGTGGTTTCTTTCCCCCCTCTGGCAGCTCCATAATCAGATCTCTTCTGATGATCCCACCTTCCACAGAAATTATTCTTTTCTCTCTATCCATTGTTTCTTTCTATAATATTTGACAGGACATTTGGGTGTAAAAGTAGGAAGAATCTGTAGGTCCAGGGAATCAAAGACGAAAACAACCTGTTAGAAGTACTCTGCAGCTGAAGTCACATCTATGGGAAGCAAATCAAGTCAACCTTCAAGGCTGAAAGCCCATTAAACTAACTAGCTCCTTCATCTGCTCCATTTCTACATTCACTCCCCTTCTACCCAGCTTTAGAAACACCTACTTTATGTGCTCACTTTCTACCGTCCTGCCTCCAGATCTCACCATTCTCTGTTGTGCGTGAAAATTCCAGCAAATCAGCGGGTTCTAAGATACTCAAACCACACTGTCTGCCACCAACTTTCCTTCCACATTCAAAATCACTTAGATTACATTTATTCCCCATTTTGATGTTTGATCTAGACCAATAACGGAACCTCTTGACCATGTCTACATGCTTTTATGCACTGACTTGCTGCTATGTTGTTGTCAGATTAGATACCTGCATTAATGAGCAGGGGTATAGGTGTACCTAAATCAAGTTGCCACTGCGTATACTTCATGTTCTCTCCTACTAGACTGGAAATATAAATTTAGATTGGATGACTTCTTTTTCGAATATGTTGTTTAAATCCCCAAGGACTCCATCTGCAAAATCTTAAAAACATTGCTTTTGCTCTTATTTTTCCCCAAGATGGTCAGCAGCATTAACAACGCTTCTCTCTCAACAGTGTTACCTGACTGGCTTTGTATTCTGAGCATTTTCTATTGTGGTTCAAGAAAAAACATAATATTTGACACCAAGCAATGTGTTTTTCTTTATTAACCCAGCCACCAATTCTGGTTAATTTTTGCATGAAATTAGTTACGTTAGAGAGCTATTTCACTGCATCAGAGATTCTTCATGGAATCCTACACTGCCCATTCTATAAGAATAGGGAAGGGACATTTGACTACATTGTTGTAGATTTTCTTAACATCTTTGCTGCATTCATTTATGAAGTCTGTATGCTACAATCCATTTGTCCAGGTTTATCAAAGGTTAGAACAGTACTATGGTTAAAACTAAATTAACTGACCATCAAACTTCTTGCTGGCTGTGGCATCTTGTGAACAAGTTGTTGCTCCATTTCCTTACGTAATGACAATTACCGCATTTCAAGAAGGAAAAGTCATTCATTGACTGAAATGTCCTTTGAGATATTCTTGGAATGTGAAAGTCACTTCATGAATTCAGGGTCTTATTTCTAGGACGATAAATGCTGTATATTAATGCTATATGCTCACATTCTTTGTTTACAGTGCACAGTGTAGAAGAGCCTGAATTAACATTGCATTCTTCATCTCTTGATTTGTAGCATATTAACGCTACCCTCCTCATGCCATTTTGCCAATTTTCTTCTTATCTGAGGGGCAGGTAGAATTTATTTTTAAACTGGTAAAGCATTATTCTTTGCTGCATGGGATAATGGTATATTTATTATTTTTTATTTAGAGATACAACATGGTAACAGCTCCTTCTTGCCCAACATCACCCAATTACACCCATGTGACCAATTAACCTTATCTTTATAGTGCAGTGTTCATTTAAATTTTAGTTCTGTGATGCTTTGAAACTGGAAAGCCTTGACATATGACTATGAAATAATATCACATAAATCAATTTTAGTTTGTTTCTCCTTTTGTCTGATGCCCTAGTGTTTTAGATCCTTCAGAATGAACATGAATCTTCGCATGTTTACTTCCACTTGTTAAATTTTGCTTTGGGGATTTTTTTCCAACTCACTGTAGACTTTCTTTTTACGTATTGATTGTATATTTGTATAATCCAAATTAATCTAGGTTTCTGCTTCAATAAAGATTATTGCTTCTAAAGATTGTTACTTGTGCTAAAGTGGACCTTGCCAATAAAATACATAATATGGTTTCTTTTATGTACTAGTTAAATATTAATTTATATAATCAAGCTGAGTAAAAGGAAATTTTCAATGACTTTAAGTGTCCTTGAGGAAAATTGGTTTGCCCTCGCTGTCAAAAAAGAATACAGTTGCTCCATTTCTTGAAATTATCATTGGAAATTTTCACAATGTTGAATAATTTCAGGCACTATATTACAAAGCTTGAAAGACCAACTGCAGGTTTTTCTTTCCATGTTCTCGTATGCTGCACAAACAGAAATAAAGTACATTCTGAACATTGTATTACTATACAGGCACTTTTGAAAACCAAATCACCCTGTGCATGATATAAGGTGTATCAGCCAGAATATTTGCAGTGAGTAATGAGTGGACATCTCCATTTCATTCTACTGAGTGAGCCATTTTAAATCTCTCAGATCTTTCACTGATTTTAGATTTTTTTTTGGTTGGGCTGGAGGGAGTCAATGGCTTTGATTAAAACAGAATACAAAAATAGCCGACAGGAACAGATGTGATTAACCTCAAGTGGAAAGGTTCGATTTGACTTGGTTCTCCACCCTTTCTTCAAATAGACGAGAAATGGAATATTGATGTGCATGGAGTTTTGGCTTGACCTGTTTTTCATCATGACCATTTTTTCAAGCTGAGTGTGCCAGGGAGAGGAAAATAGAAAAACAGCAAGTTAGGATAGAACTGCAATTTCACTTGTGCCAGCTGCAAATGTTATTTGGTAGTGTACGAGCAGAAGGAGAACCTTTGACTATGCTGAATAAACATACTGTATGAACACAGGCTTTCTTGTGTGTAGTCAAATAGTTCAATGTCTACAAGCATTTAAAGAAAAATATACTGCTAGTTCATAGTTTTATTTGGTTATTGATGTTATTTCTGGAAAAATACAAAACCTCAATCTGCAAAAACAGTACATACTGTATTTTGCAATAAGGTAGAAATAAGCAGGGCTCGGCATAACTTGAATAATGGTGTGTCATCAGGGAAATATTCTGTATATCACATTATTAAAGAAGACTTTTCTAAATAAGCTTTCAAGGAAATATTATTTTTCCACAAATTTCATACTTTAGAATAATATACTAGTCTTCTGATATGAATGGTTCCTGCTCTGTTTCTATACCCTCCAACTAAGACATCTTCAGAAATGAACACTAACTTAGTTTCTTCACAACTTGAATTGGCATAGACCTGTGTACATTCTTCTGTTTGTTTCACATATCCTGTAGAAATTATGCTCAAGAAACTTTTCCACCTTGTATCTGCAACCCATCAGGTTGCTGGCCAAATATTTAACAATTTGTACATAAAATAGCTGTAAGGAAATAAATTTTAAATGCAGGTAGCTATATGCCCCTGACTTAGAAAAATGACTGAACCTGCTATTTGGATTTACCTACTTGGACCTGTTGCAAATAGAAAAAAAACAAAGCACCCTTCTTATTGTCTCTAACTTCATCTGTTTCATTTTGCAGAAATGAAATTCATGATTGATTAACACAGTGACATCTGGTAAAAATTAATGAAAAAAGGTGATTTTGATGTAAAATTAGAACAAAGATGACTTTATGCATATTGTACACAATTTCAGCCCAGTGAATACTACAACAGAAGATTTGAAGACAGACACACAAGGTTAAATAATATTGGAAAAGCTGACTCTGTTTTAAATATATCAAGAATCCAGCTGCTGGCTCCTGGCACAGGGACAAAACTTTAAAACTGAGATTTACCAAGCTTACAGATGATTTGTGATCAAATCCTTTTAAAATCTTTATGGTAAAACAGCCTGAGAAACAAAGTACAGGGCGAAAGCAAATTGTATATTTTCTACTGTCAATGGCCGCTATTTACAAATGCCGCTAATGCAGAAAATAGATGGCCAGGCGCTTCATGGACACAAATCTGCTGGTATTGCAAACAAGAAACAGTGCAGTTTAGATGTGAATTCAGCTGAAGAGGAAAAGAGAACAAAGGGCTTCAACAATAGTTTGGAACCACTACCAGGAACTGCAAGATACACAGATCCGCTGAGAGACGGAATGCTGAACTGTAACACACAATTCAGTTGCACCAGAGTAGAGGAGGAGACTGGATCTGAATTTTTTAGCAGCAGACTTGCTGGGATTGAGGAAAGCAGCACCAACACAACTACTGCAGTCAGTACAGGTAAGTGACCAAATCTAATTCCATGAAATCTTTCAAATAATAGAGAAATAATATTGCCTTGAAGAAAAAGACAGTGGTTAAGTAAAATTCCTTTGCATTTTGTTAATAAGTTTTGAATCAACATGAGTGCCCATGTGCTGAGATCCAATGATTTTAACAGATATGCGACAGGATTGTATTTCTCGTAAACGCTTATTATGTACAGAGATTAAGCACTAAACATAATGAAAGGAGAAAAATACTGCATTTGTATAATGATTGTAATAGTCATACTAATGATAACTAAACAGTGTTTACTTCAGTTACTATTATGTTAGGGATATTTTGAAATTTTAATATATTTAGCAATGCATTTCCTTTACTTTCTCATTCCATTGCAGTGTTTTACAAATAAGCTATTTTTGATTCTTAGTTTGAAAAGTAAAGAATTATTTTTAAGTGTGTTGCTGTGTATTAAGATAATTTTAATTTTAGAATTGAATATCTGAATTATATAAACTTGTTGAAAATAACTCATTAATAATACCCCTGTCTATAGCAGACTGTGTAGTACAGCAAACTTGGAAACTTGTGTTTTAAATGGAAAACATTTCTCAGAGAATGTAGGTTGGATCCGTGCTGAATATGTCACAAACCTTGGCAGAATGAAAGAAGGAGCATGGTAGGGAGCTCTGTATTTTCACCATATATGAGATTGCAGGACCCTAAGCTCATCCAAAAGCCAAGGAATTTAATGTTAGAGGGCAGAAGTGCATGCACAATTACAGGTCCACTTTTCATAAGATTATTAAAACTACCTTTTCCCTTACCAGCTTCCCTGCTCCCTACTCACATATGCCCCTACAACATGAAGTTTGGTTAAAAATACAATTTTGATGGGATATTCTTTAATATTATTTATTTGTTGGTCTCATTTTGCAACCGCTATCAAATGTTGGGCAACTTCAACTAGAGAAGCAAAGGGATACATTCAATCCTCTGGGCGTGTTTTTTTTAATGTTTGTTTTTGTGGACTTCAATGGTCATTGAGAATGACTTACATCGATTAGAAGATGGGAAACAACTGAGCTTTTGTTTAATTATTGATTAGCAAAGGCAGAAAATATAGGTTAATAAAAGCTAACCATCCTTATTGTGTTTGTTAACTCTTTGCCCTCTAAAAATTATTTTTTTTTACTGTTGATGTTTTTCTAAAACTGCTAAGACTTTAAAATTACTTCTGGAGTAAGGATCTTTCTGATTCTTATGGGCTTTTCACTTCAGAAGATAGATAAATGAGGAAAGCTTTTAATTTGTCTCCCATCGATTTGGCAGAGGGCACTGTTGTGGCATGCTTGATGTCCCAATGCTTTCTACAACTTCCTTTATTTGTTCTACAGGATCCTTCAAGAGTGAGTTTTCTTGTCCCACTGTGTGTTAACAATAGACAATAGACAATAGGTGCGGAAGTAGACCATTTGGCCCTTCGAGCCTGCACCGCCATTCTGAGATCATGGCTGATCATCTACTATCAATACCCGGTTCCTGCCTTGTCCCCATATCCCTTGATTCCTCTATCCATAAGATACCTATCTAGCTCCTTCTTGAAAGCATCCAGAGAATTGGCCTCCACTGCCTTCTGAGGCAGTGTATGCCAGACCCCCACAACTCTCTGGGAGAAGAAGTTTTTCCTTAACTCTGTCCTAAATGACCTACCCCTTATTCTCAAACCATGCCCTCTGGTACTGGACTCTCCCAGCATCTAGAACATATTTCCTGCCTCTATCTTGTCCAATCCCTTAATAGTCTTATATGTTGCAATCAGATCCCCTCTCAATCTCCTTAATTCCACCATGTACAAGCCCAGTCTCTCTAACTTCTCCGCGTAAGACAGTCTGGACATCCCAGGAATTAACCTTGTGAATCTACGCTGCACTTCCTCTACAGCCAGGATGTCCTTCCTTAACCCTGGAGACCAAAACTGTACACAATACTCCAGGCGTGGTCTCACCAGGGCCCTGTACAAATGCAAAAGGATTTCCTTGCTCTTGTACCTCAATTCCCTTTGTAATAAAGGCCAACATTCCATTAGCCTTCTTCACTGCCTGCTGCACTTGCTCATTCACCTTCAGTGACTGATGAACAAGGACTTCTGGATCTCTTTGTATTTCTCCCTTACCTAACTCTACACCGTTCAGATAATAATCTGCCTTCCTGTTCTTACTCCCAAAGTGGATAACCTCACACTTATTCACATTAAACATCATCTGCCAAGTATCTGCCCACTCACTCAGCCTATCCAAGTCACCCTGAATTCTCCTAACATCCTCATCACGTCACACTGCCACCCAGCTTAGTATCATCAGCAAACTTGCTGATGTTATTCTCAATGCCTTAATCTAAATCGTTGATGTAAATCGTAAATAGCTGTGGTCCCTATACTGAGACCTGTGGCACCCCATTAGTCACCACCTGCCATTCCGAGAAACACCCATTCACCATTACACTTTGCTTTCTATCTGCCAACCAGTTTTCTATCCATGTCAATATCTTCCCCCCCAATGCCATGAGCTCTGATTTTACCCACCAATCTCCTATGTGGGACCTTATCAAATGCCTTCTGAAAATTGAGGTACACTACATACACTGGATCTCCCTTGTCTAACTTCCTGGTTACATCCTCAAAAAACTCCAACAGATTAGTCAAGCATGATTAGCTCTTGGTAAATCCATGCTGGCTTGGCCCAATCCTATCACTGCTATCTAGATATGCCACTAATTCATCTTTAATAATGGACTCTAGCATCTTCCCTAACTGATGTTAGGCTGACAGGATGATAGTTCTCTGTTTTCTCCCTCCCTCCTTTCTTAAAAAGTGGGATAACATTAGCCATTCTCCAATCCTCAGGAACTGATCCTGAATCTAAGGAACATTGGAAAATGATTACCAATGCATCCTCAATTTCCAGGGCCACCTCCTTTAGTACCCTAGGATGCAGACCATCTGGACCTGGGGATTTGTCAGCCTTCAGTCCCATGTTAAGAAATTCCCGTAACTGGATCACTTACCAGCAAAGATAGAGAGGTCCGTTGAAGTCTGATGGTACTAATTTTAAAAGTCTTTATTTATAAAGGGGCACAAAAATAAGATTAATACAGACATTCAGATAAAATAAGTCATCAATACTCAATCTAAGAACACGGGTATAATAATAATCATCAATTAAGCAATAGCTCTATCGTTTGTCTAGGGGATATTGTATTGTCCGATGGAAAGATAAAAGTCACTGTCCTTTCAAGCCGCAGCTCTGTGGGTTTAAGAGAGAGACGGTTTGAAACTTGCCCGGGTCTTTATGAGGCCAATCCATTGAGTTGGGGGAGTTGGTTCCCCGTTGTTAGTTCCAAGTCGTTTTCCGTGGTACCAGCCACCAGCCCCCAGGCAAGGGAACCGAACGCACGTGGCTTCCTTCAAATGGCTACCCGCTATTACGGGATCGCTAGCGTTTCTTCTGGTGCATCTGAGGGGCTGTCCCTACAGCCCTCCCCTTTTATCTTAACTCGCCGGGTGGTAGATGTCAATCAGGTTGGGGTGATGCAATCTCTCTCTCAACCAGCCCACTTTGCCCGAGGGCTTGCACGTAGCATAGCCCCCAATCCACAAACATTGTCACCAGGCGACAATGGCCAGGTCTCTCTCTCTCTCATTTCCTGGGTCATCTGACCCAACCCAATAATGCTCTTGCGATTCTCACAAAGGAGGGGGCTGTGGTACATTCATAACACCCATCACCGTTTCCTTCCTAATGTCAATCTGTTTCATTTCCTCTGTTACGCTATGTCCTTGGCCCATCCATACATCTGGGAGATTGCTTGTGTCTTCCCTAGTGAAGACAGATCTAAAGTACTTATTAAATTCTGCCATTTCTCTGTTTCCCATAACAATTTCACCCAATTCATTCTTCAAGGGCCCAACATTGTTCTTAACTATCTTCTTTCTCTTCACATACCTAAAAAAGCTTTTGCTATCCTCCATTATATTCCTGGCTAGCTTGCGTTCATACCTCATTTTTTCTCCTCGTATTGCCTTTTTAGTTAAATTCTGTTGTTTATTAAAAATTTCCCATTCATCTGTCCTCCCACTCACCCTAGCTCTGTCATACTTCCTTTTTTATAATGCTATGCAATCTCTGACGTCCTTTGTCAACCACTGTGGCCCCTTTCCCCCCTTTGAATCCTTCCTTCCCCGGGGGATGAACTGATTTTGCACCTTGTACATTATTCCCAAGAATACCTGCCATTGCTGCTCCACTGTCTTTTCTGCTAGGATATCTGTCCAGTTAACTTTGGCCAGCTCCTCCCTGATGGCTCCATAGTCTGCTTTGTTCAACTGCAACACTGACACTTCTGATCTGTCCTTATCCTTCTCAAATTGCAGATAAAAATTTATCATATTATGGTCACTACATCCTAATGGCTCCTTCAAGATCGCTTATCAAATCCTGTTCATTACACAACACTAAATCCAGAATAGCCTTGTCCCTGGTTGGTTCTCGTACAAGCTGATCCAGGAATGCATCCCGTAGGCACTCTACAAACTCCCTATCCTGGGGTCCAGCACCAACCTGATTCTCCCAGTTCACCTGCATGTTGAAATCCCCCATAACTACTGCGACATTACCTTTGCTACATGCCAATGTTAACTCCCTATTCAACTTGCACCCAATATCCATGCTACTGATTGGTGGCCTGTAGACAGCACCCATTAGGGTCTTTTTGCTCTTACTGTTCCTCAGTTCTATCCACACAGAATCTACTTCTCCTGATCCTCTGTCCCCCCTTGCAAAGGACTGAATCTCATTCCTCACCAACAGGGCCACCCCACCCTCTCTGCCCATATTTCTGTCCCTACAATAGCACATATACCCTTGTACATTAATTTCCCAGGTCTGATCTCCGTTATCCCAACAACATCATAGTTACCCATTCGCACCTGAGCTTCAAGCTCATTCACCTTATTTCTGACACTTCCTGCATTCAGATATAGAATTTTAGCCCATTTCTCCTCTCTCTGTTTAAATCGCTGCCTATTGTGCTTAACCCAGCTCCCTGAACTCCCATTGGGCTATATGCCCCTTGAATTTTATTGTCCTTCCGAAATTTACTTATTCTTTCTGCACATTTAACTCCATGTTCCGTCAGATCATCCTCTGTACATGTGTCCTCCTTATCACTTGTTCCGCCTCACCTTTCTCTACTACACACTTAATATTCCAAAACTGTGTAGTCCCCACCTGTCCTTTATTCTTCATCTCGCTATCCTCTCTCACATTCTGGATCCATGCACCCAGCAAATTTAGTTTTAACCCCCCCAAGCAGCACTAGCAAACTTTCCTGCAAGAATTTAGTACCGCTCCGGTTCAGGTGTAAACCGTCCCGTCGGAACAGATCCCACCTTCCCCGGAACAAAGCCCAATTATCTAAAAACCTGAAGCCCTCCCTCCTGCACCATCCTCTCAGCCACATATTAATCTGTATAATCCTTCTGTTCCTTGCCTCACTCGCACATAGCACAGGTAGCAATCCTGAGATTGTTACCCTGGAGGTCCTGCCCTTCAGCTTCGTACCTAACTCCCTGAACTCACTACGTAGGACCCCTTCACTCATCCTCCCCACGTCGTTGGTCCCTACATGGACCACAACATCTGGGTTCTTGCTCTCCCTCTCGAGAATAACCTGCAGCCAATCTGAGATGTCCTGGACCCTGGCACCAAGGAGGCAACATACCATCCGAGACTCCCGATCTTCCCCACAAAATCTCCTATCTGCCCCCTGACTATCGAATTCCCTATCACTACTGCTCTCTTCTCTTCCCTCCTCCCCTTCCTAGTCGAGGGTCCAACCTCAGTGCCAGAGACAGGACCATTGCAACTTGTTCCTGGTAACAAATGTGGTTATGTCCTGAAAGAGAAGTTCCAACCTATGGCTACTCAGTGAGTTATCATTCTGCCTGATGCCTTCCATTTGAGACTTTTTAAGACTCCTCAGATTAAGTGTTGAGCACTGTTTGGTGTCATGGTCACCCAGAGGCCTAGACTAAGGCTACATCCAGACTAGCCCGGATAAATCCGTAACCAAAGCTTTTTTTCTTCATTTTGACCCTCTGTCTACGCTGAAATGGCATTTTCCTCCCCTGAAAACGGAGCTTTTCTAAAACGCTCTCCAGAGTGTGTAAATTTGAAAACACCAATTGAGCAGTTTAGTGTGTTCAGGGTAACTAAAAAAACGCTGTCATGACGTGCCGGAACAGGTGGTAGCGGCAGCGCAGCATTTCATTGTTTCCTTGAACGGAACCTCCAACACCACAACAACAATGGCGGACGGCTTCAGGAGTCTGTCCTTGAGCAGCTTTGCAGTGTGACAGAGAATTTCAACCCCCCACACAACCTAACAATTTCAGAACAGATGGGAACGAGACTGAAGCCAGAAGAGTTAGAAATGTACTCACCAAATACTTTGACCCATAACTTACTCTTTCAATATTTTTATTTCTGCATAAAGGAATCCAAAGTACAAGAAGATATATATTGTAAGTCAAAAGAAAAAAATAAATTAGTACCAAATACATTGTATTAAATATACAGTTACAATCACAATTAATTTTGTTATACAGAAAAATACTCTAAACCCACTACCAAGTCAGAGCTGTTAGGAAAAGCAAGAAGAAACGGAAAAAAAACACTTATCATATAATAAAATATATTATTCACCACCATCTGTACTTTTACAACAAATCAAAGGTTTTGAAAATAACTCAACAGTGGTCCTCACAATGTATAAAAGTCTTGGCTAGATTCAAAAACTGAACATCGGATCTTCTCTAAATTTAAGCACGGCATAACGTCTAACCGTAACCATTCAGCATGAGTAGGCGGACCCATAACTTACTGAATAAATAAGTATACTCACTTTGCTCTGTTTTCTGTCCTTGCTTGTATGAAGATGGTTTACCTTTTATGCAAGTACTTCTCTGACAATAGATGTGTTACAGCCTAGTGTAACATTGTATGGAAATACAACATAACACTGATGCAGACATGTTTTATACATTTAACAAGGTGCTTTATTAATGTATTGCTTGTGCAAACATTCAATAGATGTAATTGTCACTACTTCCAAAATGTCATTTTTAAGTAGTAGCTTATGTTTTGCATAGACGTGAAAATGTTAAGGCCAAAAAAGGAATATTGTAAGTTTCACTTTTACTGAGGTAAAAATAAGATCACTTTTGCCCAGTAACTCATTTTAATGCATGTTAAATACAGCAGAATAATACAGAAAGACATGGCAAAAGTAAAGGCAAACAAGTGAGGTAACAGCAAGTTTCACTTTTGCCCAGTAACAAGCCTTATTGCATTTAGTTGTAGCTGTCATCCCTTTCATTGTTGAAGAGACTATGGCTGTAGGAAATGTTTCCAGGGTGATCCCTCTGTGGGAGTGGGGAAGATGTTAGTGGGGCCACCTGGGGTCTGTGCCTGTATGTTTAGGTATTGTAGTAGCTGTGAGGCTGGTACTGTGGCAGTGAAAAGTACTAGGGGGGAGCCATCATATTCCTCATCATTGTAAATCCCTCTGCAACAGAGTTAGTCAGTTTTTCAATGTTCGTCATCAGCCAGGTCATACTGTCTGTGAACTCCCTATCAGTTGCCTCCATAAGCTCCAGTGTTGTTTTTTTCAGTTTTACGACCTCCGGCACGAGAGCCAACAGCTGTCCATCGTTTGGCAATTTCTTTTTAAGTTTTTCTAGTCTGTAACTGGACAAATGCGCGCCAAGTCTTTCACAGCAAGATTTAACACCAAACATGTCGCTTGTTTTCTGTAGATATGTCCTGTGCATGCCCAGTGGGAGGAGATTCCCTCAAATACCTGTTTTAATGTGGACAGAGATATTTTCAAAAACACCTGGTGTGGACGCATATCGTTTTTACGTGAAACTGGCGTTTTCAAAATTATCTGGTCTAGTGTGGATGTAGCCTAACAATCCAAAGACCAGCGTTCAAATCCTCTTATGGGAGCTGTGGAATTTCAATTTACTTCATGGTTTGGAGTCTTTCTCATCATTAGTAATGACCAGTGGGATTTAGGGCAATCTATGTAGTCACCAATCATAGTTAAAGGGGGTGAAGGGAGGAAATTTGTTCTGTATGACGCCAAAGAACCTGGTTGACTATGAAATGAATTAGCTACTCATTTCAAAAACAAGCAGGAATAGACAATAATTGATGACTTTGTCAGTGACATATAACTTCCACCCCCAACAAAAATACATTTAACGCAAGATAAAATTCAATGGTCATGAAACTTATTTCCATTTTGTGAAAGGATAACTCTACTGGGTGTTAGACAAGTTAGGAAAGTATTTAATTGGAGTAAGGGGAAATATGAAGCAGGAATTTTGGAAGCATAAATTGGGAATAGATGTTCTCAGGGAAACGTACAGCAGAAATGTGGCAAATGTTCAGGGGATATTTGCGTGGCATTTTGCATACGGATATTCCAATGAGATAGAGAAAAAATAGTGGGGTACAGGAACCGTGGTTTACAAAGGCTGTTGAAAATCAAGTCAAGAAGAACTGAAGAGCTTACGAAAGGTTCAAAAAACTAGGTAATGATAGAGATCTATAAGATTATAAGGCTAGCAGGAGGGAGCTTAAGAATGAAATTAGGAGAGCCAGAAGGGGCCATGAGAAGACCTTGGTGAGCTGGATTAAAGAAAACCCCAAGGCATTCTACAAGTATGTGAAGAGCAAGAGGATAAGACATGACAGAATAGGACCAATCAAGTGTGACAGTGGAAAAGTGTGTATGGAACAGGAGGAGATAGCTGAGGTACTTAATGAATAATTCAATATGGAAAAGAATCTTGGTGATTGTAGGGATGATTACAGTGGATTGAAAAGCTTGAGCATATCGACATTAAGAAAGAGATTGTGCTGGAGCTTTTGGAAAGCATCAAGTTGGATAAGTCTCTGGGAGTGGACGAGATGTACCCCAGACTACTGTGGGAGGTGAGGCAGGAGATTGCTGAGCCTTTGACAATGATCTTTGCATCATGAATGGGGATGGGGGAGATTCCAGAGGATTGGAAGGTTGCAGATGTTGTTCCCTTATTCAAGAAAGGGAGTAGAGATAGCTCAAGAAATTATAGACCAACAAGTCTTACTTCTATAGTTAATAAGTTGATGGAAAAGATCCTGAGAGGCAAGATTTATGAACATTTAGAGAAGCATAATATGATTAGAAATAGTCAGGATGGCTTTGTCAAAGGCAGGTCATGCCTTACGAGCCTGATAAAATTTTTTGAGCATGTGACTAAACACATTGATGAATGTAGAGCAGTAGATGTAGTGTATATGGATTTTAGCAAGTCATTTGATAAGATACCCAATGCAAGACTTATTGAGAAAGTGAGGAGGCATGGGATCCAAGGGGACCTTGCTTTGTGGATCCCGAATTGGTTTGCCCACAGAAGGCAAATGGTTGTAGACGAGTCATATTCTGCATGGAGCTCGGTGACCAGTGGTGTGCCTCAGGGATCTATTCTGCGACCCCTTCTCTCCGTGATTTTTATAAATGACCTGGATGAGGAAGTGGAGGGATGGGTCAGCAAATTTGCTGATGACACAAAAATTGAGGGTGTTGTGGATAGTGTGGAGGGCTGTCAGATGTTCGAGCGGGACATTGATCGGAAGTGGCAGATGCAGTTTAACCCAGGTAAGTGTGAGCTGGTTCATTTTGGTAGGTCAAATATGATGGCAGAATATAATATTAATGGTAAGACTCTTGGCAGTGTGGTGGATCAGAAGGATCTTGGGGTCCAAGTCCATAGGACGCTCAAAGCTGCTGTGCAGGTTGACTCTGTGGTTAAGAAGGCATATGGTGTATTGGCCTTCATCAACCACAGGATTGAGTTTAGGAGCCAAGAGGTAATGTTACAGCTATATAGGACCCTGGTCAAACCCCACTTGGAGTACTGTGCTCAGTTCTGGTCATTTCACTACAGCAAGTATGTGGAAACCATCAAAAGGGTGTAGAGGATGTTGCCTGGATTGGGGAGCATGCTGTATGAGAATAGGTTGAGTGAACTTGGCCTTTTCTCTGTGGAGTGATGAAGAATGAGAACTGACTTGATAGAGATGTATAAGATGATAAGAGGCATTGATCATGTGGATAGTCAAATGCTTTTTTTTCCAGGGCTGAAATGGCTAGCATGAGAGGGCACAGTTTTAAGATTCTTGAAAGTAGCTACAGAGGTGATGTCTGAGGTAAATTTTTCACATAGATTGGTGAGTGTGTGGAATGTGCTGCCAGTGATGGTGGTGGAGGCAGATGCGATAGGGTCTTTTAAGAGACTCTTGGACAGGTACATGGAGCTTAGAAAAAATGAAGGCTATGGGTAACCCCAGGTAATTTCTAAAGTAAGTACATGTTTGGCACAGCTTCGTGCAGTAGTTTTTCTATGTTTCTATGATATGTCATTTGGATAACCACTGAAAAAAAATCACCCACAAAATATGGAGAGGAAAAATAAAATGATAAATACTTATTTAAGAATTTGATCTGACATGTCATTGAAATGCTTTTAAAGTGTTGTGTAACATTATCGTTTTGTGCCACTGAGGACAGCCAGACAGGGTCAGGGCCACACCAGCTGCCAAGGTTTTTTCGAGGCTGCAGCTGCTAGTTTCTAGAGCTGTACAAGGACTCATCCAACAGCCAAGAGACTGTGCCTGGAAGTGTGGCTGTGGAAAGAGTGAATTCTGCTTACCAGTCATTGGAATACTTGCTCCAACATCTGAAGGGATCAAGCTCCCCACTTTTCTGCATGTTGTCCCTTTTGATATTACCTCAAAATTATTTCCCCCAGAATTTGTTGCATCCCTCCATACCAAAATAATATTTTCCTGTTTGCAGCCCTTGGTTCTACCAGCACTAATAACACTCTTTCAGGTGAAAAGGTATTTGTGTCGTCTCCATTACGTACCAACTTTTTTGATAGCACATGTATTAGTGCTTCCGGGAAGAGCCTGGAAGATACCAATAATTCCTTCCAGGAATTCCTATTGATACGAGATGGGGAGGGTACAAGGTCAGGATGGTAGGTAGAAACAGGGAAATATTTATTGTGATTTCTAAGATGAGGGTTGGGAATATCATAAATACATTTGGAAATAATGTTTTTATATATGTGCTTGCTAGTGGCCTGCTCCACTCCTGAAAGGGGCTATTTGAATGAAAGTTGATCATTTCTCGAGTGGACAATGATCCAGATCACATATGTGTGTCAGGGTCTGGTCCGGTCTGGAATCGGCGTTCCGGGTCTCGATCCGGTCCAAGTGCTCTGGACTCCGGGTCCTGCAGTTGTCCCTCCCGTCACCCGTGAACTAGTTAGGACCCTCCTGGCTCAAGGAGGCACACCTGTACACATTGAGCTGCAGGTGTTTATAGGGGGCCTTGGGATTGGGACCAGGCGGGTGGTTGTTTTGTTCTGTATCCTGTTCTGCCCTGGTTGCTGGACTGTTCTGTATATGCTCTATCTGGTTAGTCTTGTTCCCCTGCTTCTCTGCTGTGTGAAGGTCCCGTGGTTCCGCTTTATTCTCCTTGCTTGCACTGCCACACTGTTGGTTGCCTTTCCCAATTTACCGGTGTATCACGGTAGTCCTGCTGTTCACCCTGGACCCAGCCTACTACCCGTTGCTTCCGTCGGACAGATCTGGCCGGACTGCTGCTGCCCGGTGGGGGTTCTGCCCCCTCCTACCCGTTGCTTCCGTCAGGCAGGTCCAGCCGGACTGCCACTGCCTGGCGGGGGTTCTGCCCCTTCTTACCCGTTGCCCCCGTTGGGCAGGTCTGGCCGGACTGCCGCTGCCCGGCAGGGGTTCTGCCCCTTCCACCTATTGCTCCCTAAGGGTTGTACCCCGCACCTGTCCAGGTGTCTGCGACTGGCCCAGGCCTCTGTGTTTTCCGCCTGGGAGGCGGCCCTGCCTGTGATCCGTGCGGCCCGCCCTAGGGTCTCCTACCCTTTCCTCCCCTCGTGTCCCATGGGTTGTGCCCACACCTGCCCAGGTGTCCACGTCTGGCCCAGGCCTCTGTGTTTTCTGCCTGGGAGGTGGCCCTGCCTGGGATCCATGCGGCCTGTCCTAGGGACTCCTACCCTTGCCTCCCTTCAATTCCCATGGACTGTGCCCTGCACCTGCCCAGGTGTCCACGTCTGGCCCAGGCTTCTGTGTTCCCACCTGGGAGGCGCCCCTGCCCGGGATCCCTGCGGCCTGCCATAAGCAATCTACCTGTCTGCCTGCCTGCCTGCCTGCCCCGAACTGTGGGACCTGCCTGTCTGCCTGCCCCGAACTGTGGGATCTGCCTGCCCGCTCTGCCTGCCCGAACTCCGGGAGCCCGCTCCGCTCTGCCTGCCCGGACTCCGGGAGCCTGCTCCACTCTGCCTGCCTGAACTCCGGGAGCCCGCTCCGCTCTGCCTGCCTGAACTCCGGGACCCCCCTCCGCTCTGCCTGCCTGAACTCCGGGAGCCTGCTCCACTCTGCCTGCCTGAACTCCGGGACCCCCCTCCGCTCTGCCTGCCTGACACTCTATCTACCTGAACCCCAGCTCTACCGTTGAATGCCATGGCATCCCCATCCTGTCCTCCCCCTAGTACTTCAGTGTCTGCCTCCTGCGTTTGGGTCCATCCGGCCCCTCCTGACATTGTGCCACTGTGGAAACTGGAATCTGTACTTCCTTAGCTGAATCTGGTTTGAAGGAATGACACCGTTCTACGTCCCAGTACATAGACCAGCATAAATCCTTTTACTTCTAAGTTATTTTCCAAGAAGTTAGCCACGTCATACTGCAGTGTGTCTATTGTTGGGCAATCCAGAACATCCAGATTCCCGTTGCTTCTATGTGAGCAGTCAAACAACACTCACTACCACTTAAGTTTTGCTGCAGTAGCCTCCAGCCTGAAACCATCTTTGGCACATTGACAAACCTTCCTTCCACCAAGGCAAATAATTTCTAGGCTAGTGTGGTATTAATACTTTTAAAGAGATTCTGCTATATGTCGTGAAATATGTTGTTTTTTAGCATCAATACAGTGCAAGTTACTGAGGCAGTGTGCATGGGTTTATTGTCCATTCAGAAAAGTGATGGCGTCTGTTTTCAAGCATGGTACAGTCACCGTTAGTGGACCAATATTGCTGTGGATAGAAGAGTCAGGAGACTGCAGATACTGGGATTTGGAGCAAGAAAACAGACTGTTGGAGTAACTCAGTGGGTCAAGCAGCATCCATGGAGGCAAAGGACTTGTTGATGTTTCAGGCTGTGATCCTGCTGCAGGACTGAGAGAGTAGAGGGCAGATGGTCAATGAGAGAGAGGGGTGAGGCAGGGGCTTGCAGGCGACTGGTGGACCCATCTGAGGTGGGAGATGGGATTGTTGGCAATTGGGAGGCAGCTAAGGAGAGAGCATAAAAGGGAGCAGATGGAGCCAGACGAGGAAGGAAGTAGAGACAGGTTGGAAGGAGATAAATGGAAACACCAAGAGTCTGCAGATGCTGGAATCTGAGTAATGAAGATAAATGGAAGCAGCTAACAGAGGGATGATGGGCAACTGAAACAATATAAAGTAGAACAGGAGATCCAATAAGTATGGTGTATGGGTGCCAGATAGAATGAACCAGTTGGAGGAGGGGAATGAAAATGGGTGAAATAGGGTGATGGGTCTGGGCAGATGGAAAAAAGAACATGTGACCTGAAAATGGGTCAAGATGATACTGGTGATAAACAGCAACATTTTGTGTACAGCTTCACAAAACTTCTAAATCCAGTAACCAATATACATCTTCTAAGCTACCATCGCACAATCTGTAGCCTGTACTTTCCCTTAAAGTAACATACTTTTGAACTGTCTAAATGAACAAGCAATTTCATGATATTCTGAAGGACCAGTGGAGTTGCTTCTCTGAAATACAGGTGAAGGTACATCGCCATGGCCAGAGGAGAGGGGAAGCGGAGGTCCCCAAGCCAGACTGAAGTGTCAGAGTGTAAAAAGTTCCTCTACCTGGTATCTTGCTAGCAAATGTACAGTCACAGGGGAACAAGATTGAGGACCCAAGGGCAAGATTGCTGTATTGGAGGGAGAGGAAAGATTTCTGCATTGTTTCACAGAGGCAAGACCCACTCAAGATATGCTGAATATGGTAGACCAGCCTGAGGGATTCTGGATCTATCAGATAGATTGGTCTGCACAACATTTGGGGACTGCACGAGCTGGGGGAATGTGTTTCATGATATATTCTTCATGGTGCTTGGACATAGGGGTCATGTTGTACTCTTGTTCCCCTGTTGTGGAACATCTAATGATTAAGTGTGGTCCATTCTGCTTACCAAAAGAGTTCTCCTCCATGATCCTCAGGGACTTCAATCATGTTTGCTCAATTATCAACAACATATCACCTGCAGCACCAGGGGCCCAATACACTTAACCACTATTATAGTACAATGAGGAAAGCCTACCGTTCCATCCCTAGACTGCATTTTGGAAAATCTGATCAGCTGACTATCCTCCTACGTGCATACAGTCAGAGGCTAAGGAGGAAAGCTTCACAGATAAGGATAACAAAGAGGTGATTGATGGTTGATTGCAAGTGACTACAGGATTTCTTCTAGTCAGTGGGCTGGATTGGCTCAGCAGAGGCACCACAGTTACACCACAGTTATCAGGGACTTTATAAAGACAGTCAAAGGCAGGTGTATCCCCATAAAATCTGAGTATTCCCTAACATAAGTCCTTGATTAGCCAAGATATTCACAATCTGTTGAGGGACAGATCGGTGGCGTTCAGGCCTGTGACCAATAAGTGGTCCAGGTACGACCTCCAGAAAGCCATGTACATGCAAAGTGAATTCCAGACCAATCCTGAATAATAAAGGATACTTGACAGTTGTGGCAGGGCTTGAATGCTGTTACCTCCTGCAAAGAGAAACAAGCAACATGCAATATGAGGCGACAATGTTTCGCCCTCAGATGAACTCAATAACTTTTAAACTGGCCATTGACCATCAAAATATGGAGGCACCTTCACGAACCCCTACAGCCCTGATGAGCCTCTGATTTCAGTCTGTGAAGCCAACATGACAGCATCCTTCAGGAGGATGGAACCATGAAAAGCATTTGGCCCAAATGGAGTACCTGGCTGAGTAGTGAAGATGTGCTATTCAACTGGCTAGTGTGTTCATTGATATTTTTAATCTCTTGTGGGGCAGTCTGAGGTATCAATCTGCTTCAAGCAAGCTTCAATTATACAGTGGTCATGAAGGACTTGGTAACCTGGCTCAATGGCTATTGTCTAGTAGCACTTACATCTCCTGTAGTGAAGTACTTTGAAAGGCTGGTGATGAAGTATATCAACTGCTGCCCGAGTAGTGACTTGGATCTGTTCTAATTTGCCTACTGTCGCAACAGGTCAGCATCAGATGCCATTTCATTGGCTCTTCACTCAGCTCTGCAGAATCTGGACAGTGAAGATGCATACATCAGGATGCTCTTCATTGACTACAGCACTGCATTCAATACTATCATCCTCTCAAAGCTAATGAATGAACACCAATACCTAGGCCCCCTTGTGCAACTGCATCCTCTCCTTCCTCACTGGTAGTCCCCTATCAGTTCAGATTGGCAACAACATCTCCTCCACAACCATCATTAGCACAGGTGCATCACAAGGCTGTGTGCTTAGTCTCCTGCTCTACTCACTTTATCCTTATGACAGTGAGGGTAGGTATAGCTCCAATGTCATATTTAAGTTTGCTGACAACATCACAGTTGTGGGCCATATCAAAGGGGGTGATGAATCAACTTGAAGGAGGAAGCTTGAGAATCTGGTTGAATGGTGCCACACCACCAACCTCTGATTCAATGTCAGCAACACCAAAGAGCTGACTATTAATTACAGATGGAGGAAACCAGAGGTCCATGAGTCAGTCCCCGTCAGGGGATCAGAGGTGGAGAGAGTCAGCAAATTTATATTCTTCAGTGTTATCATTTCAGAGCATCTCTCCTGGATCCAGGAGAAAGCCTTTGCTTTTTTAGAAGTTTGTGCAGATTCGGCATGTTGTGGCGACCCACTTTCTACGCAGGCGAACCAGCTCACAGCATGGCACGCGCGTTGGCAGAGAGGCCACCCCCAAAATGGCGCTGGGCCTTCTGCTTCACCAGCAAGGGGAGAAAGCCCGCATGTGGGAAGAGGCTTTTGTAATGCACCTCTGATGTCATTTTCGCCCAGAGAGGACGGGAACGAAACTGCGTAAAAGCCAGTGCCGCAAAGCTTGAATAAACTAGCCTCGAGTGCAACTTACAGACTGTGTGTCGTTATTTCTAGCTCTGTGTGTAGCACATTGCTACAATGTCATCTAAAACCTTTGACAACCTCTATAGATGCATGGTGGAGAATACCCCGACTGTTTGCATCAGGGCCTGGTATGGAAACAGCACTGCCCTCAAACAGAAAAAAACCCCCACAAAGTAGTAGATGTGGCCCAGTCCATCCCAGCTAAAGCTCTCCTCACCATTGAGCATATTTACTATGGAGCACTGTCGCAGGAAAGCAGCATCCATCGTAGAGGACCACAACCACCGAGGCCATCTGGTCTTCTCACTGCTGCTATCAGGAAGACGATACAGAAGCCTCAGGCCCACACCACCAAGTTCAGAAACAGTTATTACTCCTCAACTATCAGGCACATAAGCCAGAGAGAATAGCTTCAATTGCCCTTACACAGAATTGATTCTGCAACCTATGGAGTCACACTTAAGGACTCTACAACTTGAGTTCTCAATATTTATTGCTTATTTTTAAAATTTTTCTTTTGTATTTGCACAGTTTGTTGTCTTTTACACAGCTGTATGCCCATCTCTGTCATGTGCATTTTTTCATTGATTCTGTTTTTGTTCTTTCTATTTACTCTGAATGCCTGTATGAAAACTAATCTCAGGTAGTATATGGTGATGTATATGTACTTCAATAATAAACTTATTTTGAGTGTGGAAAATTCAGTAGTTTATACAGTTAGTTGAATACTATCCAGCTGGAATACATGGTGATATTCTTTTAGTTTGTCTTTGGCCTTGCTCTGATAGCGGAGTTCAAAGATGGATACGTTGATAAGGAAGGTAAATTGAAATGGAATGCAACTGGGTGGTTGGAATAGCCATTTATCGTGAATAAGAATAGACCAACACGTAGATAAGGCAAGTTACAAAACAAGCGTAAGTATGTTCGGATATTAAATAATAAATATAAGATAACAAACAGATAATTTATTTATTCTACAGATAAGCCTTAAATAAATTATCTGGACTTTGGTTATGATCTTGGAGAAAAAACAGCATTGTAAGCAGTACAGATAGAGCAATAAATCATTCGATTATTCTATGGGTAAAAGTGCAGCTTTTGGATTTTGATATAGATAGATGTGAGGTTCATCAGTGTGCTTTCTCTATTGATGACAAGTTAGGAACATTGGAAGTCGAAGGTGGAGGTCATATATGTTATCAAAACAGCAGTGGAAGCTGTGAGCAGTTTCAAATTCCAGGGAGGGCACATCTTGCACAATCTGACATGGTCCCAGAATACAGCTCCACAGTTAAGAAATCTTACCAACACCTTTACCTTCAGAAGGTGCTGAAGAGCACCTGTGTGTACCAATACTCATAATCTTCTGCAAATACACAGTGGAGAGTGTCCTAATATACTGCATCACTGCGTGGTACAGAAACGGCACTGCAGCTGACTAAAGGGCTCTGCAACATTCAACATCAAGGACATGCAGTATATATGGAAAGATGCTGGGAAAAGGCCGGAAATATTATGAAGGATCCCACCCACACAGCTTATGAACTGTTTGTCCCGCTCCCTTCAGAGAAGAGGCAGCAGAGCATCCATGCCACGCCCATAGACTCAAAATAGTTACTTCCCCCAAGTTATCTGACTGATTAACACCTCCACTATTAATCCATCACATCACCCCCTACCACCACTACATACACATCACCTAGTGTTACTTTATATACCTCCAATCAGTCTATGAACATAACAGTTACTTGTACATTGGGTTTTTATAGGATTTTTATAATTATATATATTTTGTGTTTTTATTGTGTTACTTATACTTATCTATTTTTATGTGCATCGGATGAGAAATTACAATCAATTTGTTCTCCTTTACATTTCTGTACTGAAGAATAACAATAAACAATTTTGAATCTTGAATCTTGAAAATATTATAGATCAGAATTAGGTTTAATATCACTGGC
This sequence comes from Hypanus sabinus, assembly GCF_030144855.1. Taxonomy (NCBI): domain Eukaryota; kingdom Metazoa; phylum Chordata; class Chondrichthyes; order Myliobatiformes; family Dasyatidae; genus Hypanus; species Hypanus sabinus. The sequence continues at coordinate 33,230,936 of NC_082720.1, forward strand.
GTGTGTCATCAAACTTCTGGTCTTTGTGGCAGCAGTACAATGTAATACACAATAATAGAGAAAAAATGTGAATTACAGTAAGTATGCAATTGTGTGTCTGTGTGTGGTTGTGTGTACATGTGTGCATGTATATGTAGTAATTAAATAAGTAGTTCAACAATAGAAATAAAAAAGTGATCAGGTAGTGTTCATGGGTTCAATGTCCATTCATAAATTGCCTGGCAGAGGGGAAGAAGCTGTTCCTGAATCGCTGAGTGTGTGGCTTCAGGCTTCTGTGTCTCCTTACTGATGGATACAGAAACTAATCTGAAAGTCAAAAAAAAAAGAAAACCTTTCCATCTGGAATACACAGGTTGCAGTTAATGCAAAGCCCTGGTTAGACCTCACAATACCACGTTCAGTTCTGTTTATCAAACAGTTAAGAAGGATATATTGACCTTGGAGCAAAAGTAGCATAGATTATTTAGAATGATAATTGCACAGCAGGAGTCAAGTTACAATAGAAACATTACATATATTTGTGTCCTTTGAAGTTTGTTGTATTGAATTGACTGAGGTTTGAAAGAAACTAAAGGCAATTTAGAGTCATAGGGAATTACTGTATTTCCATTGTTTAAGAGCGGTGAGTGCATGGAATGGGCTGCTGGCGATGATGGTGGAGGCAGAAATGATAGGGTCTTATAAGATACTCTTAGGTACATGGAGCTTAGAAAAATAGAGCGCTATTGTGGTGAACTATGTGCCTGTCGGGACACGCCCCTGCTGACTGCTCCTGTGGCTCCTCCCACAGGCCCCTGTATAAAGGAGACCTGCGGCCTGAAGATCGGCCTCAGTCTCCAGGACCTTGTATGATAGACACTCACTCCTGGTTCCTTCTTCCAGTCAATAAAAGCCGATATCTCGCCTACGTCTCAGTGTGAGTTATTGATGGTGCATCAGCTATGCAGTAGGGAAATTCTAGGCGGCTCCTACAATAGGTTACATGGTTGGCGAAACATTGTGGCCTGAAGGGCCAGAAATATGCAGCAGACTTCTATGTTTCTAAGACCTTCTTCCACATCTTTACAGTATCTTCTCAGTGATGTTTTACAAAGTCTTTACGAGCAAGGATATGCTTTTCTTTAGCCAGGGTTTCTTCCTTGCCACTCTTCTATAAGTACACTTTTTGTTCAAGGCCTTCAAGATTGGGGAGCTATGAATTTCATTTCCAACTGTCTTCTGCAGCTCACTGAGAGTAACTGTTTGCTTCACAGTATTCTCTCTTATAATTGCCATTCTTCTCCAGCAACCAAGTTTAGTGAGGCAGCCTGACCTTGGCAGTGTGGTTGTGATTTGATATTTTTTCCACTTTTTCTCAATGGACTGCATTGAGCTCCAAGATATGTTCTGTGCTTTTGAGATGGTCTTGTACTCTTCCCCAGATATGTGCTTCTCTATTATAATTTTCCTGATTTGCCTTGAATGCTCTTTTGTCTTCATTTTAGTTTGGACTTTGAAAATCCACCATACCGTTAGAACTTACAAAGAGAAGGGTTGTGTATTCCTATGAATTCATTGAAAGCAGGTGATCCTCCAACTTTCTACATCAACAAATAGAATGAGTTGGTAAGGTAATATGTATATATTGCAGCTGAGGAAAGTTAGCTAGTACTTACAAAGGGGATAAATACTTTTGCAGCCTCTCAATCTTGTTTTTCAGTTTTTAGGAGGTTATAGGCTTCAGAATTTTTCTTTTGGTTTGACATGATGTACAATGGTTTTTAGGTTAGCTCAAAAATTCTCCTTCAATATACCTTTAAATTTAGAAATGAGGCAGTAAAATGTAAAAATAGTTGTGGGGTCTGGATACATTTTCACGGCACCGTAGACTAAAATTAGAAGCAATCTTTTCTGAAACTGGGAAGCACTTCCATAAGCAAAGCTCGGCGAAAACTTGGAACACTGGTTCACAAACAGCAATTAATGCCAGGGCAATTGTTAGTGTCTAGTCTGAGATGACTTCTGCTAATTAAAGGCATTACAATATATGGCACTACAATTATTAATCAATAATTTTCTATTCACGTATGACTTTATCTTGTGGCATGAGTTTGAGAAGATGAAAGACCTGCTACTTCTCACTGTCTCTTAAGATAGGGAAATATGTCTCCCTACTAACCTCTTATTATAAGGAATGTAGGTTACTTTCACACAGTTCCTTCATAAAGAACGAGACTTGTCTTATTCCTTGATGGGAAATCCTCCCACTTCTCTATCTCTGATTTTTTTTCCTGCCCTAATATCTCTTTTCCCCTCTTTTGAACATTTTTTTTTAATGAGTGTGGATGAAACTGTGATTAATGATCGGTTTAATTACCAGAAACTGGTCATTCAATTTGGGAGAAATCTGCGGCTCATCACTGATCTGGTCAACTCGTGTCTGTTCCAAAAATGCTGGCTAGTACTGGGAAATGTCAAACATAAGTTATGTACTTTATGGAGTCCAAATTGAATCAGAGGAATCTAAGCTCTATACTGATAACCTGTCTTGCATTTCCTGTTTGTGTCCATTACCCAACCAAATAGTACATATCCATTTTAAAATCCATGTCATTAAGCAGGCTTTCCACTTAATTGGTTCAGATCAATATGAATCTTGTTAGTGTATTCAATACAATCACATTGCATAGTCCATGTAGGTCCATAGACGCTTCTTTTCCCATGATGAAGCTACTTTCCGGATGGAAGGACTATACTTCATATTCCATCTAGGCAGCTTCTAATCTGACAGAATGAATACCGATTTCTCACTCTGATAATGTTCTCTCCCCCCCAGCCCCCCGTTCCCACTTTTTCTATTCCCCACTCTGTCCTCTTGCCTCTTCTCCTCACCTACCAATCACCTTCCCCTGGTTCTCCTCTTCTTCCCTTTATCCCCATGGTCTATTCTCCTCTCCTATCAGATTCCTTCTTCTCCAGCCCTTTGCCTTTCCCACCCACCTGGCTTCACCTATCACCTTCTAGCTAGTCCTCCTTACACTCCCCCCAACCTTTTATTGTCCCTTTCCTATCCGAAGAAGGGTCACGGACTGAAACATTGACTGTTAGTCACTTCCATCGATGCTGCCTGGTCTGCTGAGTTCCTCCAGCATTTTGTGTACATTGCTATTGGTACAGGTTCCTTTGAGCTTATTTCCCCCAATTTAAAGTAATGGATGTCTTGAGCTGGAACTATGGACTGTCATTAATATTCAACCATTTTTTTAAACTTTGCGTCATCTTTTTGCCTTAGTTGCCTTAAATGAAAGACTTTCGATTCTCTCCCCACCCAATTCCCAATAGAAATGAATCTATAACTCAGAATTAAAATAAAACGCTAAATTTCCCAAAGACCACATTGCAGAATAGAATTTTGCCTGAACTGCTGTGTTTCTCCAACATTTTGTGTCTGTTGCTCTGGATTTCTGACAGCTGCAGTGTCTCTTGTGTTTGTAACTTGTACCAACATCTCAGTTTGCTAAATGCAGATTGTACAAACAATCACAGCAACTTTAATGATGTTAATACAAAAAAAAAGTCAGCTTGGATAAGTAGATTACAACTTCACTTCCCTGCTTCCATGTTAATTAAAGTTGTTAATGATTCCCTGAATTCATGTGTTACTCCCTCTCTTTCCAGACCTGCATTATCAATAGTTTCCTTAAATCAAACAATCCTTAACAGGTCTTTTGCAGATTATCAGCATATTTTTAAAATCATCAGACTTTTCTTTTCTGAAGTCCTTGAGCATTCTGGTGTATCCCAGATGTGTGGCCAACAGTTTTGAAAACGTACAATTGGGTTTCCATCTGAAATGGTAAGAAAACAGCTCTAACCAGAGTCATAAGTAACACCCTGTAACTGTGTTTGAGAAATCTTTAGTGTTTTTGAGATTGCTTGTAGTTTGGTAATCTTCTATAGGACAGAAAATCTCTGTGTTTTAAGAATTTTGTCAGGATTTAAATGTGTATCACTAAAAAATAAATGAACTGTGTTTGAATGACTTTGTTAGCTGGAAGTATCTCCTCATTGGTGGGAAGTAAGGAAACTACTGCTCAGATAATGGCAGCTGAACTTACCATGACGGATAAACAGGAAAGTACATTAGTCTTTGAAGAGTAAGTAGGTGGCTACAATATAGTGAGTGGTACCCGCAGCTATCTACATCAGGTAGGGCTTAAGATCTTCTTTTGAGTTTAGAATTTCATGTTTTGCAAACTCAATACCATCACAATACAGAGAAACAATATCCTGGTCTCTGGTCCAACGCATTGCTTCTCTCTAATTTTTGCCAGTCTTTGCATTGTCAAATGGTCTGTTCAATAGCTAATACTAAATAAGATTAAATTCCTGCTAACTTAATATTGTATGGCGTTCCCATCACAAAATCTGTTAGCAGACCAGCATATGCGTCCCTCTTCTTGGCACCTACACTAAGATATTCATCACCTTGGTTCTGAGGTGAACCACTAACCATTAATATATGCCTTTCCTTAGACCCTTTAATTAGCCTCTGTAATGTTTGTTGACCTCTCCTGCCACTGATCATCTGTTATTGAAGCCTTGGTTCTGTATCCAATATTAGGCTCACTTCTCATTATTTCCCTTCATAAACTTGATTTCATCCAAAACGGTATTGCCCATGTTCCAGCCTGCATCAGTCCTTTACTCCCATGAATATTCTGTTCACTGACTCAGTGGCTCCCTGGAGCAAGAAACCCTTTTTCATAACATGAGAATTCTTAGCTCTGGAACACTTACTCAACCTTCCACCTTATTACCAATTTTCCATCCTGAAAAGGGTGCATGGTAAAAGTTCCTCTTGATGGTTGAACAGTGGGTCTACAACCATTTTGGATATGTGCCAGCAGTTACAAGAAATACCTTAATGTCCTGGGGATTAAAGGAAAGTGAGGTATTTGGGGCATAAGACCATAAGAAATGGGAGCAGAAGTAGGCCATTTGGCCCATTGAGTCTGCTCCGCCATTCAATCATGGGCTTATCCAATTCTCCCAGTCATCCCCACTGCCCTGCTTTCTCCCCATATCATTTGATGCCCTGGCTAATCAAGAACCTATCTACTTCTGCCTTAAATACACTCAATGACTTGGCCTCCACAGCCACTCGTGGCAACAAATTCCATAGATTTACCACCTTCTGACTAAAGTAATTTCTCCGCATTTCAGTTCTAAATGGATGTTCTTCAATCCTGAAGTCGTGCCCTCTTGTCCTACTTCCCGTACCATGGGAAATAACTTTGCCATAATTAATCTGTTCAGGCCTTTTAACGTTTGGAATGTCTCTATGAGACCTCTTCCCCCCCCCCCCCCACATTCTCCTGAACTCCAGGAAATACAGCCCAAGAGCTGCCAGACTTTCCTCGTATTGTAACCTTTTCATTCCTGGAATCATTCTCGTGAATCTTCTCTGAACTCTCCCCAATGTCAATATATCCTTTCTAAAATGAGGCCAAAACTGCACACAATAATCTTAAGTGTATTCTCACAAATGCCTTATAGAGCGTTAGCATCACATCCCTGCTCTTATATTCTATACCTTTAGAAATGGATGCCAACATTGCATTTGCCTTCTTCACCACCAACTCAGCCTGGAGGTTAACCTTTACAGTATCCTGCACAAGGGCTCTCAAATCTCTTTGCATCTTTGCATTTTGAATTCTATCCCCATCTAAATAATAGTCTCCCTGTTTATTTCTACCACCAAAGTGTATAACCATACACTTTCCAACATTGTATTTCGTTTGCCACTTCTTGCCCATTCCCCTAAACTATCTAAGTCCCTCTGTTTCTTCAACACTACCCGCTGCTCCACCTCTCTTTGTATCATCAGCAAATTTACCCTGAAGTCCATTAATCCCGTAGTCCAAATCATTGACATACATCATAAAAAGCAGCAGTCCTAACACTGACCCCTGTGGAACTCCACTGGTAACTGGCAACCAGCCAGAATATGATACCTTTATTCCCACTCTCTGTTTTTTGCCAAACAGCCAATGCTCCACCCATGCAAATAACTCCCCTATAATTCCATGGTATCTTATTTTGCTAAGCAGCCTCATGTGCAACACTTTGTCAAAGCCCTTCTGAAAATCCAAGTACAGCACATACTGCATCTCCTTTGTCTACCTTGCTTGTAATTTCTTCAAAAAATTGCAATAGGGTTGTCAGGCAGGATTTTCCGTTCAGGAAACCATGCTGGCTTTGGCCTATCTTGACATGTGCCTGCAGGTGCTCCATAACTCATCCATAACAATCGATTCCAACAACTTCCCAACCACTGATGTCAGGCTAACAGGTCTATAGTTTCCTTTCTGCTGCTTCCCACCCTTCTTGAGTAGCGGAGTAACATTTGCAATTTTCCAGTCACCTGGTACAATGCCAGAATCTATCGATTCTTGAAAGATCATTGTTAATGCCTCTGCAATCTCTCCAGCTCTTTCCTTCAGAACCTGAGGGTGCATTCCTTCATGTCCAGGAAATTTATCCACCCTCAGACCATTAAGGTTCCTGAGCACCTTCTCGAGGTAATTTTCACTGCACATACTTCACTTTCCTAACACTATTGAATGCCCAGTATATTGCAGAAGTCTTCCACTGTGAAGACTGATGCAAAATACTCATTCAGTTCCTCTACCATCTCTGCACCTCTCATTACAATATCTCCAGTGTAATTTTCTATTGGTCTTATATCTACCCTCAACTCTCTTTTACACTTTACATACTTAAAAAAGCTTTTAGTATCTTCTTTGATATTGGTCACCATCTTCCTCTCAAAATTGATCTTTTTCTTCCTAATGACTTTATTAGTTTCCTTCTGCAAGTTTTTATAAGGTTCCCCATCCTTTGGCTTCCTTGTATGCCCTCTCTTTTGCTTTTACCTTGGCTCTGACTTCACTTGTCAGCAATGGTAGTGTCCTTCTTCCATTTGAAAATTTCTTCTCGTTTGAAATATATCTGACTTGCACTTCTCTAATTTTTTGCAGAAACTCCAGCCATTGCTGCTCTGCTGTCCTTCCTGCTAGTGTCCCTTTTTAGTCAACCTTTGCTAGTTCCTCCCACATGCCACTGTAATTTTCTTTATTCCACTGAATTACCGACACATTGAAATTTAGTTTCTCCTTCTCAAATTTCAAAGTGAATTTGATCATATTGTGATCACTGTTCCCTAAGGGTTCCTTAACCTTAAGCTCCCATCACCTCCAGATCATGGCACATCACCCAATCCAGCACAGCTGATCCTTTAGTGGGCTCAACAACAAAAAGCCATCCATTAGACATTCTACAAATTCTCTCTCTTGAGGTCCAGTACTGGCCTAGTTTTCTCAATGAACTTTCATGTTAAAATCCCCAACGATTACCATGAGATTGCCCTTCTGACATGCCTTTTCTATCTCCTGCTGTAATTTGTAATCCACATCCTGACTGCTGTTTGGAGGCCTGTATACAACTGCCATTCGGGTCCTTTTACCCTTGCCATTTCTTAACTCAACCCATGGAGACTCTACACCTTCCAATCCTATGTCATCCCTTTCTAATGATTTAATATTATTTCTTATACACAGGACCACACAACCCCCTCTGCCTACTAACCTATCTTTCTGATACACCGTATGTCCTTGGAGGTTCAGCTCCCAATGGCAGCCATCCTTTAGCCAATTTTCAGAGATGACCACATCATACTTACCAATCTTTAGCTAAGTTTCAAGATCGTCCATTTTATTTCTAATGCTGCGTGCAGTCAAATATAACACTTTCAGTCCAGTATTTGTTGCTTTCTGTTTTAACCTCACCACACCTCTGTGCCCTGTAACTCATCCCACTGGCTGTGATTATGCCTCATCTCCTGCCTGTCCTTTCTGTCATGTCTGTTGCACGCTATCTTTGATTTCTGTTTTCCCTTTCATCAGCTCTATCACTCTGGTTCTCATACCCCTGCCAAATTAGTGTAAACCCTCCTGAACAGCTCTATTAAATCTTCCTGCAAAAATGTTGGACCCCTTTGGGTTCAGGTATAACTTATCCTTTTTTGTACAGGTTGTACCTCCCCCAGAAGAGGCCTCAATGATCCAGGAACCTGAAGCCCTACCCCCTAAGTCTGTCAGCCATGCATTGATATGCCTGATCACGATATTCTTGTGCTCGTTAGCACATAACACAGCCAGCAATCCTGAGATTACTACCATGACATTGTATGTGTGTTCAAAGAAGGCATCCAAGAAAGGGTCGTTTTAGACATCAGTGGCCTTACAGCCATTGGGGTGGGTGGTCAGATATAGGGGATGCATAGAAGCAATTGGTAGGATGTATATTACAGATCTGTTTGAGAGTCTGAGCAATTTGGCTGGCCAAAGACGGGAGATAGGTGAGAAGCTGGGAGAGTTGGAGAATCTGGTAGCTGTAATAATCAAGAATTTGTGAGTTTGGAATCATGAATTGATGATTAGTGACTCAAGAGATTCTGCCGATGCTGCAAATCTATAGATACGGCCCCATTTCCTGAGTCTCTCCAGCATTTTGTCTGTGCAGCTCTGAATTTCCAGCATCGGCAGCAGCCCTTTAATTTATTGTCTGCAGGGATTGATCTTTCATGACCCCCTTGCCTATTCATTCCTCCCTACTGAACCCCCTCCAACACTCAACCCTGCAACCACGCAACACTTCCCTCACCACCATTCAAGTCCCTCAACAGTCTTTTCAGGTAAGGCAGTCCTCCACTTTGTGAGTCTTTTAGTGTCTGTTTTCTCATCCAGTGCTCCCAGTGCCACCATCTCTACATCTGTTAGAACTGATACAGATTGGGGGATTGTTTCATTGAGCAACTATGCTCCATCCATTGTAACAGATTGGATCTTCCAGTGACCATCCATTTTAATTCAGCTTCCCATTTCCACACCAGCAAATCTGTCCATGGTCTCCTCTGTTGCCAAGCTGAAGCCAGACACAGATTAGAGGAACAGTGCCTTATATTTCACCTTTGTTGTCCCCAACCTGACTGAATGAACATCGATTTTTCCAACTTCCGGTAATGATTCCCTCCTGTTCCCCCTGTGATTGCCTGAATCCCATTGGATTCAATACTTTTCCACTCTCCCCTCCCAGTCCTCTACTCTGACCTCCCCTGTTCTCCTTTCCTTTAGTCTTCTCCTATCAGATTCCATCTTTTTCAGCACTCTGTCACTTCCACCTCACACCTCCCAGCTACTTTAATCATTCCCACTTCCCCCTCCTCAACTGCCTATCCTACTCCTCTCAACTGGATCCACCTGTCACCCCACAGCTCTCACTCTACTCACCACCTCTCCCTTCACCTCCATCCTTTTATACTGGTTATTTCCCCTTTTAATTTGCAATCCCAGAGAAGGCTCTCAACCCAAAACCCTGACAACTTATTCCAATCCATAGATACTGCCTGACCTGCTGAGTTCCTCCAGCATTTTGTGTGCGTTAGTGATCAGCGAGTAAGGGAATGGGGTCTGGTTTACTTAAGTATTTGGGCACCTTAGCTTGGGCTGATCAGAAGATGTGGGCACAGAAATGATACGTGCATTGTTTTCATGGGAGATAGAGAAGCACCTGGAGAGAAATAAGTAGTGGGCCTTCCCTTGGTAGAGATCATAGTCTAAAATATAAGTGTCCCAGGAGTTGATGATGATGATGATGATGATGATGATGATGATGGTCACTCTGAGAACAATGTTAAAACCTAATTAACATCTCCTCCCCAATGTTTTTAAAAGGAACCGTAGTGCTAATTGAACTATTTGATGCATATCTACTGTGCGGAAATTGCTCAGAATGCAAAAATGACTCATCTCCCTGAATAGTGTCAACCTCCTTTGGGATATATTCCTTTTTAAAGTGAGCTGTAAATTCAAAGTTGGTGCTTATTCTATCTGTGATGTGCATTGGAACTTCTGAGGTTGTGGAAAGCACAATATAGGTACTTTATTTATATATAAATGACAATTTGCAGAAATGTGCAATAGGCAAGTCAAATATCTATCAGTTGAGTGAATAAAAGAGCAATTGATTGTGTACGATATGAAATGTGGATGGGAAGATGTAAATGACTCTGCAGACTATGACTTGCATTTTGTTAATTTGATAATGTGAGCCCATAGGACCCATTTCCTATGGTCGTTTCTCAATAAAGTTTGTAAAATGGTCAGTCATATCCATTTTCTCATCTGAATTTAGTACGGTATGGAAACATTATCTTGGTCTATGTTAACCTGATTAGAGACTGAGGAAAAGTTTTGGACTGGGAATAGCTATTGAAACTGCTTAAAATGAAAAGCAATGAATAAAACATGACAGTGAAATTAGATCATTTGGTGCATCAAGTCTGCTCTGCGATTCTATCATAGCTGACTTACTTTCCCTCTCAACCCCATTTCCTGCCTTCTCCCCATAATCTTTGATGTCCTTACTAATCAAGAACCTATCAACTTCCCCTTTAAGTACACCTAATGACTTAACTGTTGTGGATTCATCACTGTCTGGCTAAAGATATTCCTCCTTATCTCTGTTCTAAATGGATATCCCTGTATTCTGAGGCTGTGCCTTATGGTCCTAGATTCTCTCACTACTGGAAACATACTCTCCAGGCCCACTCTAAGTCTTTCAACATTCAGTAGGCTTCAAAGAGCTCTCCTCTCATTCTTCTAATCTCCAGCAAGTGCAAAAGCATAACGCCCTGACTCCAGTCAACACAGCTCTTCAGGTCATTGAGTCACACAGTCTCCAAACTGTGATAAGGTTATGGTCCTCTTCAAGGTTTTATATTCTAATCCACTGGAAATGAGTACTAACATTGTATTTGCCTTCCCTATTACCAGCTCAATCTTCAAGTTATCCTTTAGGAAATCCTGCACTAACACTACCAAGTCCTTGTACCAATTTCTGATTTTGCTCCCTGTTTAGAAAAGTCTACCTTTATTTCTTCTTCCAAAGTGTATGACAATATGCTTCCTTCCCTATACTATATTCTATCTTCCATTTCTTTGCCCATTCTCCTAAACTATGTCCTACTACAGGCTCCTTGCTTCCTCAATGCTACCCACTTCTCCAGCTACCTTGGTATCATCTGAAATCTTGGCCAGAAAGCTATTAATCCATCAGTCCTGTCATTCAGATTATTAACATACAATGTGAAAAGTAGTGGACCCAACACCAACCTAATCAAGATCTCCCTTTTATTTTATCCTCAGTTTTCCAAACTGTTAAACCCACCCATCCCCACCTACTATTTAGTTTAATAGACCTAGTTGTGCAATCTACCCAGAACCTGGGCACAATGTGGCTCAGGTGGAGCCTGTCCCATTAAGATGCTCCATCCTTCCCCAGTACTGCCGATGTCCCACAAATTCAAACCCACTTCTCCCACACCATATATTAATTCTCTGATCTTATTAACCCTGTGCCTATTTACATGTGGCTCAGGAAACAATCCAGATATTAATTTTTTGGCTCTGCATTTTGATTTAGTCCGTAGCTGCTCGAGATCCCTCAACAGGACCTCTCTCCTTGTTCTTCCTACATGGTACCTACATGGACCAAAACAGCTGGATTTTTCCCCTCTCAATCCTAATTCCCCTGCTGGTCATATGAGATATCTTGAACCTGGGCATGAAGCAGACAACACAGTGTTCAGGAGTCTCAATACTTGTGACAGAGAATTGTCTAATCTAACTATGCTACCCCCAATTACAACTACATTTCTCTTTCTTTCATTCTTTTTCATTCCTAAGAATAGATTCCTAAGCCATTATTTGGTTGCTCATCCTTCCTATGGTCCCCACTTCCTTACACACAGGGAGCAAGATTCTCAAACCTGTTGGACAAATTCAGGGGCTGAGATTCCTTTCATACTGCCTCTTAGATCCTTACCTCCCTACGTCCCTCACACACAATCACACCATTGCCATTGACTGCAGACTGAATTTGAAGTAGTTAATCTAATGGGTGAGGCTGTCTCCTGCAACAGTGTCCAGTTAAGTCTTCCCCCTTCCTGTCGCATCAGTGTTTGAAGCTTGGATTATAGACCATTAAATCTGAACCTGAGTCCTTTGAGCAACCAATGCCTGCTGCAGATGTGGTCACCAGGAACCACAATGTGGTCCACCAGCTCCCACATCATTCAGCTACAACACATCACCTGATCTTCAATTCTACTTAATTTAATTAGTTGTAATTTAGTGTCATTTTACAGTATTTAACTGAAAAAAAAACTAGATTTGGTTTAGATCAAAATGATAATTGATGGGTGTGGACTAAGTGCTACATATTGGGAAGAAAGGAGAAACTGACATTATGAGCTCTTGATGATTAGATTATTAACAAGAAGTAAAGCCCAGGTGTGTAAATTTGCAAACATCAAGCCCATGATCTGGCATATTCCAAACTGCCAGAAGTTTTATTATACAATAGAAATCACAAAGCCAAGAAGGGCCAAAAGGCCTGTTTCTGTGCTGTAATGTTCTATCTGTACTAAACACAGCAAATTCATGCCCATTTTATCTGGAGGGTAAAGCTGGAGAAGGATGGGGTTGAGTGAAGTTGTTTTTATTTGTACCTGGTGTCCAACTTATTGGTATTATAATTCCCAGACCTTTAATGTTGATGAACAAAGTTGGTGTGTGTATGACTTCAGGAATAAAACATGAGTTTTGCAGTCTTTACAGAGTGCCTTCTGTTGGTGCTGCGTTCCTGGTGAGACTCAGTGTGTTCACCTGAGACTGACGCAGCAATAATGTCCAATGTACATGGTGTAACAGTTGATGATGCTGCTGTATGCTTTGTGACCAATGCATCGCGACCATGGAAGTGCATAATTTTTTTCACTATTTTGCTCTGTACATCTTAGGAGATGCAAATACATCCAATGATCAACTTTACCCATCAATTGTATTGCACAGAAGTAGCACACAACACATGGTTTACTTTCTAGGAAAGTGAGTCTGATATCCTTCCAGAATTGGTTTATTGTTGTTACCTGTAATGGGATACAATGCAAAGTTTGTTTTGCATACTGTTCGTACAGTTCAGACCATTACACAGCACAAAACATTGTAGAATGCAGCATAACATCTCCAGAGAAAACACAGTTCATGTAAACAGAAGGTGCAAACTCATAAAGCAGTAAATTGCGAAGTCAAGAGTCCATCTTATCACACTTGGCAACCATCTAATAGTCTTATAATAGCAGGTTAGAAGGTATCCTTCAGCCTTCGTGGTATGTGCTTTTTAATTTTTGGTATCATCTGCCCAGTGGCAGAGGGAGAAGAGAGATTGTCCAGGGTGTTTATGCTAGCTGTTTTACAAATGCAGCAATAAGTATAGACCAGGAGTTCCCAACCTTTTTTTTATGCCATGGACCAATTCCATTCCAGGTTGGGAATCTCTAGAATAAACAGTTCAGAGTGAGGAGACTGGTGTATTTGATATGTTTATTTGTGTTCGCAATTCTCTGCAGTTTCTTGCTGTTGTGCAGAACAGTTGTCATAGTAGCCCATTGTGCATCTAAAAAGAATGGTTTCTGTGGTTCTTGGATAAAAATCAGTAAGGGTTCCACATGGAAGGTTAGTTAAGAAGGTTCAGTCGTTAGGTATTAATGCTGGAGTAATAAAATGGATTCAACAGTGGCTAGATGGGAGATGCCAGAGAGTAGTGGTGGATAATTGTTTATCGGGATGGAGGCCGGTGACTAGCGGGGTGCCTCAGGGATCTGTTTTGGGCCCAATGTTGTTTGTAATATACATAAATGATCTGGATGATGGGGTGGTAAATTGGATTAGTAAGTATGCCGATGATACTAAGGTAGGAGGTGTTGCGGATAATGAGGTGGATTTTCAAAGCTTGCAGGGAGATTTATGCCGGTTAGAAGAATGGGCTGAACGTTGGCAGATGGAGTTTAATGCTGAGAAGTGTGAGGTTCTACATTTTGGCAGGAATAATCCAAATAGAACATACAGAGTAAATGGTAGGGCATTGAGGAATGCAGAGGAACAGAGAGATCTAGGAATAACTGTGCATAGTTCCCTGAAAGTGGAGTCTCATGTAGATAGGGTGGTGAAGAGGGCTTTTGGAACGCTGGCCTTTATAAATCAAAGCATTGAGTACAGAAGTTGGGATGTAATGCTAAAGTTGTACAAGGCATTGGTAAGGCCAAATTTGGAATATTGTGTGCAGTTCTGGTAACCGAATTATAGGTAAGATATCAATAAATTAGAGAGAGTGCAGAGACGATTTACTAGGATGTTACCTGGGTTTCAGCAATTAAGTTACAGAGAAAGGTTGAACAAGTTAGGTCTCTATTCATTGGAGCGTAGAAGGTTGAGGGGGGATTTGATCGAGGTATTTAAAATTTTGAGAGGGATACATAGAGTTGACGTGAACAGGCTGTTTCCATTGAGAGCAGGGGAGATTCAAACTAGAGGACATGATTTGAGAGTTAGGGGGCAGAAGTTTAAGGGAAACACGAGGGGGTATTTTTTTACTCAAAGAGTGATAGCTGTGTGGAATGAGCTTCCTGTAGAAGTAGTAGAGGCCAGTTCAGTTGTGTCATTTAAGGTAAAATTGGATAGGAATATGGACAGGAAAGGAGTGGAGGGTTATGGGCTGAGTGCAGGTAGGTGGGACTAGGTGAGATTAAGAGTTCGGCACGGACTAGGAGGGCCGAGATGGCCTGTTTCTGTGCTGTGATTGTTATATGGTTATATGGTTATGGTTAATGGGACATGCAAAATTTCTTCAGTGTCCTGAGAAAGTGGATGTATTGGTGAGCTTTCCTGGCTATGGCATCTACATAGTTGGACCAGAACAGAATATTTGTGATGTTCACTCCTAAGAAATTTGAAGCTCTCCACCCCTTCGACCTCAACAGCATGATAGAGACAGGAACAAGTGCAACACCTCCTTTCTGACTGGCTATTTTTATGTTGACTTTGAGAGGAAAGTTGTTGTCTTAACACCATGTTAGTAAGCACTCTATTTCCTTCCTGACCTTCCACTCATCAGTATTCGAGATACAAAGTGTTATGGTGGTATCATCTGAAAATTTGAAGATGGAACTAGAGCAGGATCTGGCCATGCTGTTGTGAGTTTACAGGAAGTTGAGTGGGGGGGCTGAGGACACACCTTGTGGAGCACTAGAATATAAGAATAATCATGGCAGAGGTGTTGTTGCCTGTCCTTACTGACTGTAGTCCATTGATGCTTTAATTTAATGATGATCTTTTTCAAGGACCCAATAGGATTTATGAAATGTGGGTGGAGATCCTGAGTGTGAAAGGTCCAGTGACAGTGTTGCAATCTTGAATCTGAAGCCTGCAGAAACTGTGCTGAATCATTGTGAAAAGTCCCTATTGTACAATCAAGGACTCGACTCTGAAAACATGATAGGTGGAAGCAGTAGGGAAAAAAAATTAATCACATACAGTCAGTTGAAGACCTGTGTACTAAAGTTGGGTAGCAAGTAAAAGGAATCCTGAATTAATTCCCTGAAAGCAACAATCATTTTGTGATTACACAAGCAGAGGGAATTCAATAAACAGTGGATAATCAATTGCCATTTGGCAGTGCTTGTGAGAAGGTGATCATCTTCAGCCATACACATCACTGAAGCAAAATGCCAGGCCGTCATGTTGCAAACAGTTGGGACACAAAGCAACCGATTCAAATTAATGATCAACATGGTCGTGAGTATGGTTGTAAGGAATGTAAGATACATTGAGAATGAGCTGGTGGAAAGAAGCCAAGTGATATTACCTGGCTTTAAAATCATTTTATTTTAATATGATTGTGGTTTTGTTTAATATTTTTATCTATGATGTAAATTGGTGTGCTTTGCATATTCAGAAGCAAGAGAAAGGTGTGTGGTTAGAGTACTGTGGAATAAACTTTGTGACGTATGATTACAATAGATGGTAAATTTTGGGGGCAGTTGCTGACTAAATTGTGCCCTCCATCAGCAGTTGTCATTGAGTCCAGTCACTTGGATGAAATCACTTTGCCTGCATCACAGAAAACAAATGAACTGTGTGTCTTGGGATGACAATTCTTTCAGGCAGGATCTGAAGAACTTTACTGAATCAAAGTTGCAGTTTTAATTAGAAAGACTTGAGAGCTGCATCAGTTTTCTGATTCACTCGTACATGTGTTCTGAGAGTAAATGCATAATGAGAGGTCTGTACTCTTCTCGTAATCTCAGTCTGTTTGCTAGCGATAAGAAATGAAATGCAGTCAGTGCACTAAATTTGAAAGGTGAAAAGATAATTGACTTTCCATATTTCCCTTGAATAAGTGAGAAGTGCAAAGTATATTTAAAGCAACATCATACACAATGAACTTGAAAATGTTATTAATTCATTTAAATTGGCTGTTTCATAACGAGTGATCATGAAAATTTTTAGCATTTACACTGCATTTTATTGGTTACTTCAGGAATATGGTCATTATATGCATTATCCCCTCTGTTTATTGCAATGAGTTGATACATAATAACCATAATTTATTTCCACATGCTGCTGCAGCTTCATTCACCTGCATAGAATTTTGCTGAGAATCTAGTTTTGGAGAAAGCGTAACAATGTTCACTAAAGAGATGTCATCATGTTTTGAATCATCAGCAATTTCCATGAGTCACAGGTTCATTAGTCTCTAACCATACTACCATTATCATCCTTTTGTGTTGTCTCTTCTGTATCCTCTTTCAGGACCTTGATAATATCTTCTTCTCCCAGAAAAGGCACCACTTTTTCTATCTATGGTGAAGATCTCTTAAATTTCCATCTTGCCACCGTGTCCACCATTTGGCTTCTCTAAAGCCGTACCTTGAGAAACAAGTTTTCTTCTCACGATGAATACCCTTCAGATTCCTCAAGCCAGGAGTGTTTCAAACTAGTTGTCCACAAGGTTTCTTTTGTACTGGTTTATCTTAAAGGGCAGGTCATACAGAATCCCTGTCTCCTGCTCGTCATCTGCTGTTGCCTCTAATTGCATCTTGATGTGGGCCAACAGGCAGTGTGTACCTGCCATGGGTGTAAGCTAACCGTATCAGAGTTGGTCAAAGCTATAAATGTTGGGCTTGCATGTTGTGTGATGAAGATAGTTGGGGATGGGGGGGGGGCACGCGGGGTGAGTGGAGATAAAGTGCACTGAGGCATGAGGGACCTGGTGGGATATACCTCTGTTCTCTGACCTGATTAATTGTGCAGTGTCATCTGAATGCACCTGGCTACCCTGTGGTTCACTATGGAGTTTATTGTGGTGGCCTTCTGCATTGCCTTTGAGTTTATATGGAGAGGAGTTTGGGGTCCCATTAATGGATTATAACTCTTCTATTGTTCACAGCATTGGGAATTGTTAGAACCTGCCTTCTATAATGCAGTGCTATTCTTCTACGCCTTAGTGCTAACTGTGCGCAATACTCCTGTAAATTATCAAGCACTAAAGCCAGCTGGCATTAGAGACAACAGATGCCAATTATTTTCACTTCTCAAAACCAATTTTCCAAGCTTATAGCATTTAGCACCCTAAATTTTAAACGTTGAAGAAAATGCAAAATAGTATATTAATGTTTGATCAGTTTTTTTCTCTTGACCTCAGTGTATTGAGAGAAGTCTATCTCATTTATGGTTTAGTATGGATAAGATAATAAGATTTGGCAACCATATTAGCTCTTGCTGAGATCAATGGTGTAAGTGTGTAGCTATAATTTCTATTGGCAAAAAGTTGTAGTTTGTGTAGTTCTCACAAAGTACAACCCACAGTAGCCTAGTGGTTAGCATGATGTTATTACAGCTCAGGGTGTCGAAGTTCAGAGTTCAATTCTGGCATCCTCTGTAAGGAGTTTGTATGTCCTCCTGTGGGTGCATGGGTTTTCACTGGGTGTAACGGTTCCCTCCCACTGTCCAAAGATGTAGGTTAGAATTGTCCCATGATGAAGTTAGGGTTAAGTCAGGGGTTGCTGGGCATCTTGGTTCAAAGAGCTGGAAGGGCTTATTGCAAGCTGAATCTCTAAGTAAGTAAAATTAAAAAGTTGCCATTTACTTGAAGAACTCTGAAAGGAGTCAGTTAAATAGTATTGTTTTAAAAGCTGCATTGTTTTATCAGGGAGTGGTATTGTTATATAAAATTTTGATAAGCCTGTGAAATGGGGAGCATTGTTCAAGTACCTGCAATTCACAAGGTTAAAATAATAAAGAATGGCAGTGAAATGAAAGTAACTTGCACTGAGCAATCAATCCAATGACTTAAGGATACCAGGAAGCTTAGCAGTAAACTATGCAATGTTAAGGTGTGCCAGCAGGACCAGGTGTAATTAGACAGTAAAAATAAATTTATGCACAAGATGAGATAAAGTTTTTTTCAACAATAATTAACTAGCTTGCTTAAGTTATATCCTGATCCACATTGGGGTATGTTTCTGATTACTTCTATAAACTTACTTGTCTGAACTATTTGCAGTTTGACCGATAGGTGGTTATTGTTTTGATAATTTCAACCTTTGGCTCTGCAAATTTCTTGGTTTGGACCTTGTTTAGAGTTGTACAAGTTGAGATCTGTTCAGAATGAATTATCTGAAAATTCTGAATCAATCAGTCTTATGAAAAAATGTTTAGATTGTTGAAGGGGAGAAATCTCTTTATCATGATGGCATTGCATAAAAATTACATACCAGTAACTATTCCCAACCAGCTTAAGGATTTTCATTAACCAAGGAAAGGCCTTTGAAAATATTTTATGTTCAAAGTTCATAGTACATTTGTTATCCAAGTATGTATACTATACACAGCCTCGAGGTTCATCACCTTACAAGCAGTGACAAAACAAAGAAACCCAGTAGAACCCATTAAAAAACTGTCAACCACTCAATGTGCAAAAAAAAAGAACAAGTTGTGCAAACAATAAAAACTAAGCGAATAGCATTCAGGACTACAGTTCATAGAAGTGAGTTCATAGCCACAAAGCCATTCATCACTGCAGCTGGTCCAAGAGCCTGTTAGTTGCAGGCCATAGCTTCTGTTCAGCACAGAGATGAGAAAACCTTGCCAAGCAGTGTGTTGAACACCAGATCATCCCTTGCCAATAGCCCTGAAACCCAGAGCCTTTCAATCTGGCCTAGCACTTAAATTGGCCAAAACTGAGCTTGTTTCTCACTCTTGGAAGATTTCCTACCTGCTTTTTATCAAAGGATATATTGTTAAATAGAGATTGCAGAAGTCTGCCCAAGTTACAATCCTTTCCTATTGTTAGTTACCCTAAAAAGGTAGAAGAGTCAATTTCGACTAGAAGTATTATCTTCCTTATCAGGAAGATGTTTCAGCAATGGAAACAGGAAAAGAATTCCAAGATATAAAGGCATGAGAATATGTGCCCAACTTGGGAGAATGGAAAATCTGGAGTGCAATTGTGAGTACTGGCACCATATTATTTGAGAACATGTCTACTATTTTTGCATTTAAAGCCTTTTAGTTCTCATGTATCCATGATGCTGAAAGTTTGCTCATTCTACTAAAATAAGAGCACAGCTGCAGTATGTACAATACAGAAATTTGACTTGAGAAACCTATTAAGGCTTCCTTTAAAAAGCATCTCCAATACTTGTCAGCATGTATGCTGGGGAATTGTTGCAATTTTGCACACTTCTGCAAGAATCCAATTTTGGATGAGATCCTTGGAAGAATACTCTTTAACCAACAGCAATCTTAAACATTGCATTAGAACATTAATGCATTCTAAACATTCAAAATATTAAAACATTCAAATATATCCTGCCAATTCTGGAACTTTATCTTTGCTCAGTATAGCCACCTTCTTTCTTAGCTCCTATCTTTTTCCTATTTACTGTATATTTTTCTTGAAAACATTTTAGCCAGGAATGTTTCATTCATCATCTAGCACCAAAACAGGTCCGTGGAAGATGTTACCTCCCTGGCCCTCTCCCTACAGGAAAGATACCCTTGTTAGACTATTGTTTATTGTCTGCAGCTGTTCCTTCACTACTAGAATCAAAAGCACGTTCAATGCAATCTCCTAGACCTGGGACATGACACCTCTCTTTGCAAATGGATCTTTGACTTCCTGACCAACAGACCACAGTTCAGCAAAAGTGAGCTCCAAAACTTCTGCTATGACTATCCTCAACACTTGTGCTCCCTTCTTTACTCCCTATATGCTGATGACCACATGGCCAGATTCTGCTCTAACTCCAATTTACGTGTGTGCATTGTTGGCACGTTTCCAGCTCCATCACACCAGAGTGGGCTGAATCTCAAATAATGATGAGTTCAATAGTTCCATTTAACATCAGAGATCATATACAATATGCAACCTGAAATTCTTGCTCATCACAGACATCCAGGAAAACAAAAGAGTACCCCTAAAATGAGTGAGAGTAAAAACATTAGAACTCCGCACTCCCCTTCTCCCCTCCTCCCACACATAGGCAGTAGCAAAGCATCAACCATCCCCTGCTTATTTCAGCAAAAAGCATCAGCGCCTTACACCCACCAAGCAAGCAATAGCAAAGTCCCCAAGAGAGACTGTGATCTGCAGTACAACAAAAAACTAACCATGCTCTCGACAATTCGACATACCATAGTCTCTCACTCTCTCCCTAATGAAGGAGCAGGGAGGTGTCACTCAGCGAGAGGGAGATAAAAACAAAACAACTCACTGATTATGGAGTTAAGGTCTGCTGCTTTTCTTCCCCTTGAGTTCTCCAACTCGAGAATCAGCAGCGAACTTTACGCCACCAATGAGAGAGAGAGAATGATTCATTGAGTACCCAGACAGATGATCCACTGTTCCTGATAGTCCGTTTTCTCTCATGACACTTCAGTCAGTGACACCGCATCAGCCGGGGATTGACTCATTCATAGGGCCACAAAGCCCGAACGCACAATAATCTTCTTGGCTGGGTCCTTGCAATATCAAAAAATGGCCAGTTGTTGGGCCCCGGGAGTGTGAGCCATCACTGTAGAGAACCATAGCTTGAGTGCAGCTGCAGGTCATGGACACTGACAGAACTCCATCCACCTTGCAATGGAAAATAAGAGACATTAAAGGTAGAAATTAAGCTGTTACCACAAATGAGCTTGAAGTAGCTGCTCTCTAGTGCTATCATAGCTCTGCCCTCAGAGTATAATAAAGAATTGGACAGCACGTGGAATGGTGTCATACCAACAATGTTTCCTTTAGTCCCAGCAACACAAAAAAGCTGGTCATTGATTACAGAAAGAGAATATTACACGTGCTCCTGTTAACTTCATGGTGCTGAGGCTGAGAGGGTTGAAAGCTTCAATTTCTTAGTGGTGAACATCACCAATAATCTGCCTTGGTCCAATTATGTAGATGCCATGGCTAAGGAAGTGCACTTGATCTCTACTTCCTCAGGGGGCCAAACAAAATTGGTATCTCCCTTTTGACCTCCCTCACCAATATTTATTGATGCACCATAGGAAACATCCTATCTGGATCTATCATGGCAACTACTCTACCTGGGACTGAAAGGAACTGCAGAAAGTTATGGATAGCTCAGCACGTCACAGAAACCAATCCCCCCATCCATGGACTCTATCTATACTTCTCACTGCCTTGGTAAAGCAGCCGACATAATAAAAAAAAGCACCCTCCCTAGACATTTTCTCCTCTCCTCTTTCCCCTCCAGCAGAAGATAAAGGACTGAAAGCACGCACGAGCAGTCTCAAGGACAGCTTCTATCCCACTGTTATGTCTATTGAACAGCTCCCTACTATGATAAGATGGCCTCGACCTCTCAATCTACCTTGTTGTGGCCTTGCACCTTTATAGCCACCCCGGATTTCTGTTTTTATTTTGTAATTGTGATACTTTCTCCTCCATTCTGTTACTGCTTTCTCTTGCCCTTCTTCAATGCACTGAAGTGATGAACTAGACTGGAAGGCATGCAAATCAGTTTTTCACTGTATCTCAGTGATGTGACAATAAGCCGATTTCATTTAATATTCTCATCCATTTTTAACCCAGATCTCATTTAAAAGCTGTAATACTGTACTGTATGCCCATGAGACACCCTGTCTACCTGGCATGTCAATGGGGCAGTGGCCTCACATGGTACGCTTGCATTTAAATACCACTCTAGGTTTCAGTCATGTTTTCCACTCCATTCCTTCTTGATTTTTTTTTCCTACAAGTAGTCTTTGGCTTTCTAGGTACTTTGTCATATGTTGCCTGCAGCTACATTAATCCAAAATGTCCCAAACTATTCATTAACATAACCCCTGCCACACCCATTGATGAAGTACATCCTGTCCATTTGGATACAACCTGCTCTGTATGTTGAACTTTCTGTCTACAATATGCATGTACTGCAATTAAACAATGTACAATCACAAGAATGGCTTTGATAATGGATCCAGTATATATTCCAGGTCAGGATAAGCACTTGCAGCTGCTTTCTTTTTCCCTAACGCAAGTGTTTTGAAATATTTGAAGGAGTTTTAATTGTGCTGCATTTTATCTGCAAATATCTACCATAAATCACTGAGAAACTTGAATTCATGAAATGGGAAAATGTCTAACAAAACTATTTACTTTTTCTTAAACTTAACTGGGTTTCTGAAATGTATTCACTTATCCTGCCTGTAAGACCTATGTCTCAGACGTTGCCCTCTAGAATAATAAACAATTTCTAACAACTGGTGCATAGGCTAGGGAAATCTATGGAGCTAATCATCTACCAGACAAGCACAGGCTTTGTTCATTCCTGCCCCACAGATGAAGTTAAGTCTTAAAGGAAAATGCACTCTTGAGTAATTAATGTTAGGCTTATAACTGAAAATTGGCAATAGAGAACAATATGTGGATTTGTATCTTGACAGCTGTGTTTTATAATGGTTGAGAGAAAATTGATAAGAAATACCTATTTAATGTATAAAAAACTGAGCTTGAATTCCGCCTTCAAGCTTTCTAGTAGCCATCATTAGGATGGGAATGGCAATGAGACGGTGAATCCTGATCCTGTGTTTAAAAATAATAATTATATTTAGCTGAAATTGTTAAGTTGCTATTATATGGAATCATGGCTGCAAAGCTTAGACACTCAATTTACATTCTGTTAACTCCGTGACCATTTTCTTCAATGGAATTTCAAAGTTGGCTTCTGCAATAAATATTTTTCGATTGTCACAATTTATTTCCTTACAGAGAAAGAATCCCCTTTTTTATCTCTTAACTCTTCTGGCTATTGGTCCGATCTACAGAACCAGTCTGTTGAAACAGACGGAGAATCTACACATGGAGATAAAATGGCAGTAGGTAAGAGCAGACAAGAATTGTCCATACCAATAACTTTAAATGATTGCTGGATGCAGTCCCAAGCTTTGGAACTTCATAATAAATGTAAATTTAATGAAGAACATTGTTTTTAATCAGCTTAACCCTGTTGATACAAGGATTTTCACTATCTGGGAAAATTAGGATTCCAAACATGTTATCATTGAAAAAAAATTAATGGACCTTATGTTGGTGAAACCATAACATGAAGTGCAAAGGGAGAAATTTGTTGTTGGTTGCAATATCACAATTAATGCAACCAAGTATTGGGAATAGAGTACAAAGCCATACTATGTGAGCTTTCTGCACATGACTAAAGAACAATTCCTAGTCAGATGTGTGTCTCTCAATTGTTCATGGAAATTTGTGATCTAATTCCTTCACTGCAAACTCCTGTAAGTTATTTTGTTTGGCACTTAGTGTTCAGTTAAGGAGTTGACCAAAATGAAAAAGCGTTTTGAGATAGAGCTGTTGCAGATTGACTGAATATAAATATTAGTAGCCAAATTGAGAGTTTCTGTTTGGTACGATTCATGCCTGGCCCTGCCTGAAAGGGTTTTTGAAAAGGGACACTTCACTTGGCTTTCTAATAAATACCAATGTTCTGCTCAAATATGACAAATGGATGGTGTAAAGTCAAGAGGATAAAGTGGAAAAAAATCATCCCACTGATTTAGCTGGTACAGTAAACGTAAACAGTCCCATGCACAGAAAATATTCCCAGGCACTATTCTGAGCATACTAACTTGCTTTTATGGATTTTGTTTGCATTTTTCAACCCTTTACATATTGAGAACATCAGAGTAAACAAAACAAGTAAAATCAAGACAATATGAGACTGGTGAAAAATCAGATCAAGGCCTTTTTACGCTGCTGATGTACTACTCAGAAGATCATGAAAGGCATCTTCCTCAAGGCTGCACTTTGTTCAGTCTGCAATGTTCATGTGGAAGGAAAAGCTAATGAAAAATGCAATATTCACAAATAACAATACCTTCTCGGTTCATGTAGGAGCTGTAAATATTCATGGTTCATGTAATAAGTGAGAAAGTAATGTATTCAACATTTTTTTTAGGTAAGTGGGAGCATCGATCTGAATTGCAATCACCTGACCAGGACACAAGTTGTGAAGAGCATTTGCTGGGACCTGCTGTGAGACTGGAATTTCCTAAAGGTACCACAAATTATATGCTGAGCACCTTTAGGTAACAGGGTTTAATATGTTTTACGGACTGAAAAAGAATCTGTGTTTGTTATCATATACACAGCAGCAATGAAAAACTTATTTGCGGCAGCATCAAAAGCACTCAGCAGTCACAAGAAGACATACATTAAATATAGATTATGCACAATCCTTACAAGATAGCAGACAATTAGAACAAAAAAAAATCAGTCCATTTTAGAACAAAGTAGTTGTACTGTTGCTAAACTGTGGTGATTATGGTTGTGCTGGTTGGTTCAAGAGCTGAAAGGATCATAAAGGTTGAAGCAATAGTATAAATGTATGGAATAAAATCCTATCCAGCAGGCACAGAAGAGGCAATTCAGTGTAGGTAAGGGCAGAGAAAGACCCTCCTGATTACACAGAAGCTAGTCTTTCAGTGACAGGAATTAAACAGAGGAAAACAAAAATCATGTTGCTGCCTGTTATAAAAGAGACCTTGAGGAAATTTTAAAAGCTGTGAGGCGACACCATTCTATTTTATCCTTAATTGTGTTCAAACTCAGTAAGGAACTCTATGCAACACACACAAAATGCTGGTGGAACGCAGCAGGCCAGGCAGAATCTATAGGAGAAGCACTGTCGACATTTCGGGCCGAGATGTCGGCAGTGCTTCTCCCTATAGATGCTGCCTGGCCTGCTGCGTTCCACCAGCATTTTGTGTGTGTTGCATAGTTTCCAGCATCTGCAGATTTGCTCATGTGTGCTTTTTAAAGAAACTACACAGATTGGAAGCCAAAGACTCCATAACAGTGCTTTGATGTTCATGGCTGACTCCTGATTATGCCTTTCAGACATGAACAAAAAGGAGTGAGGGGTCAGTAGCTGAACTTCATCAATAAATATTCATATATTGTGGATAACTTTCGTTGGACTGTATTTGTGTTTATCTATTTATTGAGATACATCTTGGAATAGGCCCTTCTCCCCCTTTGAACCATGCTGCCCAGCAATCCCCTGATTTAATCCTAGCCTAATCACAGGACATTTTACAATGACCAATTATCCTACCAACCCATACATCTTTGGATTGAGGAAAGAAAGCAGAGCACCCAGAGGAAACCAACATAGTCACGGGGAGAACATACAAACTCTTTACGGGCAGTGGGAGTTGAACTCAGGTCACTGGTACAGTAAAGCGTTGTACTAACCACAGTGCTACCATGCCGTACTTTCATATTACACTGTCCCTTTCACATTGTCGATAGTCAGGTCTTGAAAAGGGAGGAATCCGACTGAATTTTTAGAGGCCAAATTATCACTTGCTCCCACTACAATAACTGATCACCTTCCTCTGCTGGGCATCCACCTGACACTGAAACAGTTGGTTTACAACTTTCATCCTTGACACGAGATGGTTTTCTGTTTATGTATCTGTATCAAGTATTTTTCTTCAGCAACATCTTGTGACCTTTCTCTCACTCAGATCATCTGCACTCAATCCAGAAATTTGCATCTGCTTCTGTCGTCTCGTGCATCCCATGAGCATCCTCTCAGGGTCTATTATCATGGAGTTGACATCATTCACAGTTCAATTGCCCATATCTGAACTGACCCCAAGTCCTGTTCATCTGTGCTCTCTGACTTATGTTAGGAATGCTTTGGTTTTAGAATTAAATTTCTTTCTTTTAGATCCCTCCCAAAGTCCTGCCACTCTTCAGCATTGATCTTGTCCCGAAATATTCTGCATTCTTCCAACTTCAAGTTAGATCATCACTCTAATCCTTTAAATCCTGAGATTCTGTCACCACTGCCTATGCCTTTCTTTTTTGAGGTGTCCCTCAAAATGTGTCTTTCTAAATAATGAATTGTTGCACTGCTTTTATAGCTAATTATGGAAGATATGAAGTAGTTAAAGGCATAATGCGGATCGAGAACTTTGATCTGAAATGTTAAACAGGCTTTTTTTTACACTGAATGTTTCCAATGTTTTGTGATGTCAAATTTTATTTGTTGACAATGCTAATGCTACTATGCAAATAGATTTTGTTGCTACTTATGGCAGTAATAGAATCTAAAGCGATAAAAGCATGTTCTGGTCTTTTTTCATTGTGCAAGTGCACAAGAGAATGTTATGAGTACTTTTGAAGTAATTATTACTGTCAGTTTAACTGCTCTGAATTGTTGGCATAAAATTAGAAATGTAGCGGACAAGACCTGATGATTCCATAGGCTATGACTTATATTCTGAGGACAGTTCTTGATTATCAAGCTTAACTCCCATAGCAACATTTTTGTTGAGATTTGGAGTGCAGTTGGTGCTATTGATTCTCACTGTTGTGTTTGCATTGTGCACGAATGATTGATCAGCAGCCACTAATCTATTTCCACCTCTGCTCTCTCTGTTTTTTGCCTTTTGAGGTACGTTTAGTGTGGCATCTATAATTATTATATCCTTGGTCGAAGTCTTTGGCTGAACTGTTGACTGAAAACATCCTAAAACATACTTTGAATTGAAGATACCCTAACGTGTTAGTTAACTACAGTCTATTGCTCTGGTAGGGAGCAAGTATGGATGTGTAGAACTGATTGGTTTATTTCTGTTTTGCAACTGATTTATGGTCTCACAGAATATAACACCTCCCACCCAAATGCTGCATTTCCTGCTATTTCCCTTGAGTTTAGACTAACTCGTTCAATTATGAAAACATAATGTGGCCAACCATGTAATTAAGCCAAATGCACTATTAATTAGTGGATGGCACTTCAATCATCACTAAGTGTTTTCTCAAAACTTGCAAACTAATTTCCTACATTCCTTCAATTGCTTCTTGCATCACTACTTAGTGTGGCAAAGTTTCATTCTTAACAGCACTGGGTTTGCGGCTGGCTGACTGACTTATTAACATTCCCTGGCTGGCAAAATGGTCTACACAGGCCTACTTGCTTGCAATGTAGCCACCTTCAAAATAATAGAATCAGGATATACGGTAAGGTGACAACAAGGTTTTGCTGAAAGCTTCTGGCAGAACTTTGACAACTGGCTGAACCACATTTCCTGATAGTTAAATTTTTAAAAAACTATTCAAAAAGTAGTAGAAATGTTAACATAAATATTAGACAATAAAATGTATAATAAGGCCATAAGACAGAGCAGAATTAGGCCATTCAGCCCATCGAGTCTGCTCTGCCATTCCATCATGATTGATCCTGGTTCCCACACAACCCCATACACATTCTCGTCATATCCTTTGATGCCGTGACTAATCAGGAATGATCAACTTCTGCCATAAATGCACACACAGACTTGGCCTCCACCACAGTCTGTGGTAGAGCATTCCACAGACTAATTTCCTCCTTCCCACTGTGCTAAAGGGTCGCCCCTCAATTTTGAGGCTGTGCCCTCTGGATCTGGATACCCCCACCATAGGAACCATCCTCTCCACATCCACCCTATTTAATCCTTTCAAAATTTGGTAGGTTTCAATGAGATCCTCTTGCATTCTTCTAAATATCAGTGAGTACAGGCCCAAAGATCCCAAATAACTCATATGTTAACACTTTCATTTCCAGAATCATCCTTGTGAACCTCCTCTGGACTCTCTCCAATGACAACACATCCATTCTGAGATATGGAGCCCAAAACTGTTGGTAATACTTCAAGTGCGACCTGACTAGTGCCTTATAAAGCCTCAGCATTATCTCCTTGCTTTTAAATTCTATTCCCCTTGAAATAAATGCCAACATTGCATTTATCTTCTTTACCAAGACTCAACCTGTAAATTAATCTTCTGGGGTCTTGCACAAGGACTCCTAAGTTCTTCTGCACATCTGATGTTTGAAACTTCTCCCCATTTAGATAAAAGTCCACACTTTTGTTCCTTTTACCAAAATGTATTATCATGCATTTCCCAACACTGTATTCAATCTGTCACCTTTTTGCCCATTCTTCCAATTTGACTAAGTCCTGCTGCAATCACATTAGTTCCTCAGCACTACCTACCCCTCCACCATAAAGCCATTATCAAAATTATATAGTGCTTTATCACCATAAAGCATTATCAAAATCAGTGACAAACAATTTGAAAAGCAGCAGTCCTAAGATTGACCACTGAAGAACACCACTAGTTACTGGTAGCCACCAGAAAAGGACCCATTTATTCCCATTCGCTTTCTCCTGCCTGTCACCCATTCCGCTATCCATGCCAGTATCTTTCCTGTCTTGCCATGGGATTTTATCTTGGTAAGCAGGCTCATGTGTGGCACCTTCTCAAACGCCTTCCGAAAATCCAAGTAAATGACATCCACTGCCTCTCCTTTGTCCACCCTGCTTGTTACTTCCTCAAAGAACTCTAACAGATTTGTCAGGCAAGATTTCCCTTTACAGAAACGATGCTGACTTTGACTTATTTTATCATTAGACTTTAAATACCTCGAAACCTCATGGTTAATAATAGACTCCAGCACTTTGCCAACCACTGAGGTTGGGCTAACTGGCCTATAATTTCCTCTCTTTTGCCTTCCTCCCTTCTTAAAGAGTGGAGTAATATTTGCTATTTTCCAGTCCTCCATGACCATGCTAGAATCATGTGATTTTTGAAAGATCATAAGCAATGCATCCGTTATATAAGATGATCAGAGGCAATGATCGTGTGGATAGTCGGAGGCTTATTCCCATGACTGACATGAGAGGACACACTTTTAAGGTGCTTGGAAGTAGGTACAGAGGAGATGTCAGCTGTAAGTTTTTTACGCAGAGAGTAGTGAGTGTGTGGAATGGGCTGACGGCAAGGGTGGAGGAGGCAGATGCAATAGAGTCTTTTAAGAGACTCCTGGATAGGTACATGGAGCTTAGGAAAATAGAGGGTGGATTTCCGGTGATGTCATCGTTGAGAATGGCAGCTTAAGTCACTAGCTCCTCCAGAAAAATGCGTATTAAGCCCCATTAACCCATCAAATATAGTATTTTTCAAAAAATATTTGAACTGAAAAGAGGGGCAATAATGGGGAAAAAGAATGGAAATAAAAAGAGCAACACTGCAGAGCCTGCGGCTGAGAGGCGTGCAGGGAGCGGCTCTCCTACCCGACCACGTGCTAGCGAGGTGGATGCTGGGCCTTGTTCAGTCGAAGTGGCGAATATCTTCGAAATCCTGAAAGAAATAATGAAGGTCCAGAAAGGTACAAAGCAGCAGCTCCGTGATATTAAGGCAGCGCTCGCCAGTGTTAATCAAAAAGTAGTGGTGGCAGAGACTCACATTGAGAAGGTGGAAGATCACGATCAAAACATGGAATGGATACTCAGCAAGACAATAAAAATCATACATCACCAAGAAGGTAAACTGCTTGATCTGGAGGGAAGATCACGGCGGAAAAATATCAGAATCTACAACGTTCCCGAAGGAGCGGGGGGCCCGTCTATGACGGAGTTTGTCGGAAAGTTACTGCGGGACATGCTGGAGCTTCCCCCACCTATGAAGCTGGAAGTCGAAAGAGCGCGCCGCGCGCTTTTTCCAAAACCTACCGGGAATAGAAAGCCACGATCAATTATAATTAAATTCCTTCGGTACAGCAAAAAGGCAGAGATTCTACAAAGGGCCTGGGGTAAGAAGAGAGTGTTTTTAGAGGATAAATTAATATATTTAGACCAAGATTACCCCCCCCCCAATGGTCCTCCAGAAACATAAAGAATACTCCAAAGTAAAGCGAGTACTAAAGCAAAATAAGATTAAATTTCAAACTCCGTACCCTGCTAAACTTAAAGTCTTTTATGACAACGGGATGCAGTTGTACCAGACAGTGGAAGAGGCGACTACAGACATGAAGGCCAGAGGGTTGTCCGTCAGCATGACCAAAACGAAAGAAAGCCTGGCTGAGGAATTGTCTCGCTTGGCTTGGGAAATAGTGCGAGAATCGAGAAGGCAGGAGGTGGGAGGAAGCCGAGAGAAACATATCAGGAAGAGACCGGGAGTTTCCCAAAGACAATCCTCACCCCTTTGAGAAGAGCCATAAGGTTTGGCTAACTTTAAAAATGCTGAGAAGCTAAACAGAAGCAAAAGTACACAGTGATATACCTATCTCGAGAAATACTTATTATAATGTGGATTTTATATTACTTAGTTGTTATTCTTTATTCGCTCACTTACTCCTTTTCCCCCACCAAAATGAGAATATATATATGTGTGCATATGTAATATATATGTATATATGTGTGTGTGTGTATAGGAGTAAAAGGAGAAAAGGAGTATAGGAGAAAACTTTTCTGTGTAATAGACTTGTTCACTGACTTTTATGAATACTGCAATGGGGGCCCTCAACTCACAAGTAGGAGGGATTATCCCCCACAGCTAGACATTTCCTCTAGCTCAATGCAGGGTCATCTACTAGAGACCTCAGCCTTGGAATCACACATTCGTTGCCATTTGTGTTATTATTTGCGTTTCTTGGTTCTTATTTGTTCAGGGAGTAGATCAATTAAGTTTTATTCTAATTTCAATGATACATTGACAGATAAATACAGATGGCTAAGGACAAGGTAAAATTCTTTTTTTTATGTCAATGGGCTATTAAATCCAATCAAACATAATAGAATTTTATCCAAAATGAAAAAAGAACAAGCCCATGTAGTATATTTACAGGAAACTCATTTAAGTGATAATGAGCATAAAAAACTAAAGAGAATGGGCTTCACTAATTTGTTTTTCTCCTCATATAAATCAGGACATAGGAGAGGAGTTGCTATTCTTATCTCAAGTAGACTAAATTTTGAAAAAGCATTCGAAATGGGAGATAAAGAGGGCAGATATATTTTGGTAAGGGGGAATTTAGATGGAAATTCAGTTACTCTATTGAATACATACGCACCCACCGGAAGTGATATTGGTTTCTTTCAGAAAATTACTGATATTATGGTAATGGAAACAGAAGGTCTCCTGATATGTGGAGGAGACTTAAATTTACAATTACAACCAAACTTAGACTCTTCCAATAGAAAAACCTATGAAACAAAATCTTTACCTCAGAAAGTTAATACACTTTTTGAGGATGTTTAATTGATATATGGAGGGACCTTTTCCCTGACAGAAGGGATTACACTCATTATTCTGCTCCCCATTCTGTATATACAAGAATAGACTATTTCATAACCTTTTGAAAAGAAAAAACTAAATAAGCACCTGTGGAATTGGGACAATAGATGTAAGTGACCACGTACCTATATATTTATCTGTTAATTTTGACCTACAACCAAAGAATACTGTTGCACCACAAAATGGAACTAAAACTAGGACTAAGGGACATAGCCTCAAGATTCAGTGGAGTAGATTTAGGGTAGATTCTTGGATAACTTACCAGAGAGTTGTGAATCTGTGTAATTTTCTGCTCAAGGAAGCAGCTGAGGCTAGCTTGTCAAATACGGTTGGACATTTTTGCATAGTAAGGGACTTAAGAGATATGGGAAAAAGTTAGGTAGACGGACTTGAGTCCACGATCAGATCAGTCATGATCTTATTGAATGGCAGAGGACTGATGAGCCAAATGGTCTACTCCTACTCCTATGTTCTTGTGTGTTGGAGAAAGCTGTATAATGTTGGTCTGATTTGTGTGTTTATTTTTTCCAGATGTGACATTATCATACAGTGTTATCAGACAGAAATCTGGACTTGTTGATCATGAGCTTCAAGAGGCAACAAGAAGGAGGCTGTGTATTTTAGAAAGTGAAACCAAAGATGTCCGGGTGCTTTTTAATGTAAGACATCTATTGTATGGGGAAATATAGTTGAATACCTGCGCAGATAAGTATATGATACAAATATGTTAAAATTTGTCAATGGTATTCTCTAGGAAAGTTGCAAGATTGGGGGGGGGGAATGTCACACCATCACAGGAAAGGATAGTTGTCATTTTTTGGCAGGGGAACAGATTATAGTTTATATACATATCTTGACTATATATTGTGCATGGTACAGAGGAGCACTTTTTTAACTGCAGTCTGAAAATAGGAAAATAAAGAGTATGTGCATCCTTACTCTGTGATCATAGAAATTAAATTCCTTTAATATCCCAAAATTCTTTTGGTGACTCACTGTTATGCAAACAGATATAGTTGCAAACAACACAACTTTATCCTTACTAACATCCCATTTCCAACTTCCCCTCCTATTTCAAGATTCCGGAACTTCCTTAAATTACAACAATATGTAAGTCTACCGTCCTTATGTTGGTAAGGAAAGCTCAGTTAAATAAAAAAATGGTATTAACAATGATGTACCACAGTTCTAGTTAGTGCAAAATCAGGTCTACACTCTTCCTTTAACCTGTAACTCTTCCAGCAGCATAAAACATTTAACACCTGATTTCTCAAATCATCTGATCCAGTCTCTTAAATATCCTTCCACCATTAATTCCACCATTGGAAGCAGTGCTTTGAGCATTCTAACACTAACATCCTAAAACTAATATCCAAACATTACCTAACACTTTGAGATTTGCTTTCTGAAATATTTTCCTTTCTCTTAAAGACAAGAGATTCTGTAGATGCTGGAAAACCAGAGGAACACACGCAAAATGCTGGAGAAACTCAGCGGGTCAGGCAGTATCTCTGAAAATGAATAAACAGTGAATGTTTTGGGCCAAGGCCCTTCATTAGGACTGGAAAGGGTGGAGGAGGAGGAAGGGGAAGGAATGCAAGCTATGTGAAAGGTGAAGCCAGGTGGGTGGGGGAGGGGGGATGAAGAACAGAGCTGGGAGGTGATAGGTAGAAAAGGTAAAGGGCTGGAGAAGAGGGAAACTGATCATAGAGGGGAGTGAAGCATGGGAGATGGGGAAGGAGGAGGTAGACAGTTGAGGAGAAGAGAAGAAGTAAGAGGGGGTCAGAGTGGGGAATTGAAGAAGAGGGAAGGGGGAGGTTGAAAAATTGCTGGACGTTGGAGAAACTGGTGTTCATTCCATCAGGTTGGAAACTCCCAAGACAGAATATGACCTGTTGCTTCTCCAAACTCTGAATAGCTTCAACGTGGCAGTAGAGGAGACCATGGACTGACATGATGGAAAGGGATTGGGGACTGGAATTAATATGGTGGTCAACAGGAAAATCTTGCTTTTTCTGGATTTTGTGTGTTTCCTTATTCTACTCAGTTTGCTCTCAAAACATCTTTTAAATATTTTGGCAGCTACCTGCCTTCTTCTCATTTGCATTAGAATTCGATTTTTTTTGTCACATTTTGCAAAATTCTTTCAAATATTTTTCTACATTAAAGGGATGAAATGTGCAGTACTGTGTAAATGTCTTAGGGAGTCTAAGACTTTTCCACAGTACTGTAGTAATTTTATGTATTGCACTTTGCTGCAAGAAAACAAATTTCATGACATATGTGAGTGAGTGATGATCAATATGATTCTCATATGGGTCTCTATTGAGGACTGCAAGTGGGAAAGGTGCAGGGAGAGGGGAATCATGGTTGAGAACCTTGGAAGAGAGAGGGGAGGGAGTGGGAAGCAGCTGAGATATATTCTGTAATGATCAGTAAACAAATTGTTTGGAATCAAGTAGCCTTACCTGGTGTCTCAGGGCTGGCTGTGTCTGCACCTGTGCCACTCCCTCAACCCCGCCCTGGCTCTCTTTCTCTGCCACCTGTCCCCCACCCTTGCAATTCCCAAAATCCTTTGCTCCTGCCAGATTCATTCTCTCTCCCCTTACAGACAAATACAGTACTGTGCAAATGTCTTAGGCTAAGAATGTGCCAAAGACTTTTGCACATTATAGTAAATAATTGCCAGCTGTCAGAACAATCATGTGACTATTATGCTTCGAAATACATAAAACATGGTTATTAAAACATAGTTGCTGAAAGGTGAAAGGCGCCATTTTGCTCTCACCAGAAGGATGTGCAGGAATTTACACTGGAAGGCTGTTAGGGAGTTATATTCTGGAAGACATGTCTCAGTGATCTTGTATTGGAAGCCTGTGCCCAACTTACCCCTGTTCCCCTGATATGCAGTGTATAGAGTACGTATGAAGCAGTATATATAGGCGTGTAAAATTTTTATTTGGAATTTCATTTGGAATATGCTTAAGAACTGACCAGGACTTCAATGAGATTGGGAGGAACATATTGCATTATTAATTTCTGCATACAATTAACAATCATCAAAATTTAAAGCACAGTTACTATCAAAATATGTAAATAGTATTCAACCTTGAGATTCATCTTCTTGCAGGCAACAACAAAACAAAGAAACATAATAGAACTTGATTAAAGAAAAAAACCCACAAAACAAGGCCAGTTAAACATCCAGTGATGTGTGTGTGGCGGGGGGGGGGGGGGGTGGGGGGGAGAATAAGAACAAATTGTGTATACAATAAAAAAGTAAACAAATAACATTAACCCCAGAGCTCCTAGCCATGGAGTTGCTGAGATGAGCTGGTCCAGGAGCCCAGAGTCAGATCAGCACTGAAGCGCCTTGAACGAATCATGCAAATAGTAAAAGAAGTAAAAAAAAATGATGCTTTGTTGCAGAAATACTATTTATTTAATCCAGCTCTTGGGAAGCAAAGTGGATTTGCAGAGTTTGTGTTCTGCAAATCCCTCCTGATTTATAAAATACATTCTGCTAATGCTTTTAATTTTGCAGGAATTGTCATCAAGACTGATTTCAGTTCATGCTGAGAAGGACCTCTTTGTTCTCACCTTTAAGACTGTTGAGGAAATCTGGAAATTTACAACTTATCTTTCTCTCGGTATGATTGTTTATTATTTTTGAGAAATAATACGTTTAACAGCATTACTTGTCAATGGTGTTCTGTAGAATCCAAAGGGAAGAAAATTGGTGCACTGGCGGGACAGCAGAGAGGGAGAAGCAAACAATACTTTGCACATGATGCCATTGTCTTCTATTAAATCTGTGCCAGTTAGCTGCTAATGAAAAAAATGTTAACTGCTGAATGTTAAAATTGCCACCTAATGCAGTTTTGCAAGGATAGATGATGTAGACGAATTAATAGTCTTCAGATGCATTCACACATTAGGCCTTTGCCAGGAATGTGGCTACTACTCTGACATGTTTTGTGTAAATATTGCAAAATTTGTTCTCTCGGAGGTATGCAAACAGCGTGTTAACTTGTGACAGCAGTAATATCAAATGAGCATTTCTGTAGTTCAGTCCTTTGTCTGATAGCTACGATTAGTAAAAGAAAATATATGTAAGTTGCGTCCAACCTTTCGTGTATTTTACAGAGGAAAAATGTTTATCCAGTGCAGGAAAAACCTTACTTTTGAACTGATATTAAAATGCACAAATAGGTTTTTGGTTTGTAAAATCATCTTTACCCCAGTGTCGATTTGCTGCATTACTGCACATGGAGAGAGCTGTTTTCTGGCTGCTGTTAATGGGGACTTTCATGTGCTGCTTGTGTTTTATTTTAGCAGGTGGTTACTGTTTCCCTTGAGATCTTGATGCAGACAGAGAAAATCATTTCTCTGCAATTTGTAATTTGAGAGGTATCAAATATACATTTTGGAAACTAAATCTACATTTGTATTATTCTTTGTTTAGCAAACACTAGTCTGTTTATGCAACTTACGACTGTTATCAAAACCAACACTGCCTTACACTATTGTAATTAAAAAATATTGGCATTGTGTTGGGTTTTCTGTTGGGCTCATTGCCTGAATAGCAATCGAGGAAGGCAATTCAGAAACTGTAGAGAGCAGTAAGAGATGAGGTTAGGATTTCATATATATTGATGAATGAGACATTAAAGATTAAAGAAATTGATTGTTTTCTGTAGTGATACCACTCTTCCTGTAGTGCTTCCAACAATTCATTTTCTTATTATTTCAGTCCTCCAGCATCTGTAATACTTCATTTTTTTGATACTTAGGCTAGCATATAGGACAATGGATTCTATTATTCAAAGAGGCTGGAACATTTTCCATTGGGATGCCAAAGACCAGCCGAAATATTCTAGGATATGATGTAACTATTTAGCAAAGGGGTTGTGGTGCTAATGGAGGGATTTTTCCACTTCCAAGACTGTCAGATCTTGTAAAATACTCATGCTGTTTAGAATTGGACAGAAAATCTTTGTCAGCAGGTTAGCCAATGAATAGACCTTTTTTAATATTTGAAGTGTTGGATATTTTTGAACCGATTTGGTGTCCCACACTGGCTGTCTGACTTGCTGAATATTTCCAGCACCATGATGGGAATTTTGTTGAGTGAGGTCAGTCACTTGCATTTGCCATGAAATCGTATTTTTGTCCAGCGTTTGCATCATATGCATCCTGCTGATCAAGCCTGTGCTTGGACTACATGGCCTTGATAATCATTTTTAAAAATAGCACAATTGGCTTGATGTACAGGACAATATGTCTATTAAATTGTAGGCAGTTTGAACTTCCTTGTGTACAAATATTTAGGGAGGTCAAAATGGGATCTATTTTCATGTTTATTATCCAGAAATCCTCACAGAAAATGTGCATATGTTGTGGAATGGATATTACAGTGGTGTAGTCCAAGGAGGAATGTTTTTAATGTCACAAAGAAAAAGTAGCTACTTAATTTATCTGGTGCCTCCAGGAGAAGAAAGACCTTGACTGACAACACAAGTTTTGTTTTTGTCCTATTGATAGATTGCCAGACTCATTAGAAAATTGTTCAACATTTAATCGCATCATTATTAAAATTCAACTGTTCCTCTAGGGTTTGTTGGTCGCTGTTTGGAGAACTTGTTGTTGGACCAACGTTTCTGGTTGAATGTGTCGCTGGTGGAAGATGTGAGGATTCAGGTTGAAGTGAATGAAGCACATTTTTCATTGATGTATCTGGATCTTCTGTTACAGGAAGGTAAGATAATGAAAGGTGGATGTGTGAAACCAGGGACTGGCATTCAATTTAAAAAAAAAGAAAACCAACAGGGTTAAATAAATACAATTACATTTTGCTTTTCTTATCTATAAATCCACATTTCAAAATCTGGTTCCTTTGCCTGTTTACCAGAAAATTAAGATTTTCTGCTTAATCCCAACAGAAAACAGGAAATTGTATGTGGAAGCCAAAAAACAGGTTCTTGTAAATGTAAAGACTTTGCTTCCTGATGTAACAATTCTGTAATTCCAAGGCTGAAGTGAACCAATTGGCATGATTTTAGCTACTACCCTCTGTATGTAAAGGAAAATCTGAAACAGCGCTATGATGTTATATAGCTTTGCACAAAGTACATTTGGCTTTGGAAGTAGTTTACTGGCCAGAGGAATGTTGCCAAAAGCATATTGTTAATGATTTGCACTTAAAAAGTGCAGTTTATGTAGTAAATTATCTGTGGCCATTTCATAGGTATATTAATAGCCAGAATTTGAATCTGAGCCACACAGACTATTAAGGCAGCTATCAATCACCTAGGTCAGTGAGGTCACTTAACAATGGCCTAAAGAAAGAAAGTGCAGAGAACTAAGAGAGGATATCAGAGTACGGTGTCTTGACACTGAAAGCATAGCTGCCAGTATAGAAATTTAGAGAAGTTTCCTGATGATTACAAATTCCATCAGTGGAGTGGTGCTGTTAAATTTCCCTCTGCGTGGTCCCCGGCAAGCCAGATTTGAGAATTTTCCTCCATGCACTTTATGATTTTGTCACATAAAACAGATCCTTCTCAAGTTATGGCAATTTCTGCTTCTGTAAGCTCTTCATAACCTGAACAGTTCACAAATTGGAAATTCCCAGGCAGCAGAAGATTTCTGCAGTACCACAGCAGCCTGTGAATTCATCCTGACACTTTCCCACGGGCTGTACAAATGTTGTGCATTCTTAAACTGGGAAAGACTTTGATAAGGATTTATTGTCTGTGGAGATTAACGGCATTTCATCTGGTGCTGGCAATCTGGATATCATAAATAAAGAATGATACACAAGCAAAAGTAGGTGTGCAGCTATGACTGAAAGTTTCACTGCCAGAAAATTCATGTAACTCTACAACATTGATTCAAGATTTAAGGTTCCAGTTTTACTTCTGATTCAGTCTACCAGCGGAAACCTTCTAATGTCATTGGCACTGATTTGAATTTTTAGGCTTATCACAAAAGCCCATAAAATTGATAGTTTGCCAATGTCCTGTATTAAAGTTAGAAAATTCTAATAGAATAGACATTCTACTCTTTGGTCAAAGGCTTTACTGAATCAAAGGCTACTGTCTGTGTATAGTCTGCATATTGCAATTTGGGGCAACATTCTGAAAACTACAAGGGCAGTTTACCCTTGAAACTCTGGACTGAATTTTATTATTTCATCAACATTTGTAAAAAGAAAAACAAATTGAAATCGTGTGCATATAAGTTTGTTTTTACCCAAGGAAGTTAATTGATCACACAACAAAGCTAATTGTTTGCGAAGGGAATTCTACACTCAGTGGCCAGTTTATTACGTACTCCAGTACACCTTATTAACGCAAATATCTAAACAGCCAATCGTATGGCAACAACTCAATGCACCAAATCATGTAGACGTGGTCAAGAGGTTCAGTGCTTGTTCAGACTGAACGTCAGAATGGGGAAGACATGTGTTCTGATTGACTTTGAAAGTGGAATGATTGTTATTGCCAAATGGGTTGGTTTGAGTTTCTCAGAAACTGCTGATTTCCTGGAATTTTCACATTCAACAGTCTCTATGATTTAGAGAAAATGGTGTGAAAAATAGAAAAAAAGCATCCAGTGAGCTGCAGTCCAGTGGGTGAAAATGTTTTGTTAATGAGAGAGGTCGAGGAGAATGGCCGGACTCATTCAAACTGGCAGGAAAGTGACAGGAACTCAAATAAACATGTTAGTGATGTGTGTAAAAGAACTTAGAACCTTAAAGCGGATGGGCTGCTGTGGCAGAAGCCCTCAAATGTACACTCAGTGACCACTTTATTAGCTACCTCCTGGTACCTAATAAAGTGGCCCCTGTGTGTATTACTTGTATAGTAATAAGGCAGGATGCACTAAAGTGACTTTTGAAGAAGTAGTCGATGTTGTATTTTCACTGGTATCTTCTTTTTGCTGTTAAGTCAGTGTAAGTTGCTGAGGATTACCAGGCTTGACTGAAACTCCAGCAGTAGGGAATGGTGTGGCCATTCCATAGATTTGTGCCATGTAATCTGCTTGGGTGGAGGAATTCACTGTCTCCATGCAAACTGGCATCAGAATACTATGTCACTACTTTCCATGAACTTTATAGGACTTTACAGGGGTTGGGTTATTTCACATCCAACAGGGTTTGCTGCTAAAGGTTGCTAGAACAAAGTCAATTGTGTTAAAGACTGTTTTACAGAAATGTTGATACCTTTTGATGAAAGTGAAGATATAATTAGCGCCCTGCAGTGTTACTAAGTGTTACGAGAGCTATTTTGCTCTTATCTATAAAGAATGAATTAGGTGATGGACTGCTTGGTGAAACTTTGCGTAGAGTAGTAATTAATCCCTAAATTCATGTGCTAAACTGCAGTTTTATTATGTGTGAATTGTATTCTACTTAATGGAGCTGAATTTTAGAACGTGGCAGATAGAATTTAAATTTAAGACGCAGGAATTCCAGCAGCAAAATAAGAGTGAGAGGGGCTGGTTCCATTAAATAATAACTTCTAACCTCATTCTTTATGAATTGGGAGGTGGACCATTATTCCCAGCCCCTCCAACCCCACCAAAGAACTTTAGCTTCTATTGTGAATTCCCTCTTACTGCCTCAATCAACACATTTTTTGCATGTAAGCAGCAGTCTTTCACAAACTCCTTTCCTATCGGATTATTATTCTCTTCCTTCCCCAGTGGGACCCAGTCTTTCTCATCTCCTTTCTGATTGGTACTTGCTTCCAAGAAGGTACTGTATTCTGCATTGGTCACGTGTCTGAGGAAGAAAACCTTCCTCACTTTACTTTTATCAGTTTATTTGGAGAAACATTAGTCAGCCTCATCAAATCTTTACTTGTCTGACTGCAGGATAATAAGGAACAAATCTCAAGTGTGATAGCAAAGTGGCCAATCAGAAGATATGGGAGAGCCATATAACGTAACGGCTGCGCCTTGACATTACTCCTTTATTGGGTGTTTCTGTCTGTTGACCAAATCGACATGCTGGTGTGCTGGCAAGTGTCCAGCAGACTGTGATCTTTAATAATGTGTTCTGGGAATTGGGTATGTGGCATCCTAAAAGTAATGCTTAATGGAGGAAAGAAATTGACATAATCAAAGAGAGTGAGGAGATGAGGCAGGATGAGATGGGGATTCACAGGAAGTGAATAGTTATCTAGAGACCAGTGATTTTTGGGATGAGCTCTATTTTCCATCCCGTGAGGAATGATTTAAGACAGACAACCTTTGGAGCCAGTAGGCATACCTTCATTTTACTGCTGCGTTTTCTGGCTCCTGGGATAACCAGCTTGTAACATAACAAATTTGAAGTTTACTTATTTTCCTGCTTTGATGATGAGTTGATTGCATGGCAAAAATATCCATTACCTTAAAAAAAGCTGAGTGTACTTTTGCAAAAGGTAGATGACAGTTGTGAGGGTTAATATTAACTCACAGAAAATATTACAGCACAGAAGCAGGCCCTTTGTCCCATCTAATCTGTGCCAACCCATTAATCTACCTATTCCTATCGACCTGCACCCGGACAAAAGCTCACATTCATGTCCCTATCTAAATTTCTCTTAAAAGCATCAAGCTTGTTTCACACTCTTACCACCCTCTGAGTGAAGAAGTTTCCTCTCATGTTCCCCTTAAACATTTCACCTTTCACCCTTAACCCTTGACCTCTAGTTGACCTCACCCAGCCTCAGTGGAAAAAGTCTACTTGCATTTACCCTATCTGTGCCCCTCATAATTCTATATATCTCTATCAAATCTTCCCTCAATCTTTCATGTTCCAATCAATAAAGCCCTGACCTATTCAACCTTTCCCTTAACTCAAGCCCTCAAGTCCCAGTAATATTATAAACTTTCTATGCACCGTTTTAATCTTGTTTACATCCTTCCTGTAGACAGAAACTAAAACTGCACACAATACTCTAAGTTAGTCCTCACCAACTTATAAAACAATTTCAACATATCATCACAACCCCTATTCTCAATACATTGATTTAGGAAGGCCAATGTGCCAAAAGCATTCTTTACGACCCTTTCTAACTGTGATGCCACTTTCAAGGAATTATGAATCTGTTTTCCCAAATCCTCCTTGCCCTACCACAATCCTCAGTTCCTGAGCACTCACCATGTGGACCTACCCTGTGCTCCTTCAAAAGTGCGACACCTCACAATTGTCTGCATTGAGTTCTGTTTGCCGTGTTTCGGACTATTTTTCCAGCTGGACCAGATCTCACCCCGGCTCTGGAACACTAAGCTGCCGGTTCTGTTCCTCCTGAAACTAAGATACTCTAATGGCCACAATGTCATAGTTCCACATGTTGATTCATGCCATAAGCTCATCCATCACTACAGTGTTCCTTGCATTGAAATATATGTAGCTAAGAACATTAATACTACTATGCTCAACTTTAGATTGCCGAATTTGTTGTTCAGCCTTCATACATCTTTCTCCACAACCACTCTCCTATCTGTACTGCTGCCCTGGTTCCCATCCCCTGTAACTCAGCAACTTAGTTGATGTGAATGACATGCATTTTAAAATGCTTTGAATACTGGCTTTTGACAGCTTTATCGTCTATGAGAGCATGCGAGGTTGCCAATTCTCCAGTGGTCCTCTTATTGATGAAAGTTGATGTAAAATTATAGTTTGGCTTCGTTTATAGTTTAGCTTCTCCAGGCTAGTGGTCATTGTAAATGATATTGCCTGCCAGAATGTCTGATTAGAGAATGTAACCTCATTTCTAGTAAAATTATTCTTTATTTTCGTAACTTGCTTGGATACATAGCACAATGCTCTAGTTCTGCATTAATTTAAGTTGCTAATAGTGATGCTAAAATTCTAAACTCAATAGTTCTTGTTCTTCAATCAGCACAGGAGAGTAAGAGATCTTGGTGTGGTTGATCTTGTATATTTTTCTGTTCTATGCGGGTCTCACATTTTTAATTTGATA
Organism: Hypanus sabinus; assembly: GCF_030144855.1. Classification (NCBI taxonomy): domain Eukaryota; kingdom Metazoa; phylum Chordata; class Chondrichthyes; order Myliobatiformes; family Dasyatidae; genus Hypanus; species Hypanus sabinus. The sequence continues at coordinate 33,273,520 of NC_082720.1, forward strand.
ATTTGCATTAATTTCTGGGTCAATAATATTCTGCACATTGTATCATGTTGTTTATTTCAGCACTAAATCTTTTGGAATGTTTAAGTTCAGAAGCGGAAGTGTTGAGTGGTGGAGATGGGATGTTATGTTGAAGTTGTACAAGGCATTGATGAGGCCTAGTGTGGAGTATTGTGTGCTATTTGGTTACCTAACTACAAGAAAGATGTAAATAAGTTTGGAAGAGTACAGAGAAAAGTTACACAGATGCTGCTGGGACTGGAGGACCTGAGTTGTAAAGAAATATTGAATAGGTTAGGACTTTATTCCTTAGAACGTAGAAGATCAAGAGGAGATTTGATAGAGGTATACAAAGCTACGAGGGGTATAGATAAGGTGAATGCAAGCATGCTTGTTCCTCTGCAATTGGGTGGGACTACAACTAGAGGGCATGGGTTTATGGTGAAAACTGTAGAGTTTAAGGGGAGCATGAGTGGAAATAATCTTCACTCAAAGGGCCGTGAGAGTGTGGAATGAGCTGCCAGCTCAATTTCAACATTTAAAAGAAGTTTAGGTAGGTTCATGGATAGTAGGGGTAGGAATAACAATGGTCCAGGTGCGGATCGATGGGACTAAGCAGCTCAAATGATTCAGCATGGACTAGTTGGATTGAAGGGCCTGTTTCTATGCTGTACTTTTCAATGACTCTGTGATTCTATGTGAAGGCAAACATGCTTGCTCACCAATGAAATGATTGACTATTTCTAGCTTATTTTGCATTATTGTGAAGATTCAGCCAGATGGTTCCTAGCATGTCACACATCAAAGTTCAAAGTAAATTTATTATTAAAGTACAGAACTGTTGCAATATACAGCCCTGAGATTCATTTTCTTATGGGCGTACTCAATAAATCATAATAGAATAATAACCATAATAGAATCAATGAAAGGCAGCACTAACTTGGACATTCAACCAGTGTGCAAATGACAACAAATTGTAAAAATACAAAAAGAAAGAATTAATACTAATATATAAATAAGAAATAAATATCAAGAACACATAAGCTGAAGGGTCCTTGAAAGTGAGTGGATAGGTTGTGGGAACATTTCAGTAATAGGGGTAGAGAAATTGAATTTGATTCAAGAGTCTGATTGTTGAAAGGTAATAACTATTCTTGAATATGATGGTGTGAGTCCTAAGGCTCCTGTACTTTCTTCCTGATGGCAGCAGTGAGCAGAAAGGATTTGCTGGATGAAGAGTGTCCCTGATGATGGTTGCTGCTTTCCAGCAATGATAATTCGTGTGGAGGTGTGCAGTGGTGGGGAATGCTTTACCCATGATGAACTGGGCCATATCTAGTACTTTTGGAGTATTTTCCATTCAATTGCTTTGGTGTTTCCATACCAGGTTGTGATGCAGCCAGACAATATACTACCCACCACACATTTATAGAAGTTTGTCAAAGTTTTTAGATATCATGCCAAATCATAGAAACATAGAACATAGAAAACCTACAGCACAATACAGGCCTTTCAGCCCACAAAGTTGTGCCGAATATGTCCCTACCTTAGAAATTACCTAAGCTTACCCACAGCCCTCTATTTTTCTAAGCTCCATGTACCTATCCAGGAGTCTCTTAAAAGATCCTATCGTTTCTGCCTCCACCATCATTGCCAGCAGCCCATTCCACGCACTCACCACTCTCTGTGTAAAAAAACTTACCCTGACATCTCTTCTATACCTACTTCCAAGCACCTTAAAACTATGCCCTCTCGTGCTAGCTGTTTCAGTCCTGGGAAAAAGCCTCTGACTATCCACATGATCAATGCCTCTCATCATCTTGTACACCTCTGGCAGGTCACCTCTCATCCTTCGTCACCCCAAGGAGAAAAGGCGGAGTTCACTCAACCTATTCTCATAGGGCATGTGCCCCAATCCATCCTTGTAAATCTCCTCTGCACCCTTTCTATGGTTTCCACGTCCTATCTATAGTGAGGCGACCAAAATTGAGCACAGTACTCCAAGTGGGGTCAGACCAGGGTCCTATATAGCTGCAACATTTCGTCTTAGCTCTTAAACTCAATCCCATGATTGATGAAGGCCAATGCATTGTATGACTTCGTAACCACAGAGTCAACCTGCGCAGCAGACTTCGCAAACTTCTGAGAAAGTAGAGGTGCCGTTATGCTTTCTTCATGATTGCTCTAATGGGCTGGGCCCATGATAGGTCTTCTGAAATACAAACGTTTGTAATAATACTAAGGAATTTAAAGTTGCAGACCATCTCCAGCTCTGATCCTCTGATGAGGACTGGCTCATGGACCTTTGGTTTCCTTCTCCTGAAGTTAATAATCACCTTGGGTAAGAGGTAGTTGTTGTACCACTCAGTCAAATTTTCAGTCTCCCTCCTATATGTTGATTTGTCAGCACCTATGATTTGGCCAACAAGAGTGTTTTCATCAGCAAACTAAAATACGACACTGGAGCTGCACTTAGCCACACAATCATAAGTGTAAAGCAAATAGAGCAGGGGACTAAGCACACAGCCTTGAGATGCACCTGTGCTGATGGAGATCTTGGAGGAGATGTTGTTATCAGCCCAAACTGATTGGGGTCCAAAAGTGAGGAATCAAGGGTCCAATTGCATCAGTAAGTGGTGAGGCTAATTTTTGAAGTTTAGTGACTGATTTTGAATGAATGTTGGTATTGAATGCTGAACTATAGTTGATGAAAAGCATCCTGATATATGCATCTTTGCTGTCCAGATGTTCCAGGATTGAGTGAAGAGCCATTGTGATGGTGTCTGTTGTGGGCCGTTACTCTGGTAGGCAAATCGGAGTGGATCCAAGTCACTTCTCAGACAGTAGTTGATATGTTTCATCACCAACCTCTCAAAACACTTTATCACTGAATGTAAATGCTACTGGATGACGGTCATTGAGGCAGGTTACCACTTTCTTCTTAGGCATTGGTGTCATTGATGCCTGCTTGAAGCAGATGGGTACATCAGACTACTGAAGTGAGAGGTTAATGATCACTCCAGCCAATTGATCAGCACAGGTCTTTAGTACTTCGCCAGGCTGGGCTGGATGCTTTTTGTAGGTTCTCCATCCAGAATGATGCTCTCATGTCAGCCTCGGAGACTGAAATCACAGGATCATCGGGGGGGTGGGAGTTCATGATGGTTTCGCCGTGTTTTGATAGTGAAAGTGAGCATAGAAGGCATTGAGCTCACCTGGAAGCTAAGCTCTTTGTTGCTTGATTTAACTTTATAAGAGGTGACGGTATTCAAACTCTGGCAGTGCTATCGACTATCCTTCATTGATTCAAGTTTAGTCTGGAATTGCCACTTTCCCCTTGAGATGGCTTTCTAAAGGTCGTACCTGGACCTCTTGGATCTTTCTTTGTCACCAGAATTGAATGCCTCTGATCTGGCTCTCATTCAGGGCTTCTGTTCGTGGAAGATTCTAAATAATTTTGTGGAGACACACTCATCTACAACTGTTTTAATAAAGTCCGTGTCAACTATGATGTATTCATTCCTATCCACAGATGAGTCCTTGAACATAATTCAGTCTACCAACTTGAAGCAATCCCTCAGCCACTCCTCTGCCTCCTGTGTTGCCTCATTCTCTGAAGCTTTGCTCTTTAGCCTCTGCCTGTATGCAGGTAGGAGTAAGACAGCCAAGTGACCTGATTTACCGAAATGCGGTCCGGGCCTGGAATGGTAGCCATATCTTAGAATAACAGTGGTCTTGAGTTTTGAGATAGCTGGTGCTGTTGGTAATTGGGAATTGTTCTCTTCAAACAAGCCTAGTTGAAGCCCCTGACTATGATTTTAAATGTGTTGGAATGGACTGCTTCTTGTTTGGAGATGGCATCATGCAGTATCTTAAGCACTTGATTATAGTTGGCCGCTGGTAGTATTTAAACTGTGACCTGGATGAAGAACTGGAGAGATGGGTTAGTAAATTTGCTGATGATACAAAGGTTGGGGGTGTTGTGGATAGTGTGGAGGGCTGTCAGAGGTTACAGCAGGACATTGATAGGATGCAAATCTGGGCTGAGAAGTGGCAGATGGAGTTCAACCCAGATAAGTGTGAGGTGGTTCATTTTGGTAGGTCAAATATAATGGCAGAATATAGTATTAATGATAAGATTCTTGGCAGTGTGGAGGATCAAAAGGATCTTGGGATCTGAGTCCATAGGACGCTCAAAGCTGCGGTGCAGGTTGACTCTGTGGTTAAGAAGGCATATGGTGTCTTGGCCTTCATCAATCATGGGATTGAGTTTAAGTTCCGAGAGGTAATTCTACAGCGATATAGGACCCTGGTCAGACCCCACTTGGAGTACTGTGCTCAGTTCTGGTTGCCTCACTACAGGAAGGATGTGGAAACCATAGAAACGGTGCAGAGGAGATTTACAAGGATGTTGCCTGGATTAGGGAGCATGCCTTACAAGAATAGGTTGAGTGAACTCGGCCTTTTCTCATTGGGGTGACGAAGGATGAGAGGTGACCTGATAGAGGTGTACAAGATGATGAGAGGCATTGATCGTGTGGATAGTCAGAGGCTTTTTCCCAGGGCTGAAATGGCTACCATGAGAGGGCATGGTTTTAAAGTGCTTGGAAGTAGGTACAGAGGAGATGCCAGGGGTAAGTTTTTTACGCAAAGAATGGTGAGTGCGTGGAATAGGCTGCCGGCGATGATGATGGAGGTGGATACGATAGGGTCTTTTAAGAAACTCTTGGGTAGGTACCTGAAGCTTAGAAAAATAGAGGGCTATGGGTAACCTTTGGTAATTTCTAAGGTAAGCTTTGTGAGCCAAAGGGCCTGTATTGTGCTGTAGGTTTTTCTATGTTTCGATGTTTCTAATATTTTGGAGGAGAACTCCCGAGGTAAATAGATCAGATGTCATTTGACTATTAAGTGTTCAGCGTCAGGGGAACATGAGTTTGACAAAACTGTCATCTCAGACAGCACCACTGAGACTATCATGAAACACATGCCTTCACCTTTTGCCTTTTCTGAATCAGCAGTTTGGTTAATTCTGTTGATCAAGAAGCCTTCTTATCTGACTGCTGAATTTGGTGTGCTGGAAGAAAGCCACATCTCACTCAGACACAGAATACAATGATCTCTTATTTCCCTTTGATACAGCAGATATGCACTCAGGTCCTCAGTTGCATTCTCACGTGACTGCACATTTGCTAACAAGACGCTGAGTAGCGGAGGCTTCACCCCTTTCCAATTCAGCCTGGTCTGGAGCTCTGCCCCGACCTCCCAACCTCGCTTCTGGTCACATGGTGATGAACCTTCACCAACTAACGGTTGCTGTATCTGCTTGATCTGTCTAGGCCTTCAGAAGATTGTGAAATCTATAGGTCATTAGTTGATTTTAAAGTACCTTACCTAAAGGGACAAATGTATGTTTTAATAAGATTTTAATGGCAGACCAAGATCAAATACTGTATGTTGCTTTTTTTTTGGAATTTTGCCAGAAGTGCTGGGTCAAGAAATTG